>NC_133332.1:273921003-274270170 GCF_042186555.1 Aquarana catesbeiana
AGCGGGAGCCTCCCCCATGCCATGAAGGTGGAGCGGCCCAGGGAGAAGATAAAAGACGCCGAGGAGGGAGATGCTGGACGAGAACACCAGAAGAAGAACCAGAAGAAGATGAAGGAAAATATAGATAAAAGAAGAAAGAAGAAGCATTTAAATAAAGGAATTATCAAACACTGTCTCTTGTCATTTTTAACATTTTTGACAGTTTTTTAGTGAAATGATAAGGATAATTTTGTACCCCCTTACCATTTCTCACAGGGGGGGTCGGGATCTGTTGGTCCTTGTCCCCCTTGTTGGTCCCCTTGTTAAAGGGGGCTTCCAGATTCCGATAAGCCTCCCCGCCCACACACCCCCACAACCACTGGCTAACCACCTTGTCCCCATGTTGTCTTCATTAACATGGGGACAAGGTGTTTGGGGGGGGGCTACCCCAAAGTACCCTCCCAATGTTGAAGGCATGTTGCCTGGTACGGTTCAGGTGGGGGGGCCGCTCTCTCGTCCCCCCTCTTTTACTGCGGCCAGCCAGGTTATGTGATCGAATAAGGGTCTGGTGTGGATTTTTATGGGGCCCCCATGTCATTTTTTTTATTTTGGCCGGGGTTCCCCTGTGGGGAATTCACATGCCGTTTTTAAGCCGCGAGTAGTTTTAAATTACTTTTTTCCTTTGAAAAATGTTCTAAACATGGGAAACATGCGCCCATTTACATGCATACTATAGACACCCCCCCCGGCTACGAAATTTAAAGGGATATTACACTTTTATTGCTTGATTTATTGAATCACTATTGAAGCATTATTGAAATCACTGCTCCGGAAAAAACGTCCGTTTTTAAAAACCTTTTTTTGCCCCAAACACTTTTTATGACAATAACTTGCATATAAGCCTTTAAAATTAGCACTTTTGATTTCTCGCATAGACTTTTGTTCCGCGGCATTCGAATTTGTGGCGAACTTGCGAACAGCTGATGTTCGAGTCGACAGAGCTTTAGATTTAGATTGATCTAGAGATGCAAAGAGAGCTAGATATAGAGCCAGAGATACAGATAGAGGTAAAAGATGGAGAAAGGGAAATACGGAGATAGCTCTTTCTTACTGTCTATTTGTCTAGCTATATCTCTCTATCTTTCTCTATTGCTCTAACTTAATCTATATCTCTCTATGTCCATACTCTTTATTTTTAGCGATATCTATATTTCTAGGTCTATCACTATCGCTCTTCTATCCCTAACTCTCTATCTACAGGAGATAGGTAAAAGAGATAGATAGAGCTGGATAGATACATCACATGCTCCTTACATCAGAGTCCCATCACCAGCCCCCTTACATCAGCGTCCCATCACATGCTCCTTACATCAGAGTCCCGTCAGCAGCCCCTTACTTTAGAGTCCCACCACCAGCCCCTTACATCAAGGTCCCATTACCAGCCCCCTTACATCAGAGTCCCATCAACAGTCCCTTACATCAGAGAGTCCCATCAGCAGCCCCTTACATCAAAGTGCCATCACCAGCCCATTTACATCAGAGTCCCATCACATGCTCCTTACATCAGAGTCCAATCAGCAGCCCCTTACAAAGTCTCATCACCTGTCCCCTTATATCAGAGTCCAATCAGCAGCCTCTTACATTAGAGTCCCACCAGCAGCCCCTTACAATCAGAGTCCTATTATCAGCCCCATTACATCAGGGTACCATTAACAGCCCCTTACATCAGTGTCCCATCAGCAGCCCCTTACATCAGAGTCCAATCATCAACCGGCCCCATACCAGCCCCATACAAAGTCTCATCACCTGTCCCCTTACATCAGAGTCCAATCAGCAGCCCCTTACATCAGAGTCCCATTACATGCTCCTTACATCAGAGTCCCATCAGCAGCCCCTTTCATCAGCGTCCCATCACATGCTCCTTTTAAATCAGTCAAATCAACAGTCCCTTACATCAGAGAGTCCCATCAGCAGCCCATTACATCAAAGTCCCATCACCAGCCCCCTTACATCAGAGTCCCATCACATGCTACTTATACATCAGAGAGTCCCATCAGCAACCCCTTACATCAAAGTCCCATCAGCAGCCCCTTACATCAGCGTCCCATTAACAGCCCCCTACATCAGAGTCCCATCATCAGCCCACTTACATCAGAGTCCCATCAGCAGCTCCTTACATCAGAGTCCCATCAGAGTCCTATTATCAGCTCCATTACATCAGGGAACCATTAACAGCCCCTTACATCAGGGTCCCATCAGCAGCCCCTTACATCAGAGTCCAATCATCAACTTGGTGAGTCCCATCACCAGCCCCTTACAAAGTCTCATCACCTGTGTCCCCTTACATCAGAGTCCCACCAGCAGCCCCTCGCATCAGCGTCCCATCACATGCTCCTTACATCAGAGTCCCATCAGCAGCCCTTTACATCAAAGTCCCATTACCAGCCCCCTTACATCAGAGTCCCATCAACAGTCCCTGACATCAGAGAGTCCCATCAGCAGCCGCTTACAAAGTCTCATCACCTGTCCCCTTACATCAGAGTCCCATCACAGGCTCCTTACATCACAGTCCCATCAGCGGCCCCTTACTTCAGAGTCCCACCACCAGCCCCTTACATCAAAGTCCTATCAACAGTCCCTTACACCAGACAGTCCCATCAGCAGCCCCTTACATCAGAGTCCCATCACATGCTCCTTACATCTGAGTCACATTAGCAGCCCCTTACATCAGTCCCATCAGCAGATCCTTACTTCAGAGTCCAATCAGCAGCCCCTTACATCAGCGTCCCATCACATGCTCCTCACATCAGAGTCCCATCAGCAGCCCCTTACATCAAAGTCTCATTACAAGCTCCCTTACATCAGAGTCCCATCTACAGTCCCTTACATCAGAGTCCCACCAACAGCCCCCTTACATCAGAGTCCCATCACCAGCCCCCTTACATCAGAGTCCCATCACCAGCCCCCTTACATCAGAGTCCCATCAGCAGGCCCTTACATCAGTGTCCCATCACATGCTCCTTACATCAAGGTCCCATTACCAGCCCATTACATCAGAGTCCCATCAGCAGCCCCTTACAAAGTCTCATCACCTGTCCCCTTACATCAGAGTCCCATCACCAGCCCCTTACATCAGAGTCCCATCAGAGTCCTATTATCAGCCCCCATACATCAGGGTACCATTAACAGCCCCTTAAATCAAAGTCTCATTACCAGCCCCCTTACATCAGAGTCCCATCAGCAGATCCTTACTTCAGAGTCCAATCAGCAGCCCCTTACATCAGCATCCCATCACATGCTCCTCACATCAGAGTCCCATCAGCAGCCCCTTACATCAAAGTCTCATTACAAGCTCCCTTACATCAGCGTCCCATCTACAGTCCCTTACATCAGAGTCCCATCAGCAGCCCCCTTACATCAGAGTCCCACCAACAGCCCCCTTACATCAGAGTCCCATCAATAGTCCTTAACATCAGAGTCCTATCAGAATCCCTTTACATCAGAGTCCCATCAGCAGCCCCTTACAGAGTCCCACCACCAGCCCCTTACATCAAAGTCCCATCAACAGTCCCTTACATCAGAGTCCCATCAGCAGCCCCTTACATCAAAGTCTCATTACAAGCTCCCTTACATCAGCGTCCCATCTACAGTCCCTTACATCAGAGTCCCATCAGCAGCCCCCTTACATCAGAGTCCCACCAACAGCCCCCTTACATCAGAGTCCCATCAATAGTCCTTAACATCAGAGTCCTATCAGAATCCCTTTACATCAGAGTCCCATCAGCAGCCCCTTACAGAGTCCCACCACCAGCCCCTTACATCAAAGTCCCATCAACAGTCCCTTACATCAGAGTCCCATCAGCAGCCCCTCACATCAGAGTGCCATAACCAGCCCCTCACATCAGAGTCCCATCACAGGCCTCTTACATCAGAGTCCCATCAGAGCCCCTTGCATCAGAGTCCTATCAGAATCCCCTTACATCAGAGTCTCATCAGCAGACCCTTAGAGTCTCATCACCAGCCCCCTTACATCAGAGTTCCATCACATGCTCTTTACATCAGAGTCCATTCAGCAGCCCCTTACATCAGAGTCCATTCAGCAGCCCCTTACATTAGATTCCAATCAGCAGCCCCTTACATCAGTCCCATCAGCAGCCCCTTACATCAGAGTCCAATAATCAACCTGGTGAGTCCCATCACCAGCCCCTTACAAAGTCTCATCACCTGTCCCCTTACATCAGAGTCCCACCAGCAGCCCCTTACATCAGCGTCCAATCACATGCTCCTTACATCAGAGTCCCATCACCAGCCCCTTACATCAAAGTCCCATTACCAACCCTCTTACATAAGAGTCCCATCAACAGTCCCTTACATCAGAGAGTCCCATCAGCAGCCCCTTACATCAAAGTCCGATCAACAGTCCCGTATATCAGAGTCCCATCATCAGCCCCTTACATCAGAGTCCCATCATCAGCCCCTTACATCAGAGTCCCATCATCAGCCCCTTACATCAGAGTCCCATCAGCAGCCCCTTACATGAGCATCCCATCACATGCTCCTTACATCAGAGTCCCATCAGCGGGCCCTTACATCAGAGTCCAACCTCCAGCCCCTTACATCAAAGTCCTATCAACAGTCCCTTACACCAGACAGTCCCATCACCAGCCCCTTACAGAGTCTCATCACCAGCCCCCTTACATCAGGCTCCCATCAACAGCCTCTTACATCAGAGTCCCATCAGAAACCCCTTACATCAGAGTCCCATCAGAAACCCCTTACATCAGAGTCCCATCAGAAACCCCTTACATCAGAGTCCCATCAGCAACCCCTTACATCAGAGTCCCATCAGCAACCCCTTACATCAGAGTCCCATCAGCAACCCCTTACATCAGAGTCCCATCAGCAACCCCTTACATCAGAGTCCCATCAGCAACCCCTTACATCAGAGTCCATTCAGCAGCCGCTTACATCAGAGTCCAATCAGTGGCCCCTTAGGACTCCCATCACCAGCCCCTCACATCAGAGGACCATCACCAGCCCCTTACATCAGGGTCCCATCACAGGCCCCTTACATCAGAGTCCCATCAGGAGCCCCTTACATCAGAGTCCCATCAGAATCCCCTTACATCGGAGTCCCATCAGCAGCCCCTTACAGAGCCTCATCACCACCCCCCTTACATCAGGCTCCCATCAACAGCCTCTTACATCAGAGTCCCATTAGACGCCACTAACATCAGAGTACTATCAGCAGCCCCATACATCAAAGTTCCATCACCAGTCCAGATACATCGGAGTCCCATCAGCAGCCCCTTATATCAGAGACCAATCACCAGCCCTTTTCATTAGAGTACCATCAGCAGCCCCTTACATCAGAGTGTCATCAGAAACCCCTTACATAAGAATCACATCAGCAACCCCTTACTTCAGAGTCCCATCACCAGCCCCCTTACATCAGAGTCCCATCACCAGCCCCTTACAAAGTCTCATCACCTGTTCCCCTACATCAGAGTCCCATCACCAGTTCCCTTACATCAGCGTACCATCAACAGCCCCCTAACCCCCATAGCCCCCTTACATCAGAGTCCAATCTGCAGCCCCTTATATCAGAGTGTCCCATCACCAGACCTTTACATCAGAGTGTCCCATAAGCAGCCCCATACATCAGAGTCCCATCACAGGCCCCTTACATCAGAGTCCAATGAGCAGCCCCTTACATGAGAAAGTCTAAGCCTATGACAGAATCTGCATTACTGGGACTTGTAGTGCCTATGAAATATCATGCAATGCTGGGTCTTGTAGTACCTTTCCAGAGCAACCTGTGGTGATAGATCCTGCAATGCAGGGACTTGTAATGCATATGATAGTTCCTGCAAAGCTGGGACTTGTAGGGTCTATCCAGAACAACAATTGGTGATAGACCCTGCAATGCTCTGACTTGTAGTGCCTTTGATAGCTTCTGCAATGCTGGGACTTGTAGTGCCTTTCCAGAGCAACCTGTGGTGATAGATCCTGCAATGCTGGGACTTGTAGTGCCTATCCAGAACAACAAGTGGTGATAGACCCTGCAATGCTGGGACTTGTAGTGCCTTTGATAGATCCTGCAATGCTGGGACTTCTTGTGTCTTTCCAGAGCAACCTGTGGTGATAGATTCTGCAATGCTGGGACTTGTAGTGTCTATGATTAGATCCTGCAATGCTGGGACTTGAAGGGCCTATCCAGAGCAACAAGTGGTGATAGACCCTGCAATGCTGGGACTTGTAGTGCCTTTTGATAAATCCTGCAATGCTGGGACTTGTAGTGCCTTTCCAGAGCAACCTGTGATGATAGATCTTGCAATGCTGGGACTTGTAGTGCCTATCCAGAGCAACAAGTGGTGATAGACCCTGCAATGCTGGGACTTGTAGTGCCTTTCCAGAGCAACCTGTGGCGATAGATCCTGCAATGCTGGGACTTGTAGTTCCTTTCCTGAACAACCTGTGGTGATAGATCCTACAATTCTGGGACTTGTAGTGCCTATCCTGAGCAACCTGTGGTGATTAAATCCTGCAATTCTGGGACTTGTAGTGTTTATCCTGAGCAACCTGTGGTGACAGATTCTGCAATGCTGGGACTTGTAGTGCCTATGATAGAACCTGCAATGCTGGGACTTGTAGTGCCTATGATAGATTCAGTAATGCTGGGACTTGTAGTGCCTATCCAGAGCAACCTGTGGTGATAGATCCTGCAATGCTAGGACTTGTATTGCCTATGATATATCCTGAAATGCTGAGTCTTGTAATACCTATCCTGAGCAACCTGTGGTGATAGATCCTGTATTCCTGGGACTTGTAATGCATATGCTATACCACACAATGCTGGGACTTGTAGTGCCTATCCTGAGCAACCTGTGTTGATATATCCTTTAATGGTATGACTTGTAGTGCCTATGATAGATCCGGAAATGCTGGGACTTGTAGTGCCTATGATAGATCATGCAAAGCTGGGACTTGTAGTGCCTATCCAGACCAACCTGTGGTGATAGATCCTGCAATGCTATGACTTGTAGTGCCTATGATAGATGCTGCAATGCTGGGACTTGTTGTGCCTATCCCGAGCAACCTGTGTTGATAGATGTTGCAATGCTGGGACTTGTAGTGCCTATTCTGGGCAAACTGTGGTGATAGATCCTGCAATGCTGGGAATTGTAGTTCCTTTCCTGAGCAACCTGTGGTAATAGATCATGCAATACTGGTGTCACGGAACGTCCCACACTCCGCTTGAGTGCTTCCGTCATATACCGCTTCCTAAGTTCTGGAACACGAGTCCAAAGGATCTGGCTATAGGAACCCCAAGAACTAGACAACACCAGTCTTGGAGTACATGAGAACTAACTTTTATTTTGAGATCTCACCCACATTTATACAGCAGGGATGACCAAAGCTAACCTAATTAACATGAGCTAATTTACTACAAAATGTACCCAGACCAGATGACAGACTTGTGGGCACCGAGCTTCACACATTAATATAAACACAATAGCTGGAGCTAATTACAATTAACAATACAAACAACAATCTACCCCCTCCTCAGCCTAGACCATTCATCTCCTAGCCAGTGCTGGTGGCTAATGTGATCAGCTCTCTCAATTAACATAAACACAGGTTGATGACACCAGCATCTCCTCACAGGATGTGTCCCAAACAGTATGAATCAGTCTTATCAGCAGGGGGCTGCTGGAGGAATCCCCCCTCCCTCTTCAGGGACACAAATCTACAGTAAGGAGTCCCCATACAATATATACATATATACACGACTGAGTCCGATTAGTACAGTTCAGAACGGACCTCCAATTCACCCCACAAAGAGCACCGTTCCATTGAAAATCCAGGGCCCATAATCAAAAGGCAACAGGCTAGCGTTCAGTCCCCTCCAATAGCCTCTGTCTCGGGTGAGTCTGTCACAACTGGGACTTGTATTGCCTATGATATATCATGCAATGCTGGGACTTGTAGTGCCTCTCCTGAACATCCTGTGGTGATAGATTTTGCAATGCTGGGACTTGTAGTGATTATGATAGATCCTGAAATGCTTGGACTTTTGGTGACTATCCTTAGCAACCTGTGGTGATAGATCTTACAATGCTGGGCTTGCAGTGCCTATAATAGATCCTACGATGCTGATTCTTGTAGTGCCTATCCTGAACAACCTGTGTTGATAGATCTTGCTATGCTGGTACTTGTAGTGCCTATTCTGTGCAACGTGTGGTGATAGATCCTGCAATGCTGGGACTTGTAATGCATATGATAGTTCCTGCAAATCTGGGACTTGTAGGGTCTATCCAGAGCAACAATTGGTGATAGACCCTGCAATGCTCTGACTTGTAGTGCCTTTGATAGATTCTGCAATGCTGGGACTTGTAGTGCCTTTCCATAGCAACCTGCGGTGATAGATCCTGCAATGCTGGGACTTGTAGTGCCTATCCAGAACAACAAGTGGTGATAGACCATGCAATGCTGGGATTTGTAGTGCCTTTGATAGATCCTGCAATGCTGGGACTTGTTGTGTCTTTCCAGAGCAACCTGTGGTGATAGATTCTGCAATGCTGGGACTTGAAGGGCCTATCCAGAGCAACAAGCGGTGATAGACCCTGCAATTCTGGGACTTGTAGTGCCTTTGATAGATCCTGCAGTGCTGGGAGTTGTAGTGCCTTCCCAGAGCAACCTGTGGCGATAGTTCCTGCAATGCTGGGACTTGTAGTGTTTATCCTGAGCAACCTGTGGTGATAGATCCTGCAATGCTGGGACTTGTAGTGCCTATGATAGATATTGCAATGCTGGGACTTGTAGTGCCTATGATAGATCCTGTAATGCTGGGACTTGTAGTGCCAATCCAGAGCAACCTGTGGTGATAGATCCTGCAATGCTAGGACTTGTAGTGCCTATGATATATCCTGCAATGCTGGGTCTTGTAGTACCTATCCTGAGCAACCTGTGGTGATAGATCCTGCAATGCTGGGACTTGTAATGCCTATGATATACAATACAATGCTGGGACTTGTATTGCCTATCCAGACCAACCTGTGGTGATAGATCCTGCAATGCTATGACTTATAGTGCCTATGATAGATGCTACAATGCTGGGACTTGTAGTGCCTATCCTGAGCAACCTGTGTTGATAGATCTTGCAATGCTGGGACTTGTAGTGCCTATTCTGGGCAACCTGTGGTGATAGATCCTGCAATGCTGGGACTTTTAGTTCCTTTCCTGAGCAACCTGTGGTAATAGATCATGCAATACTGGGAATTGTATTGCTTATGATATATTATGCAATGCTGGGACTTGTAGTGCCTCTCCTGAGCAACCTGTGGTGATAGATCTTGCAATGCTGGGACTTGCAGTGCCTATGATAGATCCTACAATGCTGATACTTGTAGTTCCTATCCTGAACAACCTGTGTTGATAGATCTTGCAATGCTGGGACTTGTAGTGCCTATTCTGGGCAACTTGTGGTGATAGTTCCTGCAAAGCTGGGACATGTAGGGTCTATCCAGAGCAACAATTGGTGATAGACCCTGCAAAGCTCTGACTTGTAGTGCCTTTATTAGATCCTGCAATGCTGGGACTTGTAGTGCCTTTCCAGAGCAACCTGTGGTGATAGATAATGCAATGCTGGGACTTGTAGTGCCTATGATAGATCCTGCAATGCTGGGACTTGAAGGGCCTATCCAGAGCAACAAGTGGTGATAGACTCTGCAATGCTGGTACTTGTAGTGCATTTGATAGATCCTGCAATGCTGGGACTTGTAGTGCCTTTCCAGAGCAACCTGTGGTGATAGATCCTGCAATGCTGGGACTTGTAGTGCCTATGATAGATCCTTCAATGCTGGGTCTTGAAGTACCTATCCTGAGCAACCTGTGGTGATAGATCATGCAATGCTGTGACTTGTAATGCCTATGATATATCAAACAATGCTGGGACTTGTAGTGCCTATCCTGAGCAACCTGGGTTGATATATCCTTCAATGCTATGACTTGTAGTGCCTATGATAGATCCTACAATGCTGGGACTTATAGTGCCTATCCTGAAAAACCTGAGGTGATAGATACTGCAATGCTGGGACTGTAATGCCTATGATAGATCCTGCAATGCTGGGACTTGTAGTGTCTATGATAGATACTGCAATGCTGGGACTGTCATGCCTATGATAGATCCTGCAATTCTGGGACTTGTAGTGTCTATGATATATCCTGCAATGCTGGGACTTGTAGTGAATATCCTGAGCAACCTGTGGTGATAGATCCTGCAATGCTAGGAATTGTAGTACCTATGATAGATCCTGCAATGTTGGGAATTGTAGTGCCTATCCTGAGCAACCTGTGGTGATAGATCCTTCAATGCTGGGACTTGTAGTGCCTATCCTGAGCAATCTGTGGTGAGTGATCCTGCAATGCTAGAACTTGTAGTTCCTATGATATATCCTGCAATGCTGGGACTTGTAGTGTCTATAATAGATTCTGCAATGCTGAGACTTGTAGTGAATATCCTGAGCAACCTGTGTTGATATGTCCTGCAATGCATGGACTTGTAGTGCCTATCCTGAGCAACAAGTGGTGATAGATCCTACAATGGTGGGACTTGTAGTGCCTTTGATAGATCCTGCAATGCTGGGACTTGTGGTGCCTATCATGAGCAACATGTGGTGATAGAAACTGCAATGCTATGACTTGCAGTGCCTAAGATAGATCCTACAATGCTGGGACTTGTGGTGAATATCCTGAGCAACCTGTGGTGATAGATCCTGCAATTCTGGTACTTGTATTGCCTATGATAGATCCTGAAATGCTGAGACTTGTAGTGCCTATCCAGAGCAACAAGTGGAGATAGATCTTGCAATGCTGGGACATGTAGTGCCTATTCTGGTCAACCTGTGGTGATATATCCTGCAATGCTGGGACTTGTAGTGCCTTTCCAGAGCAACCTGTGGTGATAGATCCTGCAATGCTGGGACTTGTAGTGCCTATGATAGATCCTTCAATGCTGGGTCTTGAAGTACCTATCCTGAGCAACCTGTGGTGATAGATCATGCAATGCTGTGACTTGTAATGCCTATGATATATCATACAATGCTGGGACTTGTAGTGCCTATCCTGAGCAACCTGGGTTGATATATCCTTCAATGCTATGACTTGTAGTGCCTATGATAGATCCGGCTTGTAGTGCCTATGATAGATCCTACAATGCTGGGACTTGTAGTGCCTATCCTGAAAAACCTGTGGTGATAGATACTGCAATGCTGGGACTGTCATGCCTATGATAGATCCTGCAATTCTGGGACTTGTAGTGTCTATGATATATCCTGCAATGCTGGGACTTGTAGTGAATATCCTGAGCAACCTGTGGTGATAGATCCTGCAATGCTAGGAATTGTAGTACCTATGATAGATCCTGCAATGTTGGGAATTGTAGTGCCTATCCTGAGCAACCTGTGGTGATAGATCCTTCAATGCTGGGACTTGTAGTGCCTATCCTGAGCAACCTGTGGTGAGTGATCCTGCAATGCTAGAACTTGTAGTTCCTATGATATATCCTGCAATGCTGGGACTTGTAGTGTCTATAATAGATTCTGCAATGCTGAGACTTGTAGTGAATATCCTGAGCAACCTGTGTTGATATGTCCTGCAATGCATGGACTTGTAGTGCCTATCCTGAGCAACAAGTGGTGATAGATCCTACAATGGTGGGACTTCTAGTGCCTTTGATAGATCCTGCAATGCTGGGACTTGTGGTGCCTATCATGAGCAACATGTGGTGATAGAAACTGCAATGCTATGACTTGCAGTGCCTAAGATAGATCCTACAATGCTGGGACTTGTGGTGAATATCCTGAGCAACCTGTGGTGATAGATCCTGCAATTCTGGTACTTGTATTGCCTATGATAGATCCTGAAATGCTGAGACTTGTAGTGCCTATCCAGAGCAACAAGTGGAGATAGATCTTGCAATGCTGGGACATGTAGTGCCTATTCTGGTCAACCTGTGGTGATATATCCTGCAATGCTGGGGCTTGTAGTGCCTATGATACATCCTGCAATGCTGGGATTTGTAGTGCCTATGATAGATCCTGCAATGCTGGGACTTGTAGTGCTTATCCGGAGCAACCTGTGGTGATAGATACTGCAATTCTTGTACTTGTACTGCCTATGATAGATCCTGCAATGCTGGGACTTGTAGTGCCTCTCCTGAGCAACATGTGGTGATAGAAACTGCAATGCTGGGACTTGCAGTGCCTATGATAGATCATACAATGCTGGGACTTATAGTGCCTATCCTGAAAAACCTGAGGTGATACATCCTGCAATGCTGGGACTGTAATGCCTATGATAGATCCTGCAATGCTGGGACTTGTGGTGCCTATCATGAGCAATATGTGGTGACTTGCATATGCTATGACTTGCAGTGCCTAAGATAGATCCTACAATGCTGGTACTTGTAGTGAATATCCTGAGCAACCTGTGGTGATAGATCCTGCAATGCTAGGAATTGTAGTACCTATGCTGAGCAACCTGTGGTGAGTGATCCTGCAATGCTAGGACTTGTAGTTCCTATGATATATCCTGCAATGCTGGGACTTGTAGTGTCTATAATAGATTCTGCAATGCTGAGACTTGTAGTGAATATCCTGAGCAACCTGTGTTGATATGTCCTGCAATGCATGGACTTGTAGTGCCTATCATGAGCAACATGTGGTGATAGAAACTGCAATGCTATGACTTGCAGTGCCTAAGATAGAGCCTACATTGCTGGGACTTGTAGTGAATATCCTGAGCAACCTGTGGTGATAGATCCTGCAATTCTGGTACTTGTATTGCCTATGATAGATCCTGCAATGCTGAGACTTGTAGTGCCTATCCTGAGCAACCTGTGGTGATAGATCCTGCAATTCTGGTACTTGTATTGCCTATGATAGATCCTGCAATGCTGAGACTTGTAATGCCTATCCAGAGCAACATGTGGAGATAGATCCTGCAATGCTGGGACTTGTAGTTCCTTTGATAGATCCTGCAATGCTGGGACTTGTAGTGCCTATCCTTAGCAACCTGTGGTGAGTGATCCTGCAATGCTGGGACTTGTAGTGCCTATTATAGATCCTGCAATGCTAGGACTTGTAGTACCTATGATATAACCTGCAATGCTGGGATTTGTAGTGAATATCCTGAGCAACCTGTGTTGATATATCCTGCAATGCTGGGACTTGTAGTGCCTAACCTGAGCAACCTGTGGTGATAGAAACTGCAATGCTGGGACTTGCAGTGCCTATGATAGATCCTACAATGCTGGGACTTGTAGTGCCTATCCTGAAAAACCTGTGTTGATAGATACTGCAATGCTGGGACTGTAATTCCTATGATAGATCCTGCAATGCTGGGTCTTTTAGTGCCTATCCTGAGCAACCTGTGGAGATAGATCCTGCAATTCTGGTTCTTGTATTGCCTATGATAGATCCGGCAATGCTGAGACTTTTAGTGCCTATCCTGAGCAACAAGTGGTGATAGATCCTGCAATGCTAGGACTTGTAGAGCCTTTGATAGATCCTGCAATGGTGGGACTTGTTGTGCCTATCCAGAGTGTTGTGGAAAATTTTATATTAATGTGTTGTCATAAGTCTCCCAGTGTGTGTTCAACCACAGCCCGCTCTAAAGAGCTGACTGGGGCAGATCGACGCTGGCTGAGACCTGTTAGGTAGTGGAAAACTTCCTGGTGTTTGGAGAGAGGTGTTTGCGGAGAGAGGGCATGTCCGCCAGCAAAAGGGCCCCTGTGCAATGCACAGAACGATCGTCTGGTGGGGATGCGTTCACTCTGCAAAGACCTTATCGGTTTAGAGGTGTTTTGCTCTTGTCACCTCAGGTATGCCTGATCAACATGTTTGGGGTGCCATGACGTACACCTGCAGATAATCTCCCATGCACAAGGAACTTTAGTCATCGTCATTTAGTATATTGTATCATGTCATGTAATTGGTTGTTTTGTGTTCTGTTGTTAAATCCTTATATGGTCACTTACATCCTGTGAGGTCATATCCTGTGAGGTCACAAGCTTTGTAAGAGGTGTGTTTGGCTGTTGGAGGCTGAACCCTCGAGCTGTGGGACCTCCTATTGATATGCTAATAAAGTGGCTCACTCAGACAGCTGAGGGAGGCTGGCTGCAGTGTGTTTTTGGAACTGGAACGATGAGGTTGTCTTTTGTCTAGTTGGCTGGATGGGGCACACACGCTGAGGATGGCATACGATTAAAAGGTAAGATGCATTTATTAAATTAGACGAAATTGTTATTATGATTAGAAACAGGAGATTTGGCTGTGTGCTCTGCGTACAACCAAATTTCGCTAACAGAATGGCGAGCCAGGTACTTTATGGAGCAGACAGAACCCCCGTCCACATCGGTGAGAAAAAGGGGGAGATTGTCTAGGACATTTCTTTCCGATGTGTTGGGGAGCCTTTGCTCTGCAAAAGAACAAATTTTTCGTCTTTTGAAATAAATGCTGGAAGTTTGATCGTATGTCTGGTGTGTGCCTCTGTGTGTGTGTGTGTGTGCGTGTGTGTGTGATTTGTATCTTGAATCTTTGTGTAAGTAGACTGTGTGTGTGTGTGATTTGTATCTCGAATCTTTGTGGAAGGAGACTGTGTGTGTGCTTGCGTGTGTGTGTGTGACTGATGCTGTGTAACAAGTTTGTAATGCATATGAGAAATATAAATGTATGAATTGATATTATTTTCAGCCTGCAATGTGTGTGTGGCTGAGTAGTTTTGTAAGTAGCTGAACCTGTTTGTAAAGATGCCATGAGTTTAGTGAAGGGGCATGCATTGTTGTTTTTGTATTGAATGGGGCTACGCCCTGGGGGTAGGGAACTATAATGTTCTGAACAGACATACAAGCATTCACTGTCTGTCTCTCTGTGTTTTGTTCCTGTGAAAGCTGATGTGAACTGAGTTTGAGGGTATGTTACAGCCTTGTAATTGTGGGTTATGTGGCTTGGTTGTTTCATTGGATAGCATGTGTTCCGAAGTTGTGCTTTTTGTAACTTTAACACTTTTAAATGTTTGTCTAAGCGTTCAATTTAGTATCTCAAATGTGTAATTTTGTGGGGAGAAATTTTTGGTTTTGGTAGGAAAATGGTTTTTGTCTGCTACTTCCTGTTGTTCTCTTGTTGTTGTCTACCATGTGACTACGGTCGGCCATGTTCTTTTCCTTTGTGTGTGAACTTTGAAATGTTTATCCATCTTGGTCTGTTTTGGTGGGAAAATGCGCCATTTTGTTGGGGTCTGGCTTTTGTTGTGGTCACTATGTGCATCGGCGGCCATTTTGAAGACCTGTGAGACTTCCTATAGGGGAAGCTCCATTGTGTATTACTTTGTGTATGCAAAGCCATGTGCTTTAAGCTACAATCTGGCTTCTAGGCACCATTTTGTGAATTCTATTTTTGTACTGTTTACATACTTTTCAAGGAAACTATTGCGTTTTCTGTATTGAATATTGGTTTTAAGTTGAAATGCCTGTCGTATATCCAAGTGCCCATGCATTGTTGGGACATCACAATAGGAGCTGTTTACACCCTGTGGGGGTCTCTGGTTTCTAGGTAATAACATGGGGGGAGTTCTAACTCTGAGTCAAATATTGTGCTGTATTTGCAACAAGATGTTATATGTAACTTTGTGTCTTGTCATTTGTTAATGTCAGCCATTTTCTGTAGTCCTGGTTTCATTCACCATTTTGCCGTGGACCGATTTTCGATTGCTGCAACTGCCTTTTTGTTTCTGCTGATTTTAGTCTCCAGCGAAATATCTCTGGTTTTGTACTGAATTCCATTTCCAGTAGAATCATTTAGGGCTTTATACCAGTTGTTTTAAAGAAGTTTATGTTTCTAGTGAAGAAATCTCGATCTTGGCGGGATCAACAACTAAATTTCATGTGTTAATGGCACCATTTTGTTTGTGGCTGCAGTGGAAGGGAAAAGAGAAACCGTTTATCAAGAACATCCAAACAGGAACAAATATGCACTGCTATAGTAGTGTAGAAATACAGTAAAGAAAAAAAGTTTATGCTGTTCAGCTATCTTTTTGCAGGAGTTTCAGTTTTTGGCTTTTGTTACACTGTTGTGTGGTATTTCTGTCTCAAAACTTGTGGTTTGACTTCCCAGGGGATATGTGACTCAAGGGGGATTCCCTCCCATTTGCAATATGGGGGTTTATTCCACCCACTCCGGGACAAAAAGTTTTTATCTGTTGATGTTTAGCCATAGATTATTCTAATGTCTTGATAGACAAAAAATGAAGCTATTCAAGGCTATCCTCCCTCTTCCTACTCAGGTGTGCAACAGGAAGTTGGTGGGAGGGGCTTGGGGTCTTTTGACTTGTGTTTGGAAGGACGAAATCATTTTTATTTTTAAATTAAATTAAGGTTTATACTGTAATACAATTTTGGGTACAGAGCAAACAGGAGTTATTGTCAAAGTTATTGTCGTGATATCTAGGTACAGAGAGAAGCCATAAGATTGTTTTGAATAGTGGAGGATTTCATGGTGTTAGCATAAACGTGAGGAGTATACGCTAACAGCCCCGCTCAGGCCGTGTATAATAATCGGAATGCGGGGGTCGATTATGGTGACAAAGGCGCAAACCATAATCGCTCCGAAAATAAAGCGCAGGGTTCTCTGGACGCAGAGTTCGCCAAAAAAAGCAATTTGAATCGTCATGGGCAATAGGTCGTCCATGCACCCCAGTCAGACAGCTGTATTAACATGAAATCTGAGTTCTGAGGAAAAGGCCATTAAACCCCAGAAAGATTGACATAGGTGGTCCAAGGATACTATTTTGGGTATCCCTCTGGAGTTGATGTTGCGCGACTGTGGCTTCAGAAATCTGTAATGTTGAGTGAGTTGATGGATGTGTAGTACACGTTTGGGTGATTAAAAATACACAGGCCTGTTTTTGAACTTTGTGTGGCTGGTCCATGCAAAGATTTCGAAATGCTCTTGTGCTTTACAAATTGTATTCTTTTCTATCGCTAAAAGAGTGAAGGCAGCATTCCATCTGGTCGTTTTTATTTTTTTCATTTTTCGTTTTTGGGAACTATGAAATATCTCCCCCACATTTGTATCTAAATGTTTGTCTTTGTCTCTTTGTTTGTATGTGGTAACAAGATGTTTGAACCTCCCGTGACAGCCCTCTTGCGTGTCGCGGCTGTTTGTATTTTAGGAAAAAAAAACAAAAAACGTGAAAGTAAGATTTACAGAGGGTTTAGTTATTATCAGTTTTGTGGAATGTCAGTGACAATTTACCAATGTACATGAATGTTGTATTGTTTACCATTCTTTGAAGGATAGAGTAATAACTTTTGTTTATAAGTATCTTTTCAGGTCCAAGGAGTTTCTGGAAGTGTGTGTACAGGTGTATAAGAAGGTAAAAGTATCATAGGCTATTTCACTGTTTTATTCTGCACCATTCTAAACCCTGCATGTCTTCCTCCAGTTTGTAAGGAGGAGGGAAGAAAAGGGGGGATGAGAGTGGTGAGAATAACACATTTTCAAACCAACAATACTAACCGCTCTAATTCTAACCATGTTTGTGCCAAGACTGTCTGTCTTTCTTTGATGGAATTTGAATCAGAAAGCAGCAGTCTGGTGAAAGAGGCTCCCATCCCAGATGCTAAGAACCTTTTTGTCACTGGTTCCAGGTATTACACCCCGGATGATAAGCCATACACAGGTGACCACAGTCCTGATGATGTCTGGGTTATTGTCATATGAGGTTTGTTTGAAGGTCAACCAAACAAGAATTGTACTTTCCTCATTAGCTGTCACCTACATTCTCAGCTGATGGGGTGGGTGCAATCACTGTAACATGAACTTCAAAAGGTCCACCACAGGGTTCACGAATCCATCCTGGACCCTGACACAATAACCATTTAACATTCTTTCCAACCAGGTGACTGGGTCATTGTAAAGAAGCTTGAGGAATGAGACCACGCCAGCCACTGCAAGAAGCTGATCAACCACAAAAGAGTAGTTCATTTATATTTTTTTGTTTAATAAATTTTGGCAAGGGTAACGATGAAAAGCATCCCAACTGGCTAAGAAAGAGAACAGGACACATGGTCGGGTCTACTAGTGCCCCAGCGGTACATGCTACCTGACGTTCATATTGGTGTGAGGAGTTTTGACAGACTAGTAAAATCCAAACAGACACCTGTCAAAAGAACTTAACAGAACATTTATAGAGGGTAAAATTAATTATAATTTTAACAATAGCTCTGGTTCTTGCCAGCTTTGGTATCGGGATAACTAGGTAGCCCACAAGTGTGCTACAACTGTAGTTTGGTATTAATGCAGATCTACAGCTTATAAGGTATTTCCCGTAAGGAAAGAGGTTCATGTGTGCTGGTGAAACTCGTCCCAGCATCTTATGTCGCGGCCGATCGTGAGGATCTGATGGCGTGAGAGAAGGTAAGAATGGCAGGGACAGCTGGAAGGGAATTCCTTGTGCACAGTGGGGGCTTGAGCGCTTGAACAATTTCTCATCCATTGAGGATGAGATGTTTTCATGTAACTGTTGAAGCTACAAGGAAGTTCCCACAGTCCAAGGGTTTCTGGGAATTCATAAGTAAAGATTGTTATGTCGGGATCAGGGATAGTAGTGACAAAGTTCAGGCCCATATGGATAAGGTTTAGGTCCCTACAAGGCAAAGCCAGAGCTATACCTAGTGAAGGTTGGAATAATTTTTAAGGGTTTGGGAATCGTTGGAGATTTAATTTTTATCTTGCAGCGGATCCTAGTGAAGGAAGTAGGGGTATATATACTCATGTTGTTTTTGTTTCTATTCCTTCTATATGCCATGATGAGGTGCTCTTGTTGCCTGATTGGACGCGTGACCAGAGCCTGAGCAGATGACCACATCTTCCCTGATGAGATGCCCTGAAGTCCGACCCACGTTCAAGACACAGAGGATCCCAGACCGACCGGCGACTACTACAGCTCACCACGTCATCTCCAACAGAGTCTACATGTCAAGCTGTGTTTTACTATTTATGGACTAAGAAGAAGATCAGGATTCATCGAGGGACACATGGGATCATATGACAAGAGGAGGGACTGTTGTGGAAAATTTTATATTAATGTGTTGTCATAAGTCTCCCAGTGTGTGTTCAACCACAGCCCGCTCTAAAGAGCTGACTGGGGCAGATTGACGCTGGCTGAGACCTGTTAGGTAGTGGAAAACTTCCTGGTGTTTGGAGAGAGGTGTTTGCGGAGAGAGGGCATGTCCGCTGGCAAAAAGGGCCCCTGTGCAATGCACAGAACGACCGTCTGGTGGGGATGCGTTCACTCTGCAAAGACATTATCGGTTTAGAGGTGTTTTGCTCTTGTCACCTCTGGTATGCCTGATCAACATGTTTGGGGTGCCATGACGTACACCTGCAGATAATCTCCCATGCACAAGGAACTTTAGTCATCGTCATTTAGTATATTGTATCATGTCCTGTAGTAATTGGTTGTTTTATGTTCTGTTGTTAAATCCTTATATGGTCACTTACATCCTGTGAGGTCATATCCTGTGAGGTCACAAGCTTTGTAAGAGGTGTGTTTGGCTGTTGGAGGCTGAACCCTCGAGCTGTGGGACCTCCTATTGATATGCTAATAAAGTGGCTCACTCAGACAGCTGAGGGAGGCTGGCTGCAGTGTGTTTTTGGAACTGGAACGATGAGGTTGTCTTTTGTCTAGTTGGCTGGATGGGGCACACACGCTGAGGATGGCATACGATCAAAAGGTGAGATGCATTTATTTCATTAGACGAAATTATGATTAGAAACAGGAGATTTGGCTGTGTGCTCTGCGTACAACCAAATTTCGCTAACACAGAGCAACCTGTGGTGAGTGATCCTGCAATGCTGGGACTTGTAGTGCCTATTATAGATCCTGCAATGCTAGGACTTGTAGTACCTATGACAAATCCTGCAATGCTGGGACTTGTAGTGCCTATCCTGAGCAACCTGTGGTGATAGAAACTGCAATGCTGGGACTTTCAGTGCCTATGATAGATCCTACAATGCTGGGATTTGTAGTGAATATCCTGAGCAAACTGTGTTGATATATCCTGCAATGCTGGGACTTGCAGTGCCTATCCTGAGCAACCTGTGGTGATAGATCCTGTATTGCTGGGACTTGTACTGCCTATAATAGATCCGGCAATGCTGGGAGTTGTAGTGCCTATGATAGATCCTGCAATGCTGGGACTGGTAGTGCCTTTCCATAGCAACCTGTGGTGATAGATCCTGCAATGCTGAGACTTGTAATGCCTATGATATATCATACAATGCTGGTACTTGTAGTGCCCATCCTGAGCAACCTGTGTTTATATATCCTTCAATACCATGACTTGTAGGGGCTATGATAGATCCGGCAATCCTGGGACTTGTAGTGCCAATGATAGATCCTGCAATGCTGGTGCCTATCCAGAGCAAGCTGTGGTGATACATCCTGCAATGCTGTGACTTGTAGTGACCATGATAGATGCTGCAATACTGGGACTTGTAGTGCCTAACCTGAGCAACCTGTGTTGATAGATCCTGCAATGCTGGGACTTGTATTGCATATTCTGGGCAACCTGTGGTGATAGACCCTTCAATGCTGGGATTTGTAGTGCCTTTGAGAGATCCTGCAATGCTGGGGACTTGTTGTGCCTTTCCAGAGCAACCAGTGGTGATAGACCCTGCAATGCTAGGACTTGTAGTGCCTATGATAGATCCTGCAATGCTTGGACTTAAAGGGCCTATCCAGAGAAACTAGTGGTGATAGACCCTGCAATGCTGGGACTTGTAGTTCCTTTGATAGATTCTGCAATGCTGGGACTTGTAGTGCCTTTTCAGAGCAACCTGTGGTGATAGATTCTGCAATGCTGGGATTTGTAGTTCCTATCCTGAGTAACCTGTGGTGATTAAATCCTGCAATGCTGGGACTTGTAGTGCCTATCCTGAGCAACCAGTGGTGATAGATCCTGCAATGCTGGGACTTGTAGTGCCTATCCTGGGCATCCTGTGGTGATATAACCTGCAATGCTGGGACTTGTGATGCCTATGATAGTTCCTGCAATGCTGGGACTTATAGTGCCTATGATAGATCCTGCAATGCTGGGACTTATAGTGCCTATCCAGAGCAACTTGTGTTGATAGATCATGCAATACTGGGACTTGTAGTGCCTATGATAGATCCAGCAATGCTGGGACTTGTAGGGCCTGTTCAGAGCATCAAGTGGTGATATGCCCTGCAATGCTGGGACTTGTAGTTCCTTTGATAGATCCTGCAATGCTGGGACTTGTAGTGCCTTTCCAGAGCAACCTGTGGTGATAGATTCTGCAATGCTGGGACCTGTAGTGCCTATCCAGAGCAACAAATGGTGATAGACCCTGCAATGCTGGGACTTGTGGTGCCTTTGATAGATCCTGCAATGCTGGGACTTGTAGTGCCTTTCCAGAGCAACCTTTGGTGATAGATCCTGCAATGCTGGGACTTGTATTGCCTATCCAGAGCAACAAGTGGTGATAGACCCTGCAATGCTGGGACTTGTAGTGCTTTTGATAGATCCTGCAATACTGGGACTTGTGTCTTTCCAGAGCAACCTGTGGTGATAGATCCTGCAATGCTGGGACTTGTAGTGCCTATAATAGATCCTGCAATGCTGGGACTTGAAGGGCCTATCCAGAGAAACAAGTGGTGATAGATCCTGCAATGCTGGGACTTGTAGTGCCTTTGATAGATCCTGCAAAGCTGGGACTTGTAGTGCCTTTCCAGAGCAACCTGTGGTGATAGATCTTGCAATGCTGGGACTAGCAGTGCCTATCCAGAGCAACAAGTGGTCATAGACCCTGCAATGCTGGGACTTGTAGTGCCTTTGATAGATCCGGCAATGCTGGAACTTGTAGTGCCTATGATAGATCCTGCAATGCTGGGACTTGCAGTGTTTATCCAGAGCAACCTGTGGTGATAGATCCTGCAATGCTACGACTTGTAGTGCCTATGATAGATCCTGCGATGCTATGACTTGTAGTGCCTATCCTGAGAAACCTGTGTAGATAGATCTTGCAATGCTGGGACTTGTAGTGCCTATTCTCGACCATCTGTGGTGATAGATCCTGCATTGCTGGGACTTGTAGTTCCCTTCCTGAGCAAACTGTGGTGATAGATCCTGCAATGCTGGGACTTGTAGTGCCTTTCCTGAGCAACCTGTGGTGATAGATCCTGCAATGCTGGGACTTGTAGTGATTATGATAGATCCTGCGATGCTATGACTTGTAGTGCCTATGATAGATGCTGCAATGCTGGGACTTTTTGTGCCTATCCTGAGCAACCTGTGTTGATAGATCTTGCAATGCTGGGTCTTGTAGTGAGTATTCTGGGCAACCTGTGGTGATAGATTCTGCAATGCTGGGACTTGTAGTGCCTATGGTAGATCCTGCAATGCTGGGACTTGTAGTGCCTTTCCAGAGCAACCTGTGGTGATAGATCCTGCAATTCTGGGACTTGTAGTGCCTATCCTGAGCAACCTGTGGTGATAGATCCTGCAATGCTGGGACTTGTAGTGCTTATGATAGATCCTGCAATGCTGGGACTTGTAGTGCCTATGATAGATCCTCTAATGCTGCGACTTGTAGTGCCTATCCAGAGCAACCTGTGGTGATAGATCCTTTAATGCTAGGACTTGTAGTGCCTATGATATATCCTGCAATGCTGGGTCTTGTAGTACCTATGCTGAGCAACCTGTGGTGATAGATCCTGCAATGCTGGGACATGTAATGCCTATGATATATCATACAATGCTCGGACTTGTAGTGCCTATCCTGAGCAACCTGTGTTGATATATCCTTCAATGTTATGACTTGCAGTGCCTATGATAGATCCGGCAATGCTGGGACTTGTAGTGCCTATGATAGATCCTGCAATTCTGGGACTTGTCGTGCCTATCCAGAGCAACCTGTGGTGATAGATCCTGCAATGCTATGACTTGTAGTGCCCATGATAGATGCTGAAATGCTGGGGCTTGTAGTGGCTTTCCAGAGCAACCTGTGGTGATAGATCCTGCAATTCTGGGACTTGTAGTGAGTATTCTGGACACCCTGTGGTGATAGATCCTGCAATGCTGGGACTTATAGTGCCTATGATAGATCCTGCAATGCTGAGACTTGTAGTGCCTATTCAGAGTAACAAGCGGTGATAGATCCAGCAAAGCTGGGACTTGTAGTGCCTTTGATAGATTCTGCAATGAGCTGACTTGTTTTGCCTTTCCAGAGCAACATGTGGTGATAGATCCTGCAATGCTAGGACTTGTAGTGCCTATGATATATCCTGCAATGCTGGGACTTGTAGTGCCTATACAGAGCAAACTGTGGTGATAGATCCTGCAATGCTCGGACTTGTAGTGCCTATCCTGGGCATCCTGTGGTGATATAACCTGCAATGCTGGGACTTGTGATGCCTATGATAGTTCCTGCAATGCTGGGACTTATAGTGCCTATGATAGATCCTGCAATGCTGGGACTTATAGTGCCTATCCAGAGCAACTTGTGTTGATCATGCAATACTGGGACTTGTAGTGCCTATGATATATCATGCAATGCTGGGACTTGTAGTGCCTCTCCTGAGCATACTGTGGTGATATATCTTGCAATGCCGGGACTTGCAGTGCCTATGATGGATCCTACAATGCTGGGAATTGTAGTGAATATCCTGAGCAACCTGTGTTGATATATCCTGCAATGCTGGGACTTGTACTACCTATCCTGAGCAACCTGTGGCGATAGATCCTGCATTTCTGGTACTTGTATTACCTATGACAGATCCTGCAATACTGGGACTTGTAGTGCCTATGAAATGTCATGCAATGCTGAGCATTTGGATATGCCTATCCTGAGCAACCTGTGGTGATAGATCTTGCAATGCTGGGGCTTGCAGTGCCTATGATAGATCCTACAATACATGGACTTGTAATGAATATCCTGAGCAACCTGTGTTGCTATATTCTGTAATGCTCGGACTTGTAGGGCCTATTTAGAGCAACAAGTGGTGATAGACCCTGCAATGCTGGGACTTGTAGTGCCTTTAAAAGATCCTGCAATGGTGGGACTTGTAGTGCCTTTCCAGAGCAACCTGTGGTGATAGATTCTGCAATGCTGGGACTTGTAGTTCCTTTCCTGAGCAAGCTGTGATGATAGATCCTTCAATGCTGGGACTTGTAGTGCCTATCCTGAACAACCTGTGGTGATTAAATCCTGCAATGCTGGGATTGTAGTGCCTATCCTGCCCAACCTGTGGTGATAGATCCTGCAATGCTGGGACTTGTAGTGCCTATGATAGATCATGCAATGCTGGGACTTGTAGTGCCTATGATAGATCCTGCAATGCTGGGACTTGTAGTGCCTATGAAAGATCCTGTAATGCTGGGACTTGTAGTGCCTATCCAGAGCAACATGTGGTGATAGATCCTGCAATGCAGGGACTTGTAGTGCCTATACAGAGCAACCTGTGGTGATAGATCCTGCAATGCTGGAACTTGTAGTTCCTTTCCTGAGCAACCTGTGTTGACAGATCCTTCAATGCTGGGACTTGTAGTGCCTATCCTGAGCAACCTGTGGTGATTAAATCCTGCAGTGCTGGGACTTGTAGTGCCTATCTTGAGCAACCTCTGGTGATAGATCCTGCAATGCTGGGAATTGTAGTGCCTATGATAAATGCTGCAATGCTGGGACTTGCAGTGCCTATGATAGATCCTGTAATGCTGGGACTTGTAGTGCCTTTCCACGGCAACATGTGGTGATAGATCCTGCAATGCTGGGACTTGTAGTGCCTTTGATAGATAATGCAATGCTGGGACTTTTAGTGCCTTTCCAGAGCAACCTGTGGTGATACATCCTGCAATGCTAGGACTTGTAAGTGCCTATGATATATCCTGCAATGCTGGGAATTGTAGTACCTATACAGAGCAACCTGTGGTGATAGATCCTGCAATGCTCAGACTTGTAGTGCCTATCCTGGGCAACCTGCGGTGATATATCCTGCAATGCTGGGACTTGTAGTGCCTATGATAGTTCCTGCAATGCTGGGACTTATAGTGCCTATGATGGATCCTGCAATGCTGAGACTTGTAGTGCCTATCCTGAGCAACCTGTGGTGATAGATCTTGCAATGCTGGGACTTGTAGTGTCTATGATAGATCCTAAAATGCTTGGACTTTTAGTGCCTATCCAGAGCAACCTGTGGTGATAGAAACTGCAATGCTGGGGCTTGCAGTGCCTATGATAGATCCTACAATGCTGGGACTTGTAGTGAATATCCTGAGTAACCTGTGTTGATATATCCTACAATGCTGGGACTTGTAGCGCCTATCCTGAGCAACAAGTGGTGATAGATCATGCAATACTGGGACTTGTAGTGCCTATCCTGAGCATACTGTGGTGATAGATCTTGCAATGCTGGGACTTGCAGTGCCTATGATGGATCCTACTATGCTTGGAATTGTAGTGAATATCCTGAGCAACCTGTGTTGATATATCCTGCAATGCTGGGACTTGTAGTGCCTATCCTGAGCAACCTGTGGTGATAGATCCTGCATTTCTGGTACTTGTATTACCTATGACAATGCTGGGACTTGTAGTTCCCTTCCTGAGCAAGCTGTGGTGATAGATCTTTCAATGCTGGGACTTGTAGTGCCTATCCTGAACAACCTGTGATGATTAAATCCTGCAATGCTGGGACTTGTAGTGCCTATGATAGATCATGCAATGCTAGGACTTGTAGTGCCTATGATAGGATCCTGCAATGCTGGGACTTGTAGTGCCTATGAAAGATCCTGTAATGCTGGGACTTGTAGTGCCTTTCCACGGCAACCTGTGGTGATAGATCCTGCAATGCTGGGACTTGTAGTACCTTTGATAGATAATGCAATGCTGGGACTTATAGTGCCTTTCCAGAGCAACCTGTGGTGATAGATCCTGCAATGCTAGGACTTGCAGTGCCTATGATCTATCCTGCAATGCTGGGACTTGTAGTACCTATACAGAGCAACCTGTGGTGATAGATCCTGCAATGCTCAGACTTGTAGTGCCTATCCTGGGCAACCTGTGGTGATAGATCCTGCAATGCTGGGACTTGTAGTGCCTATCATAGATCCTGCAATGCTGGGACTTGTAGTGCTTATGATAGATCCTGTAATGCTGAGACTTGCAGTGCCTATCCAGAGCAACCTGTGGTGATAGATCCTGCAATGCTAGGACTTGTAGTGCCTATGATATATCCTTCGATGCTAGGTCTTTTAGTACCTATCCTGAGCAACCTGTGGTGATAGATCCTGCAATGCTGGGACTTGTAATGCCTATGATATATCATACAATGCTGGGACTTGTAGTGCCTATCCTGAGTAACTTGGGTTGATATATCCTTCAATGCTAGGACTTGTAGTGCCTATGATATATCCTGCAATGCAGGGACTTGTAGTGCCTATCCAGAGCAAGCTGTGGTGATACACCCTGCAATGCTATGCCTTGTAGTGCCTATGATAGATGCTGCAATGCTGGGACTTGTAGTGCCTACCTTGAGCAACCTGTGTTGATAGATCTTGCAATACTGGGACTTGTAGTGCCTATTCTGGGCAACCTGTGGTGATAGACCCTGCAATGCAGGGACTTCTGGTGCCTTTGATAGATCCTGCAATGCTGGGACTTGTAGTGCCTTTCCAGAGCAACCTGTGGTGATAGATTCTGCAATGCTGGGACTTGTAGTTCCTTTCCTGAGCAAGCTGTGATGATAGATCCTTCAATGCTGGGACTTGTAGTGCCTATCCTGAACAACCTGTGGTGATTAAATCCTGCAATGCTGGGATTGTAGTGCCTATCCTGCCCAACCTGTGGTGATAGATCCTGCAATGCTGGGACTTGTAGTGCCTATGATAGATCATGCAATGCTGGGACTTGTAGTGCCTATGATAGATCCTGCAATGCTGGGACTTGTAGTGCCTATGAAAGATCCTGTAATGCTGGGACTTGTAGTGCCTATCCAGAGCAACATGTGGTGATAGATCCTGCAATGCTAGGACTTGTAGTGCCTATGATATATCCTGCAATGCAGGGACTTGTAGTGCCTATACAGAGCAACCTGTGGTGATAGATCCTGCAATGCTGGAACTTGTAGTTCCTTTCCTGAGCAACCTGTGTTGACAGATCCTTCAATGCTGGGACTTGTAGTGCCTATCCTGAGCAACCTGTGGTGATTAAATCCTGCAGTGCTGGGACTTGTAGTGCCTATCTTGAGCAACCTCTGGTGATAGATCCTGCAATGCTGGGAATTGTAGTGCCTATGATAAATGCTGCAATGCTGGGACTTGCAGTGCCTATGATAGATCCTGTAATGCTGGGACTTGTAGTGCCTTTCCACGGCAACATGTGGTGATAGATCCTGCAATGCTGGGACTTGTAGTGCCTTTGATAGATAATGCAATGCTGGGACTTTTAGTGCCTTTCCAGAGCAACCTGTGGTGATACATCCTGCAATGCTAGGACTTGTAAGTGCCTATGATATATCCTGCAATGCTGGGAATTGTAGTACCTATACAGAGCAATCTGTGTTGATAGATCCTGCAATGCTCAGACTTGTAGTGCCTATCCTGGGCAACCTGCGGTGATATATCCTGCAATGCTGGGACTTGTAGTGCCTATGATAGTTCCTGCAATGCTGGGACTTATAGTGCCTATGATGGATCCTGCAATGCTGAGACTTGTAGTGCCTATCCTGAGCAACCTGTGGTGATAGATCTTGCAATGCTGGGACTTGTAGTGTCTATGATAGATCCTAAAATGCTTGGACTTTTAGTGCCTATCCAGAGCAACCTGTGGTGATAGAAACTGCAATGCTGGGGCTTGCAGTGCCTATGATAGATCCTACAATGCTGGGACTTGTAGTGAATATCCTGAGTAACCTGTGTTGATATATCCTACAATGCTGGGACTTGTAGCGCCTATCCTGAGCAACAAGTGGTGATAGATCATGCAATACTGGGACTTGTAGTGCCTATGATATATCATGCAATGCTGGGACTTGTAGTGCCTCTCCTGAGCATACTGTGGTGATAGATCTTGCAATGCTGGGACTTGCAGTGCCTATGATGGATCCTACTATGCTTGGAATTGTAGTGAATATCCTGAGCAACCTGTGTTGATATATCCTGCAATGCTGGGACTTGTAGTGCCTATCCTGAGCAACCTGTGGTGATAGATCCTGCATTTCTGGTACTTGTATTACCTATGACAATGCTGGGACTTGTAGTTCCCTTCCTGAGCAAGCTGTGGTGATAGATCTTTCAATGCTGGGACTTGTAGTGCCTATCCTGAACAACCTGTGATGATTAAATCCTGCAATGCTGGGACTTGTAGTGCCTATGATAGATCATGCAATGCTAGGACTTGTAGTGCCTATGATAGGATCCTGCAATGCTGGGACTTGTAGTGCCTATGAAAGATCCTGTAATGCTGGGACTTGTAGTGCCTTGCCACGGCAACCTGTGGTGATAGATCCTGCAATGCTGGGACTTGTAGTACCTTTGATAGATAATGCAATGCTGGGACTTATAGTGCCTTTCCAGAGCAACCTGTGGTGATAGATCCTGCAATGCTAGGACTTGCAGTGCCTATGATCTATCCTGCAATGCTGGGACTTGTAGTACCTATACAGAGCAACCTGTGGTGATAGATCCTGCAATGCTCAGACTTGTAGTGCCTATCCTGGGCAACCTGTGGTGATAGATCCTGCAATGCTGGGACTTGTAGTGCCTATCATAGATCCTGCAATGCTGGGACTTGTAGTGCTTATGATAGATCCTGTAATGCTGAGACTTGCAGTGCCTATCCAGAGCAACCTGTGGTGATAGATCCTGCAATGCTAGGACTTGTAGTGCCTATGATATATCCTTCGATGCTAGGTCTTTTAGTACCTATCCTGAGCAACCTGTGGTGATAGATCCTGCAATGCTGGGACTTGTAATGCCTATGATATATCATACAATGCTGGGACTTGTAGTGCCTATCCTGAGTAACTTGGGTTGATATATCCTTCAATGCTAGGACTTGTAGTGCCTATGATATATCCTGCAATGCAGGGACTTGTAGTGCCTATCCAGAGCAAGCTGTGGTGATACACCCTGCAATGCTATGCCTTGTAGTGCCTATGATAGATGCTGCAATGCTGGGACTTGTAGTGCCTACCTTGAGCAACCTGTGTTGATAGATCTTGCAATACTGGGACTTGTAGTGCCTATTCTGGGCAACCTGTGGTGATAGACCCTGCAATGCAGGGACTTCTGGTGCCTTTGATAGATCCTGCAATGCTGGGACTTGTAGTGCCTTTCCAGAGCAACCTGTGGCGATAGATCCTGCAATGCTGGGACTTGAAGTGCCTATCCAGAGCAACAAGTTTTGATAGATACTGCAATACTGGGACTTGTAGTGCCTATGATAGATCCTGCAATGCTGGGACTTGTAGGGCGTATCCAGAGCAACAAGTGGTGATAGACCCTGCAATGCTGGGACTTGTAATGCCTTTGATAGATCCTGAAATGCTGGGACTTGTAGTGCCTTTCCAGAGCAACCTGTGGTGATAGATCCTGCAATGCTGGGACTTGTAGTTCCTATGATAGATCCTGCAATGCTGGGACTTGTCATGCCTATGATAGATCCTGCAATGCTTGGACTTGTAGTGCCTATCCAGAGCAAGCTGTGGTGATACACCCTGCAATGCTATGACCTGTAGTGCCTATGATAAATGCTGCAATGCTGGAACTTGTAGTGCCTATCTTGAGCAACCTGTGTTGATAAATGTTGCAATGCTGGGACTTGTAGTGCCTATTCTGGGCATCCTGTGGTGATAGACCCTGCAGTGCTGGGACTTGTAGTGCCTTTGATAGATCCTGCAATGCTGGGACTTGAAGGGCTTATCCAGAGAAACAGACCCTGCAATGCTGGGACTTGTAGTGCCTTTGATAGATCCTGCAATGCTGGGACTTGTAGTGCCTTTCCAGAGCAACCTGTGGTGATAGATCCCGCAATGCTAGGACTTGTAGTGCCTATGATATATCCTGCAATGCTGGGTATTGTAGTACCTATGTTGAGCAACCTGTGGTGATAGATTCTGCAATGCTGGGACTTGTAACACCTATGATATACCATAAATTGCTGGGACTTGTAATGCCTATCCTGAGCAACCTGTGTTGATATATCCTTCAATGCTATGACTTGTAGTGCCTATAATAGATCCGGCAATGACGGGACTTGCAGTGCCTATTAAAGATCCTGCAATGCTGGGACTTGCAGTGCCTATCCAGAGCAACCTGTGGTAATAGATCCTGCAATGCTATGACTTGTAGTGCCTATGATAGATGCTGCTATGCTGGGACTTGTAGTGCCTATCCGTAGCAACCTCTGTTTATAGATCTTGCAATGCTGGGACTTGTAGTGCCTATCCTGAGCAACCTGTGGTGATAGATCCTGCAATGCTTGGACTTGTAGTGCCTATCCTGAGCAACCTGTGGTGATAGATCCTGCAATGCTGGGACTTGTAGTGCCTATGATAGATCCTGCATTGCTGGGACTTTTAGTGCCGATGATAGATTCTGTAATTCTGGGACTTTTAGTGCCTATCCAGAGCAACCTGTGGTGATAGATCCTGCAATGCTAGGACTTGTAGTGCCTATGATATATCATTCAATGCTAGGTCTTGTAGTACCTATGCTGAGCAACCTGTGGTGATAGATCCTGCAATGCTGGGACTTGCAGTGCCTATCCTGAGCAACCTGTGGTGATTAAATCCTGCAATGCTGGGACTTGTAGTGCCTATCCTGAGTAACCTGTGGCGATAGATTCTGCAATGCTGGGACTTGTAGTGCCTATGGTAGATTCAGCAATGCTTGGACTTGTAGTGCCTATGATAGATCTTGTAATGCTGGGACTTGTAGTGCCTATCCAGAGCAACCAATGGTGATAGATCCTGCAATGCTAGGACTTGTACTGCCTATAATATATCCTGCAATGCTGGGTCTTGTAGTACCTATCCTGAGCAAACTGTGGTGATAGATCCTGCAATGCTGAGACTTGTAGTGCCTATCCTGGGCAACCTGCGGTGATATATCCTGCAATGCTGGGACTTGTAGTGCCTATGATAGATCCTGAAATGCTTGGACTGTTAGTGCCTATCCAGAGCAACCTGTGGTGATAGAAACTGCAATGCTGGGGCTTGCAGTGCCTATGATAGATCCTACAATGCTGGGACTTGTAGTGAATATCGTGAGCAACCTGTGTTGATATATCCTGCAATGCTGGGACTTGTAGTGCCTATCCTGAGCAACCTGTGGTGATAGATCCTGCAATACTGGGACTTGTAGTGCCTTTGATAGATCCTGCAATGCTGGGACTCGTAGTGCCTTTTCAGAGCACCTGTGGTGATAGATCCTGCAATGCTGGGACTTGTAGTTCCTTTCCTGAGCAACCTCTGGTGATAGATCCTGCAATGCTGGCACTTGTAGTGCCTATACAGAGCTCCCTTTGGTGATAGATTCTGCGATGCTGGGCCTTGTAGTGCCTATCCTGGGCAATCTGTGGTGATAGATCTTGCAATGCTAGGACTTGTGGTACCTATGATAGTTCCTGCAATGCTGGGACTTATAGTGCCTATGATAGATCTTGCCATGCTGGGACTTGTAGTGCCTATCCAGAGCAACCTGTGGTTTTAGATCCTGCAATGCGATCCTGCAATGCTGGGACTTGTAATGCCTATGATAGATCATACAATGCTGGGACTTGTAGTGCCTATCCTGAGCAACCTGTGTTGATATATCCTTGAATGCTATGACTTGTAGTGCCTATGATAGATCCTGCAAAGCTGGGACTTTTAGTGCCTATCCAGAGCAAGCCGTGGAGATAGATCATGCAATGCTATGACTTGTAGTGCCTATGATAGGTCATACAATGCTGGGACTTGTAGTGCCCATCCTGAGCAACCTGTGTTGATAGATCTTGCAATGCTGGGACTTGTAGTGCCCATGATAGATCCTGCAATGCTGGGATTGTAGTGCCTATGATAGATCCTTTAATGCTGGGACTTGTGCCTATGATAGATCCTGCAATGCTGGGACTTGTAGTGCCTATCCTTAGCAACCTGTGGGGATAGATCCTGCAATGCTAGGACTTGTAGTGCCTATGATATATCCTGCAATGCTGGGACTTGTAGTGCCTATCCTGAGCAACCTGCAATGCTGGGACTTTTAGGGCCTTATCCAGCAGTGCCCATCCTGAGCAAGCTGTGTTGATAGATCTTGTAATGCTGGGACTTGTAGTGCCCATGATAGATCCTGCAATGCTGGGACTTGTAGTGCCTATGATAGATCCTTTAATGCTGGGCCTTATCCAGCAGTGCCCATCCTGAGCAAGCTGTGTTAATAGATCTTGCAATGCTGGGACTTGTAGTGCCCATGATAGATCCTGCAATGCTGGGACTTGTAGTGCCTATGATAGATCCTTTAATGCTGGGCCTTATCCAGCAGTGCCCATCCTGAGCAAGCTGTGTTGATAGATCTTGCAATGCTGGGACTTGTAGTGCCCATGATAGATCCTGCAATTCTGGGACTTGTAGTGCCTATGATAGATCCTTTAATGCTGGGACTTGTGCCTATGATAGATCCTGCAATGCTGGGACTTGTAGTGCCTATCCTTAGCAACCTGTGGGCATAGATCCTGCAAAGCTAGGACTTGTAGTGCCTATGATATATCCTGCAATGCTGGGACTTATAGCGCCTATCCTGAGCAACCTGTGGTGATAGATACTGCAATGCTGGGACTGTAGTGCCTATGAAAGATCCTGCAATGCTGGGACATGTAGTGCCTATGATAGATCCTGCAATGCTCAGAATTGTAGTGCCTATCCTGAGCAACCTGTGGTGACAGATTGTGCAATGCTGGGACTTGTAGTGCCTATCCTGAGCAACCTGTGGTGATAGAAACTGCAATGCTGGGACTTGCAGTGCCTATGATAGATCCTACAATGCTGGGACTTGTAGTAAATATCCTGAGAAACCTGTGTTGATATATCCTGCAATGCTGGGACTTGTAGTGCTTATTATGAGCAACTTATGGTGATAGATCCTGCAATTCTGGTACTTGTACTGCCTATGATAGATCCTGCAATGCTGGGACTTGTAGTGCCTTTGATAGATCCTGCAATTCTTGGACTTGTAGTGCCTATCCACAGCAACCTGTGGTGATAGATCCTGCAATGCATGGACCTGTAGTTCCTTTCCTGAGCAACCTGTGGTGATAGATCCTGCAATGTTGGGACTTGTAGAGCCTATCCTGAGCAACCTGTGGTGATAGATCCTGTAATGCTGGGACTTGTAGAGCCTATGATAGATCCTGCAATGCTGGGACTTGTAGTACCTATGATAGAACCTACAATGCTGGGATTTGTAGTGAATATAATGAGAAACCTGTGCTGATATATCCTGCTATACTAGGACTTGTAGTGCCTATCGTGAGCAACCTGTGGTGATAGATCCTGCAATGCTGGGACTTCTAGTGCCTATCCTGAGCAACCTGTGGTAATAGATAATGCAATTCTGGCATTTGTATTGTCTATGATAGATCCTGCAATGCTGGGACTTGTAGTGCCTATCCTGAGCAACCTGTGGTGATAAATCCTGCAATGCTGGGACTTGTAGTGCCTATCCTGAGCAACCTGTGGTGATCGATCCTGCAATGCTAGGACTTGTAGTGCTATGAATAATCCTGCATTGCTGGGACTTGTAGTGCCTATCCATAGCAACCTGTGGTGATAGAAACTGCAATGATGGGACTTGCAGTGCCTATGATAAATCCTACAATGCTTGGATTTGTAGTGAATATCCTGAGCAACCTGTGTTGATATATCCTGCAATGCTGGAACTTGTAGTGCCTATCCTGAGCAACCTGTATTGATAGATCCTTCAATTCTGGTACTTGTACTGCCTATGATAGATCCTGCAATGCTGGGACTTGTAGTGCCCATCCTGAGCAACCTGTGTTTTTTATATTTTGAATGCTATGACTTGTATTGCCTATGATAGATCCGTCAATGCTGGGATTTGTAGTGAATATCCTGAGCAACCTGTGTTGATATATCCTGCTATGCTAGGACTTGTACTGCCTATGATAGATCCTGCAATGCTGGGAACTTGTAGTGCCTATCCTGAGCAACCTGTGCCTATCCTGAGCAACCTGTGGTGATAGAAACTGCAATGCTGGGACTTACAATGCCAATGATACAATTACAACGTCAATGCTGGGATTCGTAGTGAATATCCTGAGCAACCTGTGTTGATATATCCTGCTATGCTAGGACTTGTACTGCCTATCCTGAGCAAACTGTGGTGATAGATCCTGCAATTCTGGTACTTGTACTGCCTATGATAGATAGATCCTGCAATGCTGGGACTTGTAATGCCTATGATAGATCCTACAATGCTGGGATTTGTAGTGAATATCCTGAGCAACCTGTGTTGATATATCCTGCAATGCTGGGACTTGTAGTGCCTATCCTGAGCAATTTGTGTTGATAGATCCTGCAATTCTGGTACTATGTTAGATCCTGCAATGCTGGGACTTGTAATGCCTATGATAGATTATTCAATGCTGGGACTTGTAGTGCCTTTCCAGAGCAACCTGTGATGATAGATCCTGCAATGCTGGGACTTGTAGTGCCTATCCTGAGCAACCTGTGGTGATTAAATCCTGCAATGCTGGGACTTGTAGTGCCTATCCTGAGCAACCTGTGGTGATAGATCCAGCAATGCTGGGATTTGTAGTGCCGATGATAGATCCATCAAAGCTTGGACTTGTAGTGCCTATGATAGATCCTGTAATGCTGGTACTTGTAGTGCCTATCCAGAGCAACCTCTGTTAATATATTCTTCAATGCTATGACTTGTAGTGCCTATGATAGATCTGGCAATGCTGGGACTTGTAGAGCCTATGATAGATCCTTGTAGTGCCTATCCAGAGCAACCTGTGGTGATAGATCCTGCAATGCTATGACTTGTAGTGCCTATGATATATCCTGCAATGCTGGGTCTTGTAGTGCCTATCCTGAGCAACCTGTGGTGATAGATCCTGCAGTGCTGGGACTTGTAATGCCTATGATATATTATACAATGCTGGGACTTGTAGTGCCTATCCTGAGCAACCTGTGTTGATATGTCCTTCAGTGCTATAACTTGTAGTACCTATGATAGATCCGGCAATGCTGGGACTTGTAGTGTCTATGATAGATCCTGCAATGCTGGGACTTGTAGTTCCTTTGATAGATCCTGCAATGCTGGGACTTGTAGTGCCTATCCAGAGCAACAAGTGGTGATATAACCTGCAATGCTGGGGCTTGTAGTGCCATTGATTGATCCTGCAATGCTGGGACTTATAGTGCCTTTCCTGAGCAACCTGTGGTGATGGATCCTGTAGTGCTGGAACTTGTAGTTCCTTTCCTGAGCAACCTGTGGTGATAGATCCTTCAATGCTGGGACTTGTAGTGCCTATTCTGGGCAACCTGTGGTGATAGATCCTGCAATGCTGGGACTTGCAGTTCTTTTCCTGAGCAAACTGTGGTGATAGATCCTGCAATGCTGGGACTTGTAGTGGCTATCCTGAGCAACCTATGGTGATTAAATCCTGCAATGCTGGGACTTGTAGTGCCTGTCCTGAGCAACCTGTGGTGATAGATCCTTCAATGCTGGGAATTGTAAGGCCTATGATAGATCCTGCAATGCTGGGACTTGTAATGCCTATGATAGATCGTGTAATGCTGGGACTTGTAGTGCCTATCCAGAGCAACTTGTGGTGATAGATCCTGCAATGCTGGGTCTTGTAGTACCTATCCTGAGCAACCTGTGGTGATAGATCCTGCAATGCTGGGACTTGTAGTGAGTATTCTGGGCAACCTGTGGTGATAGATCCTGCAATGCTGGGAGTTGTAGTGCCTATGATATATCATGCAAAGCTGGGACTTGTAGTGCCTCTCCTGAGCAATGCAATGCTGGGACTTGCAATGCTGGGACTTGTAGTGCCTATGATAGATGCTGCAATGCTGGGACTTGTAGGGCCTATCCAGAGCAACAAGTGGTGATAGACCCTGCAATGCTGGGACTTGTAGTGCCTTTGATAGATCCTGCAATGCTGGAACTTGTAGTGCCTTTCCAGAGCAACCTGTGGTGATATATCCTGCAATGCTGGGACTTGTAATTCCTTTCCTGAGCAACCTGTGGTGATAGATCCTTCAATGCTGGGACTTGTAGTGCCTATCCTGAGCAACCTGTAGTGATTAAATTCTGCAATGTTTGGACTTGTAGTGCCTATCCTGAGCAACTTGTGGTGATAGATCCTGCAATGCTGGGACTTGTAGTGCCTATGATAGATCCTGCAATGCTGGGACTTGTAGTGCCTATGATAGATCCTGTAATGCTGGGTCTTGCAGTGCCTATTCAGAGCAACCTGTGGTGATAGATGCTAGGACTTGTAGTATGCTAGGACTTGTAGTACCTATGATATATCCTTCAATGCTAGGTCTTTTAGTACCTATCCTGAGCAACCTGTGGCGATAGATCCTGCAATGCTGCGACTTGTAATGCCTATGATATATCATACAATGCTGGGACTTGTAGTGCCTATCCTGAGTAACTTGTGTTGATATATCCTTCAATGCTATGACTTGTAGTGTCTATGATAGATCCGGCAATGCTGGGACTTGTAGTGCCTATGATAGATCATGCAATGCTGGTGCCTATCCAGAGCAAGCTGTGGTGATACACCCTGCAATGCTATGACTTGTAGTGCCTATGATAGATGCTGCAATGCTGGGACTTGTAGTGCCTATCTTGAACAACCTGTGTTGATAGATCTTGCAATGCTGGGACTTGTAGTGCCTATTCTGGGCAACCTATGGTGATAGACCCTGCAATGCTGGGACTTCTGGTGCCTTTGATAGATCCTGCAATGCTGGGACTTGTAGTGCCTTTCCAGAGCAACCTGTGGTGATAGATCCTGTAATGCTGGTACTTGTAGTGCCTATCCAGAGCAACAAGTGGTGATAGATCCTGCAATACTGGGACTTGTAGTGCCTATGATAGATCCTGCAATGCTGGGAATTGTAGGGCCTATCTAGAGCAACAAGTGGTGATAGACCCTGCAATGCTGGGACTTGTGCCTTTGATAGATCCTGCAATGCTGGGAATTGTAGTGCCTTTCCAGAGCAACCTGTGGTGATAGATCCTGCAATGCTGGGACTTGTAGTTCCTTTCCTGAGCAACCTGTGGTGATAAATCCTTCAATGCTGGGACTTGTAGTGCCTATCCTGAGCAACCTGTGGTGATAGATCCTGCAATGCTGGTACTTGTAGTGAATATGATAGATCATGCAATGCTGGGACTTGCAGTGCCCATGATAGATCCTGTAATTTTGGGACTTGTGGTGCCTATCCAGAGCAACCTGTGGTGATAGATCCTGCAATGCTATGACTTGTAGTGCCTATGAGATATCCTGCAATGCTGGGTCTTGTAGTACTTATCCTGAGCAACCTGTGGTGATAGATCCTGCAATGCTGGGACTTGTAATGCCTATGATATATTATACAAAGCTGGGACTTGTAGTGCCTATCCTGAGCAACCTGTGTTTATATGTCCTTCAGTGCTTTAAATTGTAGTGCCTATGATAGATCCGGCAATGCTGGGACTTGTAGTGCCTATGATAGATCCTGCAATGCTGGGACGTGTAGTGCGTATCCAGAGCAACCTGTGGTGATAGATCCTGCAATGCTATGACCTGTAGTGCCTATGATAGATGCTGCAATGCAGGGACTTGTAGTGCCTATCCTGAGCAACCTGTGTTGATAGATCTTGCAATGCTGGGACTTGTAGTGCCTATTCTGGGCAACCTGTGGTGATAGATCCTGCACTGATGGGATTTGTAGTGCCTATGATAGATCCTGCAATTCTGGGACTTGTAGGGCCCATCGAGAACATCAAATGGTGATAAACCCTGCAATGCTGGGACTTGTAGTTCCTTTGATAGATCTTGCAATGCTGGGACTTGTAGTGCCTTTCCAGAGCAACCTGTGGTGATAGATTCTGCAATGCTGGGACTTGTAGTGCCTATCCAGTGCAACAAGTGGTGATATAACCTGCAATGCTGGGACTTGTAGTGCCATTGATAGCTCCTGCAATGCTGGGACTTGTAGTGCCTTTCCAGAGCAACCTGTGGTGATGGATCCTGCAGTGCTGGGACTTGTAGTTCCTTTCCTGAGCAACCTGTGGTGATAGATCCTTCAATGCTGGGACTTGTAGTGCCTATCCTGAGCAACCGGTGTTGATAGATCTTGCAATGCTGGGACTTGTAGTGCCTATTCTGGGCAACCTGTGGTGATAGATCCTGCAATGCTGGGACTTGCAGTTCCTTTCCTGAGCAACCTGTGGTGATAGATCCTTCAATGCTGGGAATTGTAAGGCCTATGATAGATCCTGCAATGCTGGGACTTGTAGTGCCTATCTAAAGCAAACTGTGGTGATAGATCCTGCAATGCTGGGACTTTTAGTGAGTATTCTGGGCAACCTGTGGTGATAGATCCTGCAATGCTGGGAGTTGTAGTGCCTATGATAGAAACTGCAATGCTGTGACTTGTAGGGCCTATCCAGAGCAACAAGTGGTGATAGACCCTGCAATGCTGGGACCTGTAGTGCCTTTGATAGATCTTGCAATGCTAGGACTTGTAGTGCCTTTCCAGAGCAACCTGTGGTGATAGATCCTGCAATGCTCGGACTTGTAGTGCCTATACAGAGCAACCTGTGGTGATATAACCTGCAATGCTGGGACTTGTAGTGCCTATGATAGTTCCTGCAATGCTGGGACTTATAGTGCCTATGATAGATCCTGCAATGCTGGGATTGTAGTGCCTATCCAGAGCAACCTGTGGTGATAGATCATGCAATAATGGGACTTGTAGTGCCTATGATATATCATGCAAAGCTGGGACTTGTAGTGCCTCTCCTGAGCAATGCAATGCTGGGACTTGGAATGCTGGGACTTGTAGTGCCTATGATAGATGCTGCAATGCTGGGACTTGTAGGGCCTATCCAGAGCAACAAGTGGTGATAGACCCTGCAATGCTGGGACTTGTAGTGCCTTTCCAGAGTAACCTGTGGTGATAGATCCTGCAATGCTGGGACTTGTAGTTCCTTTCCTGAGAAACCCGTGGTGATAGATCCTTCAATGCTGGGACTTGTAGTGCCTATCCTGAACAACCTGTAGTGATTAAATTCTGCAATGCTTGGACTTGTAGTGCCTATCCAGAGCAACCTGTGGTGATAGATCCTGCAATGCTAGGACTTGTAGTGCCTATGCTGAGCAACCTGTGGTGATATATCCTGCAATGCTGGGACTTGTAATGCCTATGATATATCATAAAATGCTGGGACTTGTAGTGCCTATCCTGAGTAACTTGTGTTGATATATCCTTCAATGCTATGACTTGTAGTGCCTATGATAGATCCGGCAATGCTGGGACTTGTAGTGCCTATGATAGATCCTGCAATGCTGGGACTTATAGTGCCTATCCAGAGCAAGCTGTGGTGATACACCCTGCAATGCTATGCCTTGTAGTGCCTATGATAGATGATGCAATGCTGGGGCTTGTAGTGCCTATCTTGAGCAACCTGTGTTGAAAGATCTTGCAATGCTGGGACTTGTAGTGCCTATTCTGGGCAACCTGTGGTGATAGACCCTGCAATGCTGGGACTTCTGGTGCCTTTGATAGATCCTGCAATGCTGGGACTTGTAGTGCCTTTCCAGAGCAACCTGTGGCGATAGATCCTGCAATGCTGGTACTTGTAGTGCCTATCCAGAGCAACAAGTGGTGATAGATCCTGCAATACTATGACTTGTAGTGCCTATGATAGATCCTGCAATGCTGGGACTTGTAGGGCCTATCCAGAGCAACAAGTGGTGATAGACCCTGCAATGCTGGGACTTGTAGTGCCTTTCCAGAGCAACTTGTGGTGATAGATCCTGCAATGCTGGGACTTGTAGTTCCTTTCCTGAGCATCCTGTGGTGATAAATCCTTCAATGCTGGGTCTTGTAGTGCCTATCCTGAGCAACCTGTGGTGATAGATCCTGCAATGCTGGGACTTGTAGTGCCTATGATAGATCATGCAATGCTGGGACTTGTAGTACCTATCCTGAGCAACCTGTGTTGATATATTCTTCAATGCTATGACTTGTAGTGCCTATGATAGATCCAGCAATGCTGGGACTTGTCATGCCTATAATAGATCCTGCAATGCTTGGACTTGTAGTGCCTATCCAGAGCAAGCTGTGGTGATACATCCTGCAATGCTATGACCTGTAGTGCCTATGATAGATGCTGCAATGCTGGGACTTGTAGTGCCTATTCTGGGCAACCTGTGGTGATAGACCCTGCAGTGCTGGGACTTGTAGTGCGTTTGATAGATCCTGCAATGCTGGGACTTGAAGGGCTCATCCAGAGAAACAGAACCTGCAATGCTGGGACTTGTAGTGCTTATCCAGAAAAACAAGTGGTGATAGACCCTGCAATGCTGGGACTTGTAGTGCCTTTGATAGATCCTGCAATGCTGGGACTTGAAGGACTTATCCAGAGAAACAGAACCTGCAATGCTGGGACTTGTAGTGCCTTTGATAGATCCTGCAATGCTGGGACTTGTAGTGCCTTTCCAGAGCAACCTGTTTTGATAGATCTTGCAATCCTTTGACTTGTAGTGCCTATCCAGAGCAACCTGTGGTGATAGATCCTGCAATGCTAGGACTTGTAGTGCCTATGATATATCCTGCAATGCTGGGTATTGTAGTACCTATGCTGAGCAACCTGTGGTGATAGATCCTGCGATGCTGGGACTTGTAACGCCTATGATAGATCCGGCAATGATGGGACTTGTAGTGCCTATTAAAGATCCTGCAATGCTGGGACTTGCAGTGCCTATCCAGAGCAACCTGTGGTAATAGATCCTGCAAGGCTATGACTTGTAGTGCAACCTGTGGTGATAGATCCTGCTGCTATGATGTGCTGATGATAGATGCTATGATAGATGCTGCTATGCTGGGACTTGTAGTGCCTATCCTGAGCAACCTCTGTTTATAGATCTTGCAATGCTGGGACTTGTAGTGCCTATCCTGAGCAACCTGTGGTGATAGATCCTGCAATGCTTGGACTTGTAGTGCCTATCCTGAGCAACCTGTGGTGATAGATCCTGCAATGCTGGGACTTGTAGTGCCTATGATAGATCCTGCAATGCTGGGACTTGTAGTGCCTATGATAGATTCTGTAATGCTGGGTCTTGTGGTACCTATCCTGAGCAACCTGTGGTGATTAAATCCTGCAATGCTGGGACTTGTAGTGCCTATCCTGAGCAACCTGTGGCGATAGATTCTGCAATGCTGGGACTTGTAGTGCCTATGGTAGATCCAGCAATGCTTGGACTTGTAGTGCCTATGATAGATCTTGTAATGCTGGGACTTGTAGTGCCTATCCAGAGCAACCTATGGTGATAGATCCTGCAATGCTAGGACTTGTACTGCCTATAATATATCCTGCAGTGCTGGGTCTTGTAGTACCTATCCTGAGCAAAATGTGGTGATAGATCCTGCAATGCTGGGACTTGTAATGCCTATGATATATGATACAATGCTGGGACTTGTAGTTTCTATCCTGAGCAACTTGTGTTGATATGTCCTTCAATGCTATGACTTGTAGTGCCTATGATTGATCCGGCAATGCTGGGACTTGTAGTGCCTATGATAGATCCTGCAATGCTGGGACTTGTAGTGCCTATCCAGAGCAACCTGTGGCGATAGATCCTGTAATGCTAGGACTTGTAGTGCCTATGATATATCCTGCAATGCTGGGTCTTGTGGTACCTATCCTGAACAACCTATGGTGATAGATCCTGCAATCCTGGGACTTGTAGTGCCTATCCTGAGCAACCTGTGGTGATTAAATCCTGCAATGCTGGGACTTGTAGTGCCTATCCTGAGCAACCTGTGGCGATAGATTCTGCAATGCTGGGACTTGTAGTGCCTATGGTAGATCCAGCAATGCTTGGACTTATAGTGCCTATGATAGATCCTGTAATGCTGGGAATTGTAGTGCCTATCCAGAGCAACCTGTGGTGCTAGATCCTGCAATGCTAGGACTTGTACTGCCTATGATATATCCTGCAGTGCTGGGTCTTGTAGTACCTATCCTGAGCAAACTGTGGTGATAGATCCTGCAATGCTGGGACTTGTAGTGCCTTTGATAGATCCCGCAATGCTGGGACTTGTAGTGCCTATCCTGAGGAACCTGTGGTGATTAAATCCTGCAATTCTGGGACTTGTAGTGTTTATCCTGAGCAACCCGTGGTGACAGATTCTGCAATGCTGGGACTTGTAGTGCCTATGATAAAACCTGCAATGCTGGGACTTGTAGTGCCTATGATAGATCCTGTAATGCTGGGACTTGTAGTGCCTATCCAGAGCAACCTGTGGTGATAGATCCTGCAATGCTAGGACTTGTACTGCCTATGATATATCCTGCAGTGCTGGGTCTTGTAGCACCTATCCTGAGCAAACTGTGGTGATAGATCCTGCAATGCTGGGGCTTGTAATGCCTATGATATGTCATACAATGCTGGGACTTGTAGTGCCTATCCTTAGCAACCTGTGTTGATATATCCTTCAATGCTATGACTTGTAGTGCCTATGATAGTTCCAGCAATGCTGGGACTTGTAGTGCCTATGATAGATCCTGCAATGCTGGGACTTGTAGTGCCAATCCAGAGCAACCTGTGGTGATAGATCCTGCAATGCTATGACTTGTAGTGCCTATGATATATCCTGCAATTCTGGGTCTTGTAGTACCTATCCTGAGCAACCTGTGGTGATAGATCCTGCAATGCTGGGACTTGTAATGCCTATGATATATGATACAATGCTGGGACTTGTAGTGCCTATCCTGAGCAACTTGTGTTGATATGTCCTTCAATGCTATGACTTGTAGTGCCTATGAAAGATCCGGCAATGCTGGGACTTGTAGTGTCTATGATAGATCCTGCAATGCTGGGACTTGTAGTGCCTATCCAGAGCAACCTGTGGTGATAGATCCTGCAATGCTATGATTTGTAGTGCCTATGATAGATGCTGCAATGCTGGTACTTGTAGTGCCTATCTTGAGCAACCTGTGTTGATACATCTTGCAAGGCTGAGATTTGTAGTGCCTATTCTGGGCAACCTGTGGTGGTAGATCCTGCAATGCTGGGACTTGTAGTTCCTTTCCTGAGCAACCTGTGGTGATAGATCCTGCAATGCTGGGATTTGTAGTTCCTATCCTGAGCAACCTGTGGTGATTAAATCCTGCAATGCTGGGAATTGTAATGCCTATCCTGAGCAACCTGTGGTGATAGATCCTGCAATGCTGGGACTTGTAGTGCCTATGATAGATCCTGTAATGCTGTGACTTGTAGTGCCTATCCAGAGCAACCTGTGGTGATAGATCCTGTAATGCTAGGACTTGTACTGCCTATAATATATCCTGCAGTGCTGGGTCTTGTAGTACCTATCCTGAGCAAAATGTGGTGATAGATCCTGCAATGCTGGGACTTGTAATGCCTATGATATATCCTACAATGCTGGGTCTTGTAGTACCTATCCTGAGCAACCTGTGGTGATAGATCCTGCAATGCTGGGACTTGTAGTGCCTATCCTGAGCAACCTGTGGTGATTAGATCCTGTAATGCTAGGACTTGTAGTGCCTATGATATATCCTGCAATGCTGGGTCTTGTAGTACCTATCCTGAGCAAGCTGTACCAGCAATGCTGGGACTTGTAATGCCTATGATATATCATACAATGCTGGGACTTGTAGAGCCTATCCTGAGCAACCTGTGGTGATAGATCCTGCAATGCTATGACTTGTAGTGCCTATGATAGATGCTGCAATGCTGGGACTTTTTGTGCTTATCCTGAGCAACCTGTGTTGCAACCTGTGGTGATAGATCCTGCAATGCTTGGACTTGTAGTGCCTATGACAGATTCTGAAATGCTGGGACTTGTAGGGCCTATCTAAAGCATCAAGTGGTGATTGTCCCTGCAATGCTGGGACTTGTAGTTCCTTTGATAGATCTTGCAATGCTGGGACTTGTAGTGCCTTTCCAGAGCAACTTGTGGTGATAGATTCTGCAATGCTGGGACTTGTAGTGCCTATCCAGAGCAACAAGTGGTGATAGACCCTGCAATGCTGGGCCTTATAATGCCTTTGATAGATCCTGCAATGCTGGAACTTGTAGTGCCTTTCCAGAGCAACAAGTGGTGATAGACCCTGCAATGCTGGGACTTGTAGTGCCTTTGATAGATACTGCAATGCTAGGACTTGGACTGCCTTTCCAGAGCAACCTGTGGTGATAGATCCTGCAATGCTAGGACTTGTAGTGCCTATCCTTGGCAACCTGTGGTGATATAACCTGCAATGCTGGGACTTGTAGTGTCTATGATAATTCCTGCAATGCTGGGACTTATAGTGCCTATGATAGATCCTGCAATGCTGGGACTTGTAGTGCCTATGATATCATGCAATGCTGGAACTTTTAGTGACTATCCTGAGCAACCTGTGGTGATAGATCTTGCAATGCTGGGACTTGCAGTGCCTATGATAGATACTACAATGCTGGGACTTGTAGTAAATATCCTAAGCAACCTGTGTTGATATGTCCTGCAATGCTATGACTTGAAGTGCCTATGATAAATGCTGCAATGCTGGGACTTTTTGTGCCTATCCTGAGCAACCTGTGTTGATAGATCTTGCAATGCTGGGACTTGTAGTGAGTATTCTGGGCAAACTGTGGTGATAGATCCTGCAATGCTGGGACTTGTAGGGCCTATCCAGAGCAACAAGTGGTGATAGACCCTGCAATCCTGGGACTTGTAGTGCCTTTGATAGATCCTGCAATGCTGGGACTAGTAGTGCCTCTCCAGAGCAACCTGTTGTGATAGATCCTGCAATGCTGGGATTTGTAGTGCCTATCCAGAGCAACAAGTGGTGATAGACCCTGCAATGTTGGGACTTGTAGTGCCTTTGATAGATTCTGCAATGCTAGGACTTGTAGTGCCTTTCCAGAGCAGCCTGTAGTGATAGATCCTGCAATGCTAGCACTTGTAGTGCCTATGATATATCGTGCAATGCTCGGACTTGTAGTGCCTATCCTGGGCAACCTGTGGTGAAATGCTTGGACTTTTAGTGACTATCCTGAGCAACCTGTGGTGATAGGTCTTGCAATGCTGGGACTTGCAGTGCCTATGATAGATCCTATAATGCTGGGACTTGTAGTGAATATCCTATGCAACCTGTGTTGATATATCCTGCAATGCTGGGACTTGTAGTGCCTATCCTGAGCAACCTGTGGTGATATATCCTGCATTTCTGGTACTTGTACTGCCTATGACAGATCTTGCAATACTGGGACTTGTAGTGCCTATGAAATATCATGCAATGCTGGGACTTGTAGTGCCTATCCTGAGCAACCTGTGGTGATAGATCTTGCAATGCTGGGACTTGTAGTGCCTATGATAGATCCTGAAATGCTTGGACTTTTAGTGCCTATCCAGAGCAACCTGTGGTGATAGAAACTGAAATGCTGGGACTTGCATTGCCTATGATAGATCGTACAATGCTGGGACTTGTAATGAATATCCTGAGCAACTTGTGTTGATATATCCTGCAACTCTTGTACTTGTACAATTCTTGTACTGCCTATGATATCCTGCGAAGCTGGGATTTGTAGTGCTTATCCAGAGCAATAAGTGGTGATAGATCCTGCAATGCTGGGACTTGTAGTGCCTTTGATAGATCCTGCAATGCTGAGACTTGTGGTGCCTTTCCAGAGCAACATGTGGTGATGGATCCTGCAATTCTGGGACTTGTAGTTCATTTCCTGAGCAACCTGTGGTGATAGATCTTGCAATGCTGGGGACTTGGAGGGCCTATCCAGAGAAACAAGTGGTGATAGACCCTGCAATGCTGGGACTTGTAGTGCCTTTGATAGATCCTGCAATGCTGGGACTTGTAGTGCCTTTCCAGAGCAACCTGTGGTGATAGATCCTGCAATGCTGGGACTTGTAGTGCCTATCCTGAGCAACCTGTGGTGATTAAATCCTGCAATGCTGGGTCTTGTGGTACATATCCTGAACAACCTATGGTGATAGATCCTGCAATCCTGGGACTTGTAGTGCCTATCCTGAGCAACCTGGGTGATTAAATCCTGCAATGCTGGGACTTGTAGTGCCTATCCTGAGCAACCTGTGGCGATAGATTCTGCAATGCTGGGACTTGTAGTGCCTATGGTAGATCCAGCAATGCTTGGACTTGTAGTGCCTATGATAGATCCTGTAATGCTGGGAATTGTAGTGCCTATCCAGAGCAACCTGTGGTGCTAGATCCTGCAATGCTAGGACTTGTACTGCCTATGATATATCCTGCAGTGCTGGGTCTTGTAGTACCTATCCTGAGCAAACTGTGGTGATAGATCCTGCAATGCTGGGACTTGTAGTGCCTTTGATAGATCCCGCAATGCTGGGACTTGTAGTGCCTTTCAAGAGCTACCCGTGGCGATAGATCCTGCAATGCTGGGACTTGTAGTGCCTATCCTGAGCAACCTGTGGTGATTAAATCCTGCAATTCTGGGACTTGTAGTGTTTATCCTGAGCAACCCGTGGTGACAGATTCTGCAATGCTGGGACTTGTAGTGCCTATGATAGATCCTGTAATGCTGGGTCTTGTAGTACCTATCCTGAGCAAACTGTGGTGATAGATCCTGCAATGCTGGGGACTTGTAGTGCCTATGATAGATCCTGCAATGCAGGATGCCTATGATATGTCATACAATGCTGGGACTTGTAGTGCCTATCCTTAGCAACCTGTGTTGATATATCCTTCAATGCTATGACTTGTAGTGCCTATGATAGTTCCAGCAATGCTGGGACTTGTAGTGCCTATGATAGATCCTGCAATGCTGGGACTTGTAGTGCCAATCCAGAGCAACCTGTGGTGATAGATCCTGCAATGCTATGACTTGTAGTGCCTATGATATATCCTGCAATGCTGGGTCTTGTAGTACCTATCCTGAGCAACCTGTGGTGATAGATCCTGCAATGCTGGGACTTGTAATGCCTATGATATATGATACAATGCTGGGACTTGTAGTGCCTATCCTGAGCAACTTGTGTTGATATGTCCTTCAATGCTATGACTTGTAGTGCCTATGATAGATCCGGCAATGCTGGGACTTGTAGTGCCTATGATAGATCCTGCAATGCTGGGACTTGTAGTGCCTATCCAGAGCAACCTGTGGTGATAGATCCTGCAATGCTATGATTTGTAGTGCCTATGATAGATGCTGCAATGCTGGGACTTGTAGTGCCTATCTTGAGCAACCTGTGTTGATACATCTTGCAATGCTGGGACTTGTAGTGCCTATTCTGGGCAACCTGTGGTGGTAGATCCTGCAATGCTGGGACTTGTAGTTCCTTTCCTGAGCAACCTGTGGTGATAGATCCTGCAATGCTGGGATTTGTAGTTCCTATCCTGAGCAACCTGTGGTGATTAAATCCTGCAATGCTGGGAATTGTAATGCCTATCCTGAGCAACCTGTGGTGATAGATCCTGCAATGCTGGGACTTGTAGTGCCTATGATAGATGCTGCAATGCTGGTACTTGTGCCTATGATAGATCCTGTAATGCTAGGACTTGTAGTGCAATGCTGAGACTTGTGGTGCCTTTCCAGAGCAACATGTGGTGATAGATCCTGCAATTCTGGGACTTGTAGTTCATTTCCTGAGCAACCTGTGGTGAAGGATCCTGCAATGCTGGGACTTGAAGTGCCTATGATAGATCTTGCAATGCTGGGACTTGTAGTGCCTATGATAGATCCTTTTAATGCTGGGACTTGTAGTGCATATCCAGAGCAACCTGTAGTGATAGATCCTGCAATGCTAGGACTTGTAGTGCCTATCCAGAGCAACAAGTGGTTATAGACCCTGCAATGCTGGGACTTGTAGTGCCTTTTATAGATCCTGCAATGCTGGGACTTGTAGTGACTTTCCAGAGCAACCTGTGGTGATAGATCCTGCAATGCTCAGAATTGTAGTGCCTATCCTGCGCAACCTGTGGTGATATAACCTGCAATGCTGGGACTTGTAGTGCCTATGATAGTTCCTGCAATGCTGTGACATAGAGTGCCTATGATAGATATGCTGGGACTTGTAGTGCCTATCCAGAGAAACCTGTGGTGATAGATCATGCAATACAGGGACTTGTAGTGCCTATGATATATCATGCAATGCTGGGACTTGTAGTGCCTTTCTTGAGCAACCTGTGGTGATAGATCCTGAAATGCTGGGACATGTAATGCCTATGATATATCATACAATGCTGGCACTTGTAGTGCCTATCCTGAGCAACCCGTGGTGATAGAAACTGCAATGCTGGGACTTGCAGTGCCTATGATAGTTCCTACAATGCTGGGATTTGTAGTGAATATCCTGAGCAACCTGTGTTGATATATCCTGCAATGCTGGGACTTGTAGTGCCCATCCTGAGCAACCTATGGTGATAGATCCTGCAATTCTGGTACTTGTACTGCCTATGATAGATCCTGCAATGTTGGGACTTGTAATGCTGGTGATAGATCATTCAATGCTGGGACTTGTAGTGCCAATCCAGAGCAACCTGTGGTGATAGATCCTGCAGTGCTATGACTTATAGTGCCTATGATAGATCCTGCAATGCTGGGAATTGTAGTGCCTATCTAGAACAACCTGTGGTGATAGATCCTGCAATTCTGGAACTTGTATTGCCTATGATAGATCCTGCAATGCTGGGACTTTTAGTGCCTATCCAGAGCAACCTGTGGTGATAGATCCTGCAATGCTGGGATTTGCAGGACTTGTAGTGCCTATGATAGATCCTGCAATGCTGAGACTTGTGGTGCCTTTCCAGAGCAACATGTGGTGATAGATCCTGCAATTCTGGGACTTGTAGTTCATTTCCTGAGCAACCTGTGGTGAAGGATCCTGCAATGCTGGGACTTGAAGTGCCTATGATAGATCTTGCAATGCTGGGACTTGTAGTGCCTATGATAGATCCTTTAATGCTGGGACTTGTAGGGCATATCCAGAGCAACCTGTAGTGATAGATCCTGCAATGCTAGGACTTGTAGTGCCTATCCAGAGCAACAAGTGGTTATAGACCCTGCAATGCTGGGACTTGTAGTTGCTCCAGGGACAAGGTCAATGGCACAGTCAAAAGATCTGTGGGGAGGAAGCACCTCAGCAGACTTCTTACAGAACACATCCTGGTAATCGCTGTATGCCGAGGGAAGATCAGAAGATATGGATGTGGTAGCAATGGGAAGTCTCTCCTTGGGGACCACCTTGAGAAGACAGGACGAGAAACACGAAGGGCCCCAAGCCAGGATCTGCCCAGAGACCCAGTCCACATGTGTAGAGTGGAGCTGTAGCCAAGGAAGGCCTAATACAATGGGGATAGAGGCCTTGGGTAGAATGAGGAAGGAAATCCCTCCTAATAGGTAGCGTCTGCAAACGGATAGGGCCCCCTGGGAGCACAGTGCCATCAATTGCCGAGACTACCAGTGGTGTAGCGAGGGGAGAAAGGGTAGAAGAAGCAGTTCTCCAATCCATAAAATTGCCGGCAGCCCCGGAGTCCAGATATGCTAGGACCGATTGGGGAGAAGGGCCTACATGGAGGAACACCGGAAGAAGACGAGAAGGTGATGTTTCTGGATCCAATACTCCACCTTCTAAATGTATTAGACCCGAGCGTTTCCAGGACAAAGCGAGCAGGAGCCACAAAAATGACCCTTGCCCCCACAATAAAGACACAAGCCCAGAGTTCTGTGTCTAGCACGTTCTTCGGGGGTTAGTCTGGTCCGGTCCAGCTGCATAGGTTCCTCAGCAGGCAGAGGATGCTCCACAGGGCGACGGGAGAAGAGTTCTGGCTGACTAGGACCTAGAGGGTGCTGATTGCACAAGGAAATTACATTGTCCAGACCGGCGGGGATGGCTCTTCCTGCTAATTCGTCCTTCACTCGGTCAGAGAGGCCATGTAAAAAGGTTGCGACCAGGGCCTCATTGTTCCAGCTCAATTCAGCTGTGAGGATACGGAACTGAAGCTCATATTGTCCCACTGAACAAGATTCTTGGCGAAGGTGTAAAAAGGGCACTAGCCGCTGAAGAAACCCGAGCTGGCTCCTCGAAGATATTATGAAAAAGCTTCAAGAAGTCGGACAGGCTGGAAACCACCTGGTCATTCTTCTCCCATGGGGGGCAGCCCAAGCTAAAGCTTCACCAGAGAGGAGGGAAATTATATAGGCTACCTTAGCCCAATCAGACAGAAAGTTTTGAGGCTGGAGCTCAAAATGAATGGTGCATTGGCTGAGGAAGCCCCTGCAGGCCTTGGAGTCCCCAGAAAAAAATCACCTGAGTCTGATTAGATTCCTGGGCCTCGAGTCTGCGAACTATGCCCTGCAATGGATCGGCTGCAGGAAGTGACACGTCAGCCGGGTCCATGGCTGATCAAACTGTCAGGTCACCTAGAGGCTGAGTGACACATGCACACCGTTGGGATCAGGATTGCACCACAAGGCAGTGGACCCTACGGCTGACTGCTGCGGATGGGAGTCCGGGTGGTAAGGAAGGCAGGGCCACTGGGACACCAACACTAATCCCATCAGGGTTAGAGCATAGGATTCCCTGGGGCGCGGAGTCTAAGAGCCAGCAGGTGTTCACCAGAGCCTCTAGTGGTGAGGATGGACTGGGTTGCAACTGGCACCAGGTCGCGACCCCCAGGGTCCCCCAGCTCACACCCACAGGCAACAGGAGGATAGGGATAGTAAAGGAATAAGCCAAGGTCAGGGCCACAAGCAGACAAGGACAACAGAGTTCACGCCAAGGTTCAGGGTCACAGGCAAACAGGGATAGTCGGGGACACGCCAGAGGTCAGGGTCACGAGCAGACAGGAATAGTAGAGAACACGCCAAGGTTGGTAACAGAAACAAACGTAGAGCACACGGCAGGCAGGAACAGGAAGCCAAACACACAAAGGTTGATCAGCAGGGCTGGCCTGCAGTGCAGAGGTTAACATAGAGTTCTCTGATAGGAGTTCTCTGATAGGAGCTGGGCTGGGCTAGCACAGAGGAGAGTTAATAAAAGCAGTCAGGTGAGAGTCAGCTGGTCTTTAGAGATGAACACATGGAAACAGGTAAGCTGATAGACAACACTATTGCATAACCATGACAGAACCTCCTCCGATGCTGCGATGGGGTGGATGACGTGACTCCGGGACCACACCCCACAAGGGGTGGGGTCTCCTGATAACGTCATCCGGTGGCCACTCCCCATAGTTATATATGAAATGTGCACTGTGGAAGCAGACAGATCGGCTGGCCACAGATTCGGAGGAGGTACGTTTTCATAGCAGCTCAGTAGCGGGAGCAGCGGAGGAGAAAGACCGGAGCTGGAGGAAGATGGAGAAGACCTGGGGAAGAAGCGGGGGAAGAAGAAGCCGGAGGAAGATGGATAAGACTGGAGGAAGAAGCGGGGAAAGAAGAAGCCATTTTTAATAAAGGAATTGTCAAAAAACGGCTATTGTCTTTTGTCACATTTTACTGCTTTTTTTAGTGAATGTGTAGGGTTACATTGTACCCGATACACATTCACATGGGGGGGGTGGGATCTGGAGGTCCCCTTGTTAAAGGGGGCTTCCAGATTCCAATAAGCCCGCTGCCCGCAGACCCCCACAACCACCGGGCAAGGGTTGTGGAAATGAGGCCCTTGTCCCTATCAACGTGGGGACAAGGTGTTTTGGGGGACCCCAAAGCACCCTCCCCATGTTGAGGGCATGTGGCCTGATATGGTTCAGGAGGAGGGGGGGCGCTCTCTTGTCCCCCCTTTTCCTGCGGCCTGCCAGGGTGTGTGCTCGGTAAGGGTCTGGTATGGATTTTGGGGGGCCCCCCACGCCATTTTTCTTTAAAATTTTGGCGTGGAATTCCCCTTAAAGTCCATACCATATCTGAAGGGCCTGGTATGCACTGGAGGTGGGGACCCCACACCATTTTTTTCCTTGATTTTTGAATAGCTGATTTTTTTAATTTCACACCATAATATTATTGAATAATTACATACCATTGCATGCACTTGAAGAGTTAAAATGATGGAATAAACCAAACTGATGTTTATTCGCTAATTATGTCACTGAGTACAATGTACATTTTCAGGAGGTGCAACCATTGGTGGGATTCAACCCCATGGCTTGAACCTTTGAAGGTAGCAGGGCTATGGAGCTGAATACAATTATACATAGAGAATACTATTACTAATGTTTGATTCTTTTCATTGTATACAATAATGTTTTGCATTTGAGGCATTAATATTAATATTAATATTAATAGTACCAACCATGCTCATGTGCCATTGGGTAGGGATGAGCCGAACGCCCCCGGTTCGGTTCGCACCAGAACTTGCGAAGAGGCCAAAAATGTGTGCGAACACCGTTAAAGTCTATGAGACATGATCATGAAAAATCAAAAGTGCTCATTTTAAATATGCATGTTATTGTCATAAAAGTGTATGAGGACCTGGGTCCTTCCCCAGGTCCTGGGGACATGTATCAATGCAAAAAAAATTTGAAAAACTGCAGTTTTTTCAGGAGCAGAGAAACAATAAAAATAAAATATTCCTTTTAATATCGTGCCTGGGGGTGTAGTATGCCTGTAAAGTAGCGCATCTTTCCCATGTTTAGAACAGTACCACAGCAAAATGACATTTCTAAAAATAATTTCATGTAAAACTGTTCGCGGCTGGTATGGATATTAAGGGGAACTCCGCATCAAAATAAATAAAAATTGCCTGGGGTCCCCCCAAAATCCATACCAGACCCTTATCCAAGCACGCAACCTGGCAGGCCGCAGGAAAAGTGGGGGGATGAGAGAACAGCCCCCCTCCTCCTGAACCGTACCAGGCCACATGCCCTCAACATGGGGAGGGTGCTTTGGGGTTACCTTTTGGCTGAATTAGAGCAGAGACTGTGAGCCAGGCCTTCTCATCCAACATCAGTGCCAGCTTTCCTAGCCCACCCTTTGTTCTAGTGGCAAAGGGTGGGCAAAATCAATTTTTAACTCTACGGACTAAGACTGGGCTGGCCATTAAAGTTCATGTGTGTGTAAAGGCAGGTGTCCCAATACTTTTGATTGGATAGTGTATCTGGCAAGAATTACAATGGTGGTGGAGCCCTCCTACACATAAATACTACATTTGGTTTTAGGACCTGGGAGATGAGACAACTTCTCTACATGAAGCAGCATGTTTGGGAATCAAACCCAGACACTCAGAGATGCTAAGCAGAAGCTACATGTGAAAACCTCCTACACATAAATCCTTCAGTTGCTTGAATAGGCAGAGACTTTGCAAGTATATTACCTCAGGCCTATTCCATCTAAGGAAGCTACAAGTTTCACAAGTTAAGTTCTGCATTTAAAGATACACCTTACTTCTAAGGTCTGCCCTCACCTTTCTTCAGTTTGAATAACCTTTTGCAACTTCTTGATATCTTTAAACTGACTTCCCAGCTTATCACCTTTATTAAAGGGGAACTCTGCCTGCTGTGTTATCACCTCTGGGGGAGTGTCATCTTTTTATCAGGGACTACACTTCCAATGTGCACCAACATAAAGAGCTCCATCCAGCCAGCAGAAGTGTTTTTCCACATATAGTTTCTATATGTGAGGTTTTTCTTTCTTGCCAAAACTTTCTGAGAGTTAACCTTGGCTCTGGTTACTGAGAAGCCCACAAGTGAGTTAGCCTAACATCCTTTGTTCTCGCCTTTCATGCTCGTTCGGGGAAAATTCTCTCTTGGAAAGAGAACTACGTATGTCCTGCAGGACAATTGGGTGTATTTCAAGTGGCACTGCTATATGTTTTATTGCTTACTTTACTTGTGACTTTCTTTGTGTACAATCATACGTTGGTTTTTGTGCTAATATTACTGCCTACGTAAATCTTACATAAACCAAATATTTTCTTCATCAAAAGTGGTGTGTTTATCCTTCTTGTGATATCCCAGGTGACATTTGCTTACAGTTTATGGTGATGTCAGCAGGGGTTGTTTCTCGCCCAGGGCTTATATTGAACAGAAGTCCCCTTATACTCAGTGGCTCCTGAGAGGCTAGAGCTACACAAAAGATGGTCAAAGAGACCATCTTTTGACATGATTTTAAGAGATGTTCAGTAACTGTGGACACGAGCTTAACCAATTGCCACCTGCCCACTGTCAAAGACAACCTCTGGATATGATGCTGAGCACGTGATCTTCTTTGGTTGACCATGGCGAGGTCTGTTCTGAGTAGAACCTGTCCTGTTAAACCACTGTATGGTCTTGGCCAACGTGCTGCAGCTCCATTTCAGGGTCTTGGCAATCTTTATATAGCCTAGGCAATTTTTATGTAGAGCAACAATTCTTTTTTTTAGATCCTCAGACATGTTCTTTGCCATGTTGAACTTTCAGTTACCAGTATGCGAGAGTGAGAGCGATAACACCAAATTTAACACACCTGCTCCCCATTCAGACCTGAGACCTTGTAACACTAACGAGTCACCGGTGAGGGAAAATGGATAATTGGGCCCAATTTTTTACATTTTCACTTAGGGGTGTACTCACTTTTGTTGCCAGCGGTTTAGATATTAATGTCTCTGTGTTATTTTAAGGGGACAGCAAATTTACACTGTTATACAAGCTGTACACTTACCACTTTACATTGTAGCAAAGTGTAATTTCTTCAGTGTTGTCACATGAAAAGATATAATAAAATATTTACAAACATGTGAGGGGTGTAATCTTTTTTGTGAGATACTGTAAGTGTAATAAATAAAAATATAAATCTTCCAACCTGTGGAACAATATTGGAAGAGAAGGTTGGAGGAAATCCATGCCCTACAACAATCTTCTCTGCAGGTAATATGGAGTTCCAAAACATTATGGCAGTTTTAATCACAAAGTATTGATAACAGATTAAGACCAAGTGGAGCATCCAAGTCTGCTTATTTATTAAACTTACAGTATTAATGTTTTACTTTAGAATACTTATCTGTCTACATCACTGGAATATTTAGGCCTGCCCTGAAATGACATCCCAACATACACCTATACACTTTTTATGGCAAAGAACTTGCATATAAGCCTTCAGAGAGAACTTTGGATTTTGCAGGTTCGAGCCCATTGACTTCCACTATTCCCGCATATGTGATATGACAGGCATTTTTGCCCCCAATAGCGCTGCTTTCCATTTGCATTAGTGCTCGGTTTCTGAGAGTTGAAGTCTTACTTGGCCTTATTTGTCCGTTATTTTCTGGGACTGCAGGATCATTTTTCAGCGCTATAGTAAAATGACCCCCTGTAGATCTTATGTAATTATTGAACAGTTCTTGAGCTCCAGTCAAGTGTCTAGGCTCATGTGAATCATATTGGAAGAACAATGTCATCTGCTGCTTGTCTTAAATCTTTCCTCACATTTCCATGAGCTTTACAGAACAGGATAGCTTTTAACATTCAGAGGGCACATGCAACATTAAATAAAAGCAAATTTCAGGTATTTATTTTGACTTATTTTGATTTATTTTTACATAAATGATCCAAAGGTTCATTTTAAATATTTGCCTAGAGTTCTTTAGTCAAGGAAACCTGTACATGAAAAACACACAGCAGTCCACTTATATCATGATATAGTTTTTATTTTTCTTTAACAATACTAAGCTATAGACAGGACTTACATAGGCCTATACTCTACTGGCAGATACAAACTTCAGAACGCTATTTACATTCAAAAAGGTACATTTTGCCCCTTCTCTGGCACTGCTTGATTCCCCTTTAACCCCTGCACAATTGTTAATTATGATTTTCAGAACTGGAGGGTCAACATCAAGTCACATTATTTACATACACTGTAAAACAATGCCAGGAAACTAAGCCCAATCTAAACACAGTATCCCATTGGAGACATTACCAGTGTCAACAGATCCTTCTCTTCATTTCTAACCTGTGCAAAAAAATATTCAAAAGAAGCCAAATTCAAATCACAAACATTTAAAAGTCATCTTTCAGGTTTCTGACCTTAGTCTAATGATGTAAATTAGAGACAAATCAAAGACTCTATACTTGAAAAGTAAAGCATATTCTACCAGCCATTGGCATGTAGTAGCAGTTTAAACTGTTGTGGAGCACATGAAATGAGCATTCTTTATCGACACTGGCCTGGTCCCTCTAAAGCAGGGGTCTCAAACTGGTGGCCCTCCAGCTGTTGCGAAACTACAAGTCCCATCATGCCTCTGCCTATAAGAGCCATGCTTGTAACTGTCAGCCTTGCAATGCCTCATGGGACTTGTAGTTTCACAACAGCTGGAGGGCCACCAGTTTGAGACCCCTGCTCTAAAGCATGAGGGAGACATGAAGTGGTCTTCCCGCTGATAAAAGGTAGCAACACCTATTTCTATATGTTTCCTATACGCACTGGGACATTGCATTTTCATTGCTGGTAGCACTTGTAAACTTCTTGTATCTGACCTGCTTTAGTAAGTAAAGCAGAACTCTGGGCAATCTATTTCTTTATTACATGGTAAATATTTGTTTCATCCCCATCAAGACTTTTTATGTCTTTCAGTAAAGGAATACCACAAGAGGCCTAGCAGAACTCTCATAACATTGCATGTTTTTTTGAAAAAAATTTCCTGGCATTGTTTTTATGACAGCTTTCATAAAACTCCCCTTTCTCTCCCCCTCTTCTGCACACAAAAAGGAAATAAAATTAAACAGCCACAGATAAATGTGTGGTAACAGATAGGGGTTGCGTTTACTCAGGAGTAAAATAGTACCTTTTTATCTATACAAAGCACTTCTACCTGTAAATATTCTGCTAAGGTCTCCAGGCAGCCACCTGTGAGGCAAAAAAACACTGCTGTGTGTTATTGCAGAAACACAGGTAAGGACTATTCTTTTGGGAGCACCCTGAGGCACAGGGAGGTAAGGTGACTTGGAAGGTATCTCCATGTAAGAACCTTATCCATTTCGATGCAGCTTCCCCTGAGAAAAGACAAATTGAAGCAAGAAAATGTGTTCTCCTTTGGACATTAAGGAAAGGAGCACCTCAATTATCTTGAAAAAAACAGCAAGAGCCAATGTTCAACATCTATACTTATGTGCTTTCCAGCTGCTCATACAACAGGCCCCAAAAAATTTAAAAAACTAGGTTTGCTAATGTGTCTGAGAAAGGATTTGTCTAAATCTGCATTGTTTGAGACAGTTTGTGCACTAAAACACAGACAATTTCAGACACATTGTAAATGAAAACCAACATATCTAAACATGTTCATGATGCTTATATTTATCATTCAGACTTAGTCCCCTTTCATTCTTCCACATTGCACTAGAATAATGAAAGGAAAAATATGAATGAATGATCGATTGCTATGGGCAAGAAACACTTCTTCAGATGATTTTAGTTGTAAAGTCAGGTATGTCAGAAACTTGGTTCTTCTTTGAAATACAAGGTTTCAAGATGGCCATACACAGATTGAAATTCCCTACTGGACAGGCCAAATCTCAATCAGTGTGTGGGCTCCGCCGTTCAATAGATGCCAATTATTTATTCGATTTCTCTCAAAGGAGCATGTTGGAAATTTTTCTGACGATCATTTCTTCCAATGCGGACACAGTGCTGGTAAATATGTATATTTATTTTTATGTATATAATGGTGCATCTGTGCATTTAGTGTATTCCTTAGTGTTTTTCATCAATCTCTTAAAATTGGACAAATGGAGGAAATGTGTTTTTTACGCCACATCTTGTTTGAACTATGCTAATAACATTTTAATGCTGCATAATTAATATCGCTATTTAAAAAAAAAATGGTGAATGATGCCATATGTTAAATGTAACCTTCTTTCCTTAAGACAGATGATATAGATCATAAGAGGAGTGTTTAATTTCAAGATCAAATCAACAATGAATCTTCAGTTCCAGATGGGAGGAAGTGTTAAAATAATACTTTTCTGAATTGATTTACTTTCCAGGGTGAACTCTCTGCGATTGCAAGGGAGGAACCCTAAGTGCCCTATAATCTAGCTTGATCATTTGCATATAACTGATAAGTTTAGAAAATGCAGAGGAGAGAAGGTGTTGTGGTGATTTGAAAACATATATGCATACATTGTTCTATTCTTAAGTTTTTTTTCTTCTTTTGGCAAGCTGCACATAGAAAATCTGTGTAGCTGGAAGGTCCATTGCAAAAGACCCCAAACACATAGAAACAGAACAATACAAAGAAAAGACACCATAGAAAAGTAACACATGTGAATGCAGAACTTGGCGTGAAAGAGAGAATTTTTTTTTTCTTTCTTTGGTTTTTTTTCTTTTTTTTTTTTGTTATATACATGCATTCATCATGATGTGTTTTTTTGTTCCATATTTTTACCTCTATCAATTTTACCTAAACAATAATGAGAACAGTGGTAGCTATCCTTTGCAGTATATATTGATCTGTACCATTCATTGTCTCCTCTTGGTCCGTTTTGCTTTTGCACAAGTCATTTAGTTGCAGTCCAACAAACAACAGCAGTTCAACCACTTTGGTGCAAGAGAGACTTACAATATACTACTTGCCACTCTAGCACCAAATTGGAATATAGGTTTGCAAACAAAAATAAATTGTTCAGAATCTTCCAGTTCCTTCTACTATTCCTTCCTCTATAACCTTAGCTCCTTTTAAAATGTGTTTCTCTATTCAATTGTGATGTTGGGGTTAACTGGAGAGGTTGCGCCAGAGCTGTCATTCCCCCCGGTGGCTTCCTTTTCCTTTTTGCCACTGTATTGGCCAATGAAGGAACCATCCTCATTAAACTGAACATCCACGCTTCCACCATAGTCGGCCAAACTATCATCGCTTCCAAGTGGCTTTACGTCTCCATTCAGGGAAGGTTGGCTGCTAGTAAATGGCTTCTCATCATTATCACTAGAAAGAGATGTAGGAAAGAAAATGTATTTTTAGTGTTTTGATTTTCAATGTTAGAGTACTGTTCAGGTCAAAGGGGATTAAACCTAGTACTTGTAACGTGTTCTTTTGCTAATTATACTAAAAAGCATACCCATTTTTTCCTTCTATGATGACATACTTTTATATGTGATAAAGCAGATATAAATTTACCTTGCATATATATTTGCCTGAATTCAGAAAATATTTTTTTTGTATCTCAAGGTATACAAAAAAGCAATGTGAAAATTAACAAACAATAACAAACTGTGTAAACAATGTGGAAAACAGTAATTTAAAGTAAATCTTACTGTATATTTTACAACTTAAGTAATCAATACTGAAATCTAGTAAAGTAGTTAGTAAAAAAGAATGATAACATGTAGCATATAAAAACCGTGAAAAGACTAGCAGGCTTATTTAGGCACCTAAAAGTGTAATTTTTTTTGCAAAGTATCCCATCAGCGGTTTCCCTCAGTGAACGTCAGAACAATAAAAACGATAAATTATTGATCACTATGAGTTTGTACTCATACATTTTATATTTTGTCCTAATAAATTAGAATTATGTGAATAATATTCTAAAAACAGTACTGTACAAATGAGATGGCATATAGGGGGCAATAGAGGGTCTAAAAGACATAGGTAGTAAATGCACAGAAACAAAGCAGTAGGCAGCATGCCTGTTTAAAACAGGCATGTCAAACTGGTGTTTTTTGGCCCAAATCCTCCCCTTTCATTTCATCTTAGTAGCCCTCAGCTAGTTTAAAGGATAAGTTCACGTTTTCCAAAAAAATAAATAAATAAATGCACATCTTTTTGCAGGTAAAATGTGCATTTATTTTTATTGGGAATCTGTAAAGTATTGCATCTGTGATCACAAGTGCAATGCATGACTCTTGCAGGTTGTCTGTGTAAGCTGTGGATAAAATGTGCAGAGCTTAAACATTAAAGTATTATTTCAAGAAAACCATGTATCATATAGTAATAAAAGTGCTAAGAGCCAAATATCAAAACGGAGGAAAAAAGGGAAAAAAATCAGTTCATATACAAAAAATCCAAGGTAAAAAGTTCCAATGTTCCAATGTGATCAGAATAATTGTGGATGACAATATTGACAGTCCATATGAAACACATATGAAACAACCAAATGTATTCACCGCTCAATTGATCCACCACCAGGGTTCCTGAATGAGTGAACGTGTGTGAGTGAGTGCTCCTCCCCCCTCCGTGTTCCCAGGCTGATCACTCAGCAATCATCTGAGCTGTGGAGTAGTGTGTGTGAGAGAATGCTTTAGTCCCCTCCCTGCTCTAAGGTGGATTTTACAGGCCGACTTGAAGCAGAAAAGCAGCCAGCTGAACTGTGGCCCAGAGGGACCGATCGAGAGCTCCGCTATTCCCCTCGTTTCCGGGCTAACCTTACAAACAACCGTCCGAGCGGCGGGTTAGCTGAAGATGACAACCTGCAGACAAGCCGCATTACAGCCAGCGGGAAGGGGACGCAGCTCAATGGATGGTATCCGAGCCTACTTGTCGCCCCGAGCTTCCGAGTATGGGGAAGTAAGACAAGCAGGGAGGCAGGACGCAAGGAAGCGGAGTGGAGCGAACGCCACTGGCGGCACAGACAGAGCAGAGCGGGGGCTCCCGACGAAGAACCTGGCTACCCAGGCGATAGGAGAAGGTCCCGCCGTGTATGGTAAGACCCCCTCCCCGATTTTTTGATATACTCCTAGGGGGAGGTTTTTGGTATGTAAGAGGTTTATGTAAGGATTATTTTTATGGTATATATGATGAGCTGTTTTTTTTCACCTACAGCAGGCAGGGGGAGGAAAACCCCTGAACAAAGCCCTCCGGGTGGTGGTTGGAGCCCCAGGAGGAACGGGGAAGAAGTGGGGGCTAAGGAATAGGGCCAATTATACCCTGGTGTAGGACACCCATTGATGGACATTGATAAGCAGGGCTCACTAGCACAGGACCTGGGTGTAATGAATCACTTGGAGGCTAATGGGTGGACATTAGAGGCGACACAAGGCACAGAGACCGTGTTGGTAACAGGAGGGGAAGCCCCAGCCTCGAATTTAGATCAAAGTCCTATGCAGGGCTCCCAAAAAGCAACAGAAGTGGACCCAGGTCAGTGTTTGCTTGTACATAACCAGACTTTGATGCATGACCAGATGAGTCCCCAAAAGGGGGATAGGAGGTCTCAGGGGCTGAATGGACAGAGTGTGGACTCGGAGAGGGACATTTGGGAACTTTTGAGGGCCCTTCCTACTAAAAATTATATTCAACAGCTAATTAATGCGGTGGAACAATCATGCCTGCAGGCAGTGGAAAGTTTAAAGGAGGACATCAGGGACTTGGGGCATAGAGTGGAGAAAGTGGAAAATGAACAAGAGACCATTGTACACGCAGTAGAGGATATTCAAGACTCCATTAAAAAGTATGAGGAGGTACTAAATTCCTATAGGGACCAGCTGGACGAGTACGAAAATAGGGACAGAAGACAAAACATTTGTATAAAAGGACTGCCTGAATCAATTACAACGTCAGAATTAGTTCCTATAACACAAAAAATTTTTGGACAGATTATGGGGGATCAAGCTCCAAATACCATAGATATAGACCGGATACATCGGGTTCCGTCCCATAGTACAAAGGCTGAAGTACCCAGAGATGTTATTTGTAAAGTGCATAAATATGCAGTGAAAGAGAGTATAATGAGGATGGCCCGTAGCAAGCCTACGATCATGTTTGAAGGTTTAAATATACCAAGATGTACCAAGATATATCAAGACGGACTCTTTTCAAGTGACGGTCAGTCCGCCCACTGCTAGAAGCCCTACGGGTGGCAGAGATTAAATATCGGTGGGGGTTCCCATTACATCTACATTACGAATGAAGGATGATTTAGAATCATTTGTGGGGAAACTGGACCTTCCTATGGTGGATTTTACAGATTGGAGAATACATTTTTTTAGGGCCCCCCCCTACAGCGGTCTGAACAGTGGCAAGAAGTACCGAAAAGGGCCAATGTGGGCACGGCCCAAAGAAGACCTAGATAGTTGATGAAGGGCTAAGTAGAGAGGGGTCCCGAAGAGACAATTTTTTTTTTCTTTTTTTTTTTTTTTTTTCTTATTTCACCTAGGAAGGGGACTGTAAGCTAATGCTCGGGAGCAAGGGGGAACATATGAGGGTGTGTGGTGGGGAATGGGGACCATTTTTTGGACAATAGGTCAGCCCCAATTGAGGGGACTAGTTAACCTGCTAAAAGCAGGGAAGGGAGGTGACTGGTGCATAAGAGGTGTTTACTTGCATAGGCCCTCTCCCCGATTTTTAGATATACTCCTAGGTGGGAGGTTTTTGGTATGTAAGAGGTTTATGTAAGGTTTATTTTTATGGTATATATGATGAGCTGTTTTTTTTTCTTTTTTTGTGGGTTTGTGTTTAATGTTGGGTGTCACTGTGGTAACAGGGTAGGCAGGATTAGCAGAAAGGAAGACAGAGAACAGGGTCAAGGGGAAAATTTTAAAGAGCTGGTATGGGGAGTCCTATGGATAAAATAAATGACTGCCATATTGAAAATTCTGTCATATAATGTAAGGGGATTGAGTTCACCAAATAAGAGAGGGCGCCTTTGGGTGGAATTGCAGCACCATGGGGCTGATGTCATCTTCTTACAAGAGACCCATTTTAGGGGCAGTTCTATCCCCAGTCTACCTCAGAATATAATGAATCAATGGTACCATGCAGTGTCACCAATCGCAAGGGCAAGAGGGGTCACAATTGCGTTTAAGAAGAAAACTTAATGGAAATCTTAACCATGGAAAACGGTGACCCTGCAAAGCGATCCAGAGGGACGTTTTATATTTGTGAAGGGTACACTGCATGGGATTAGATATACTTTTGCATCAATATATACACCTAATAAAGGGTCTGTTAATTTTTTGGTTAGAACATTTAGAAAATTGGAAGAATTTAGAGAAGGATGTTTAACCACTTGCCGACTGCCTAACGATGATATACGTCGGCAGGATGGCACGGGCAGGCAGAATCACGTACAAATATGTGATCTGCCTCCCGCAAGCGGGGGGTCCGATCGGACCCCCCCCTGTGCCCGAGGCGGTCGGCTTGTGACTGGGAGCGATGAGCGATCCGTTCGTGGCCCCCCCTCGCGATCGCTCCCAGCCAATGAGAATCTTCCTTTGCTGCTGTATGGTAAACAGCAGCAAAGGAAATGATGTCATCTCTCCTCGGCTTGGTATTTTCTGTTCCGGTGCCGAGGAGAGAAGACATCACTGTGAGTGAAAAACACACACACACACACACACACACACACAGTAGAACATGCCAGGCATACATTACACCCCCGTTCCCCCCCAATCACCCCTCCCCCCCGTCACACTGACACCAAGCAGTTTTTTTTTTTTTTTTTTTTAATTATTGCATGGTGTCAGTTTGTGACAGTGTGGTGGGGCAGTTAGTGTTAGCCCCCTTTAGGTCTAGGATACCCCCCTAACCCCCCCTAATAAAGTTTTAACCCCTTGATCAACCCCGTCACCAGTGTCGCTAAGCGATCATTTTTCTGATCGCTGTATTAGTGTCGCTGGGGACGCTAGTTAGGGAGTTAAATATTTAGGTTCGCCGTCAGCGTTTTATAGCGTCAGGGACCCCCATATACTATCCAATAAATGTTTTAACCCCTTGATTGCCCCCTAGTTAACACTTTCACCACTGATCACCGTATAACCGTTACGGGTGACGCTGGTTAGTTCGTTTATTTTTTATAGTGTCAGGGCACCCGCCGTTTATTACCGAATAAAGGTTTAGCCCCCTGATCACCCGGCGGTGATATGCGTCGCCCCAGGCAGCGTCAGATTAGCGCCAGTACCGCTAACACCCACGCACGCAGCATATGCCTCCCTTAGTGGTATAGTATCTGAACGGATCAATATCTGATCCGATCAGATCTATACTAGCGTCCCCAGCAGTTTAGGGTTCCCAAAAACGCAGTGTTAGCGGGATCAGCCCAGATACCTGCTAGCACCTGCATTTTGCCCCTCCGCCCGGCCCAGCCCAGCCCACTCAAGTGCAGTACCGATTGATCATTGTCACTTACAAAACACTAAATGCAAAACTGCAGCGTTCGCAGAGTCAGGCCTGATCCCTGCGATCGCTAACATTTTTTTTGGTAGCATTTTGGTGAACTGGCAAGCACCAGCCCCAGGCAGCGTCAGGTTAGCGCCAGTACCGCTAACACCCACGCACGCACCGTACACCTCCCTTAGTGGTATAATATCTGAACGGATCAATATCTGATCCGATCAGATTTATACTAGCATCCCCAGCAGTTTAGGGTTCCCAAAAACGCAGTGTTAGCGGGATCAGCCCAGATACCTGCTAGCACCTGCGTTTTGCCCCTCCGCCCGGCCCAGCCCAGCCAAGTGCAGTATCGATCGATTGATCACTTACAAAACACTAAACGCATAACTGCAGCGTTCGCAGAGTCAGGCCTGATCCCTGCGATCGCTAACAGTTTTTTGGGTAGCGTTTTGGTGAACTGGCAAGCACCAGCGGCCTAGTACACCCCAGTCGTAGTCAAACCAGCACTGCAGTAACACTTGGTGACGTGGCGAGTCCCATAAGTGCGAGGTGGCAAGCACAAGTAGTGTCCCGCTGCCACCAAGAAGACGAACAAAGGCTCATCGTGCCCATAATGCCCTTCCTGCTGCATTCGCCAATCCTAATTGGGAACCCACCACTTCTGCAGCACCCGTACTTCCCCCATTCACATCCCCAACCAAATGCAGGCGGCTGCATGAGAGGCATTTTTATGTCCTCCCGAGTACCCCTACCCAACGAACCCCCCCAAAAAGATGACGTATCTGCAGCAAGCGCGGATATAGGCGTGACACCCGCTATTATTGTCCCTCCTGTCCTGACAATCCTGGTCTTTGCATTTCTGAATGTTTTGAACGCTACCATACACACTAGTTGAGTATTCGCGTAGGGTACAGCATTGCACAGACTAGACACACTTTCACAGGGTCTCCCAAGATGCCATCGCATTTTGAGAGACCCGAACCTGGAACCGGTTACAGTTATAAAAGTTACAGTTACAAAAAAATTGTAAAAAAAAAAACACAAACAAAAATATAAGATAAAAAAAAATAGTTGTCATTTTATTGTTCTCTCTATTCTCTCTCTATCGTTCTGCTCTTTTTTACTGTATTCTATTCTGCAATGTTTTATTGTTATTATGTTTTATCATGTTTGCTTTTCAGGTATGCAATTTTTTATACTTTACCTTTTACTGTGCTTTATTGTTAACCATTTTTTTGTCTTCAGGTACGCCATTCACCACTTTGAGTGGTTATACCAGAATGATGCCTGCAGGTTTAGGTATCATCTTGGTATCATTCTTTTCAGCCAGCGGTGGGCTTATATGTAAAAGCAATCCTAGTGGCTAATTAGCCTCTAGACTACTTTTACAAGCAGTGGGAGGGAATGCCTCCCCCACGTCTTCCATGTTTTTCTCTGGCTCTCCTGTCTCAACAGGGAACCTGAGAATGCAGCCGGTGATTCAGCCAGCTGACCATAGAGCTGATCAGAGACCAGAGTGGCTCCAAACATCTCTATGGCCTAAGAAACCGGAAGCTACGAGCATTTTATTACTTAGATTTCGCCGGATGTAAACAGCGCCATTGGGAAATTGGGGAAGCATTTTATCACACCGATCTTGGTGTGGTCAGATGCTTTGAGGGCAGAGGAGAAATCTAGGGCCTAATAGACCCCAATTTTTTCAAAAAAGGAGTACCTGTCACTACCTATTGCTATTATAGAGGATATTTACATTCCCTGAGATAACAATAAAAATGATTTAAAAAAAAAAAAATGAAAGGAACAGTTTAAAAATGAGATAAAAAAGCAAAAAAAAAATTAAGAGAAAAAAAAAAAGCACCCCTCTAGCGCTAAGGCGAACGCAAGCATCGGTCTGGCGTCAAATGTTAACAGCAATTGCACCATGCTTGTGAGGTATCACCGCGAAGGTCAGATCGAGGGCAGTAATTTTAGCAGTAGACCTCCTCTGTAAATCTAAAGTGGTAACCTGTAAAGACTTTTAAAGGCTTTTAAAAATGTATTTATTTTGTTGCCACAGCACGTTTGTGCACAATTTTAAAGCATGTCATGTTTGGTATCCATGTACTCGGCCTAAGATCATCTTTTTTATTTCATCAAACATTTGGGCAATATAGTGTGTTTTAGTGCATTAAAATTTAAAAAAGTGTGTTTTTTCCCCAAAAAATGCGTTTGAAAAATCGCTGCGCAAATACTGTGTGAAAAAAAAATGAAACACCCACCATTTTAATCTGTAGGGCATTTGCTTTAAAAAAATATATAATGTTTGGGGGTTCAAAGTAATTTTCTTGCAAAAAAAATAATTTTTTCATGTAAACAAAAAGTGTCAGAAAGGGCTTTGTCTTCAAGTGGTTAGAAGAGTGGGTGATGTGTGACATAAGCTTCTAAATGTTGTGCATAAAATGCCAGGACAGTTCAAAACCCCCCCAAATGACCCCATTTTGGAAAGTAGACACCCCAAGCTATTTGCTGAGAGGCATGTTGAGTCCATGGAATATTTTATATTGTGACACAAGTTGCGGGAAAGAGACAAATTTTTTTTTTTTTTTTGCACAAAGTTGTCACTAAATGATATATTGCTCAAACATGCCATGGGAATATGTGAAATTACACCCAAAATACATTTTGTTGCTTCTCCTGAGTACGGGATACCACATGTGCTTTATTGTTAAACATTTTTTTGTCTTCAGGTACGCCATTCACGACTTTGAGTGGTTATACCAGAATGATGCCTGCAGGTTTAGGTATCATTTTGGTATCATTCTTTTCAGCCAGTGGTCGGCTGGCAGGATACTGAATTGGTGTCATGACGCACAGAAAAAACTATGGGTCCAAGCAGAAATGTCAATGGCGGGGAGAAATTTGGCAGGAGCACTTTGGATCCAAGGTCCTCTGAGAGGGCTTTCCCAGTGGGCGTCACCATTAACACTGAATTCTTTGGAGGTGTGGGATAGGTTGAACAGGAGAGGTAAATACGCCCCCAGATATCCCCTCTGACTCCGCTGGAGGGATTCCCTTGGTTCCCCCCCGGGGGAGGAGACGGGGTATCTGGGGGCTTGGGGCTGGGACGGGGACACCAAGTGTGGCAAGTTCGCCCCTAGTGGAGTCCTATTACCCTTGACAGAAATGGTCCCGAGATTCGGGACGATATATCTGGCAGAGTGGAAATACCATCAAATGACGAGTTTTTTCAATAAAATAAAGACCTTAATAAGATCCATGAACTCACTCACTGCGTTTGAAAGGCAATGTGTACAAATGCCAGAATCTAGACATATATTATCACAGATGTATAGAGTGATTCTTAGTGGGCAGGAAGAGACAACCCCATATTTTGTAAGGGAATGGGAGAGGGAATTGGATCAGGTATGGACAAATAAACAAATTAAAAGAACAATCTTATTAACGTTTACCACATCCATAAGCTCCAAGGTGCAAGAAATGGAATATAAGTTTTTGACAAGGTGGTACAGGACTCCAGTTAAATTAGCACAAATCTTCCCAACAACAAGTGATAGGTGCTGGAGAGGTTGTGGACAGAGAGGTACCTCTCTCCATTTGTGGTGGACATGCCCAATAATCAAGTTATTTTGGGAATCAGTGGCCCCATGGATCGAGAGACTGACAGTTGATCCCCTGGAGTTTAAGCCTTTACAGTACCTATTTCATGGGAAGCCGGGGCCCATCAAAATCTATAGGGAAAGTATAACTCTGCATTTATTAAATACAGCGAAGAAACTCATTCCGAAGTGCTGGAGGCAAGCTCGGGGTCCTACGGTAACAGAATGGAGAAATTAAGTCAACTTAATAATGGAAGCGGAGAGGTGGGTCCATGTAGTGAAGGACCAAAAAGGAAAATTTGAAAAGATATGGGCGAGATGGGAACAGTGTGCTAAGATGAGAGAAACACTATTGAATAGGGGAGAAAGGATATGGTACAGTCATTAGGAATATGCATAAAAAAAAGAGATTGACCTGGGAAAGAAACATTATATATTGATATATTTTTTCCTATGTTGATCCTGCGCAAGGAGGGTGGGGATGTGTTTTTTTTTTCTTTTCCCACTCCTTCAGCTCTGCAATGGGCAAGTGGGCCGTAATAATACACGAGTGTGAGGTGGGGAGTGTAACGAGCCCCTTGCTCGCTCGATTCCACTCTCCCGACACTCCTCTGCAGCTAATGAATCAGATTGCAACGTCTGATGGTTTGGTCATCCAATGTTCCGGGATTAGAACTACAGCTATGTGCCGTTCTAACCCAGTTGTGATAGCTCAGAACAAACACCAGGCAGGCTGTATGTAAGTTCAACCAGGAATCTATCTTTATTGACAAAATACAGGCTTTTATACACTCAAAGTGTAGGTGCAGACCTCCTGCTCATATTACACTAACAATACAGCTGTAACCTAATTAACCTAATTAACATGAGCTAATTAACTAATCCCTTTAGACAGACTAGATGACTCAGACATGACCGTTAGGCCAGACTGGCCGTCTTGTAGTTCAGAAAATCCAATCAACATTAGCACAATCAACATAGACTCTTCTTCACACAATAGCAGAGTTAATTAACACAAATAACAATGGGGATCTAATGACTCTTAGATCCCATAGTAGACTTATTTACAATACACATTTTCAGCAGACAATAGACAGACAGGTGTTGGAATTTACATCAGCATAGTGGCTGATTCATAATGCTGGGACAGATACTGTTAGGAGTAACAGTATCTGTCCCAGCATTATGAATCAGCCACTATTCCAATATGGCAAATCCAGGGTCCCCAGGCATACAGCTCACAAAGAGCAGCGTTCCTCCAAATGCAAGGGCCCCCGATCGATCGGCAAGAGGCTAGCATACAGTCCCCTCCAAAAGTCTCTCTCCCGGCTAGGTCTGTCACAGGGAGAAACACCCTATTTTTAAAAATTTTTTTTGACACTGGCTAACAAAGCCTTATGCACCATTTAATAATTGAATAATTAATATTTAAATTCTTTCTCACAGGGATTTTGGTTGAGGTAAATTAAAATATACAATGACACGAGTTTAAGTGATAATTAGGGGGGGGGGTTCACATGGTTAATTAAGACCACTTGCACTATCTAATAATTAATTGTAATATATGAACACAATAAATTAAAGGAAGGGGGTAATTTTACTTTGTTTTGCACCTACAGTATACACGTACATGGGGGGGTGGGAGTGAGGAAGGGATAGATCACTGATTAGTATTGAGGTGTGAGGAAGGGATAGATCAATGATTAGTATTGAGAATGGAGGGAGAAGGGAGGTGGAGGTGGGGGGGGGGGGGAGAGAAGGGAGAAGGAGATTACTAAGGAGAGGGGAGGGGAAAGGGAAAAAGGAAAATTTCTTGTTTCTGCGTGGGTTTTTTTTTTTTTTTCTTTCATTTTCTATGTTTAGGATTGATGGGATAGGTGGGGGTAACTGTGGAATGATGTAATGTAATGGTGTAGTTTGTGCTTGTGTTTTTTTGGGTGGACCGTAGGGGTATAGTGTGTTGTATAATTGTTGTATTTATATAAATGAAATAAAACTTTGATTATAAAAAAAAAAAAATTGATCCACCACCAAAGACGGGTATTGCGCTTACCAATGTGTGTGGACTCAGGTAAGCGATTCATACATCACCACCTCATGATAGCATCGCCGCTCAATTGATACCTTTGTGCATTCCAAAGGACCATAAAAACACAAAAAAAGCCTCCACATAGCGTAAAACCATATATGGTATATTTATTAAAAAAGTAGAACACTTACATCATAAGCAGCGATAAAAAAGCAGGAAAACAGCATCTGACACACAATGGACTGGATGTCACCCCAGGTGATGTCTTAGTAAACGAAATGCGTCAGTCCATATCAACAGCGCCCTGCTAGTTAATTGAGAACTACAAGCCGAGAGCCACAAAGGCTGTCGGTACTTGTAGTTTCCCATTCACAGAACTCTGTGTGATAGTGCGTGGAGAAGATCCCCGGCCTGCTGTCACAGTGCGGACTCAGGAAAGGGGGGTGCAGGGACAGCTGCAGCAGTAACATGTTAAATGTTATAAAAGGTGAACTTGAGATGGTAACTGAATGAGGCCCCAGCTGTTTTCAAGGTTAAAAACCTACAAGTTCTTACCTAATTTTGCAGCTTATAGTTCAGGAAAAAAAATGTGTCCCTTTCCTCTGGGTTTAATGCAATATTGTTAATTACCAAAGTCTGTCAATAGTGGTATTTACCAAATTAATTACTTTGCTTGGATACTCTTTCTTAGCGTCATGGCAGCGCATCTATTTTCTTAAACAAGTGGAGTATGCACAGTGTGGGTTTTCTTTCCCTATCCAAGCAATGCTGAGCAGCTGGAGAGCACACACTTTGCAATAATCCATTTCATTCATCCATTTCACACTTAGTTCGTGCACCCCTCACACCCGAAGAGCATCAACGCCGTCGCCTGAACAATCTATGCCTGTATTGTGGTGGAGCGATTCACTTTCTTCAGGGATGTCTCATTAGGCCAAGTAAATGGATCGAACCCCAATCTGTTTCACTGTATGTTGTTAAATCCTCTCATCTCATTCTATGCCTCTCTTTGCAGATACCGGGAAGGATAATCTGAGTAGCAGCCATTATTGACTCTGGGGCTTGCAGCTGCTTTATTGACATCCACTTCTCCAAAGAGTATGGAATCCCACTATGCAAGAAGCCCCAGCCATTTACCATTCCCTTAACCCATGAGACCACCCTCATATTGGCCACTACCGAAGCAGACTATCAGGAATATCTTCGGCTGGACGTGATTTCTTCCCCCATTTTTCCGGTTATTTTGGGGTTACCATGGCTTTGACAGTAACAGCCACAGATTGATTGGTCCACTGAAGTTGTGTCTTTCGGCTCACCCTATTGCTTACACCACTGTTTTCCACAACAAGCCTGTTTGACGGTTCAACCCCTTTCCACAGATGACAGCACTCTTCTCCCCCTGGTTTACAGAGACTTCCTGCACGTCTTCGACAAGAAGGGGGCTGAATCCCTACCGCCTCACCGGCTGTATGATTGCCCCATTGAGCTTCTTCCTGGTTCTGCAATACCATTTGTGAGGATGTTCCCACTCTCTGAGCCTGAATTAGAAGTCCTCCGAAAATACATTGATGACAATCTTAGGAAAGGGTTCATCCGGTCCTCTACCTCTCCTGCTTCTTTGTGGAAAACAAAGATCATTTTTTAAGACAATGTATCGACTACAGAGAATTGAACAGTATCACAATCAAAAATTAATACTCGTTGCCCCTAGTCCCTGAGCTCATCCAAAGGTTATGCACCGCCAAGGTCTTCTCAAAATCGGACCTAAGGGGGGGCATACAATTTTATACGGATAATAGAGGGTGATGAATGGAAAACGTTCTTTCGTACTAGGTTTGGCCATTTTAAATATTTGGTCATGCCATTTGGGCTGTGTAACGCCCCAGCAACTTTCCAACACTTGGCGAATGACATCTTTCTTTTTTTGTTGACCTCTTTATGATAGTGTACTTAGATGAATTCCTTGTTTTTTCACCTTCCCTCGAGGCACATCACATCCACATGCGAAAAGTCCTTTTTTGCCTCCGAGCCAATAAACTCTACGCCAAGCTTGAAAAATGTGAGTTTGAGAAAGATACCATACAATTCCTTCACCTCATTATTTCAACTTCTGCCATTTCCATGGACCCCCAGAAGGAAACTGCAGTTCTTGAATGGCCAGTACCCTCGTAAGAGCGTCCAGAGGTTTGTGGGATTTGACAATTTTTATAGAAGATTCATCAAAAGGCTTCTCATCAATAAATTTACCTATCACACAACTCACTGTGGTCCCCCTGTGGAAGGAGCCTTGCACCCTATACTTATCTACACTGATCATAGGAATTTGGAATGCCTCCGTACAGCTAAACGTCTCAGACCTAGACAAGCCAGATGGGCTCTCTTTTTCACCCGATTTAAAATGCATATCACGTACCATCCAGGATCCAAGAATTGTAAACCTGATGCTCTATCCTGCATGTATCCCACATCAGATAACTCGCCAACAATGGGTGCGATACTCCCTGCCTATCAGTACTTACGGATGACCTCTTGTCCAGGATTAAACTGGCCTCCTCTCTAGACCAACTGCCCTCAGGAGAACATCTGCAAGAAAAGGACAGACTTTTCTTCCATGACCGTGCTGTGTTTGTGCCCCTTCAAATGAGAATTCCTGTGCTCAAACACCAAGTTAGCAGGGCATTTCGGGGTGACCAAAAACCACCGATCTGCTTTTGCGAATCTTTTGATGACCTACCCTCAAGGCAGACTGCCACGCTTATGTCAATTCTTGCCTGGTATGCAATCACAGAAAAACGGAAAAGAATAAATCATGGGGTCTTCTATGCCCCCTGCCTGTTCCTTCCAGACCCTGGGAACAGATCAGCATGGATGTAAACCCTCTGATGGGTTTACATCCATATTTGTTGTTGTGGACCAACTTACAAAAATGACTCATTTTATTCCTATGATTGCCACTCCTTCCACCCCAGAAACAGCTCAGGTTTTTATTAAGGAGATCATACGCCTCCATGGGGTCCCCAGCAATATTGTATCGGATCGTGGGGTCCAATTCACCTCTAAATTCTGGAAGGAGCTCTGTCTTGCTCTAGACATTGAGAACCACTACTCTTCGGCCTACCACCCTCAGACCAATGGACAAACGGAACACACAAACCAAACTCTTGAACAGTACCTTCGTTGTTTATCCACCTTTGTCCAAGACAATTGGGCGTCCCTACTTCCTTGCGCAGAATTCGCATACAACAATGCAATACATTCTTTGTTTTTTTTTTTTTTTTGAATTGTTTATTTATGTAGCGAAAAAGGTCCACATGGACCGCAAGTGAACATTATTACACATAACAAAAAATAGCATGTATCAACAGGTATATATCTTGTAACATGACTACATACATTCATTGTAACTTTACAGTTATGTCGTGTATAAAAGTTGAGTTCTTTATTTCCTGTTGAAATTAGTATAGCAGCATTCTGCAACGTTTATCATGTGGTTAGTGTTTCCAACCTTGTGGAGGTAGGATTAATGTAACTCTGCTGGGCATAGTTGTGATATCAAGCAGTCTCTAGGGACCAATTCCACTTCTTTTTAATATTATTTTGGAAAGTTGAAAGAGATAAAGGATATCAAGATGTTAGAAGAGGAGAAAGAAGAAATAAGATGGAGATGGGGGTGAAATGGGGGGGGGTTGGGGAGGGTAGGTAAAGGGTCTCCACTTGTATGGAGTGACACCAGTTCCTGTCTAGCTTGTGTTCGGATATCCAGTGGGCAATTTGTTAAGTCAGACTGTGGTTGTATTTGTTTGAGGTGAGGGATTAATGCCTCTCAATGATTGGCCTTCGGCTGAGTAAAAGAATATGTTCCACAGTTGCCATGTTTTGGAGAATGTCTCCTGTCTATTTTGGGCTGTGAGGATGAGATCCTCCATGTTTCTGATTTCCTCCACCTTCGTGAACCAAAGTTCAATCGAGGGAGGGTGTGGGGATTTCCAGTTTAGAGGAATGCATGCTTTAGCTGCATCCAGTAAGTGTCGGATCACAGATTTTTTATATATTCGTTCAGGAATATTTGACGCGTGTAGAAGGAAAAAAGCTGGGTCGTCTGTTATTGTACGTTCTGTGAATCTTTGGACCATCTCCCAGACTGTTTGCCAGAAATGAGTTAGTTTGGGACAAGTCCAGAAAATGTGTAGAAGGGTTCCCTTATTTGATTGACATCTCCAACATTGGTCAGATGTTGTCGGGTATAACTTGTGTAGTACTACCAGGGTTCTATACCATCGTGATATGATTTTGTAATTGGTTTCTTGGGTTTTAGCGCATATGGAGGATTTATGTGTGAATCTAAGTATTTGATTTCTTGTGGAGATGACAAACTGGCGGTCCAGTTCACTTTCCCATTTGAGAAGTCCCGGGGGGGCTGAATCTGCTGGGGGTGTAATCAGAAGTTTGTATGTCAATGAGAGAGTATGTGGTAGTACTCCCTCATCAGCACAGAGTTCCTCCAGTATCGTGAGTGGTTGGTCATTTGCAGGCGGGGGTTCCATAGTATGGAGAAAGTGGTATGATCTCAGGAAGTCTAAGCGGAACGGCCCCGTGGGGTCAGTGAGTTCCGAAAACGACTTCCATTTTCCTCCAGAACTGAAATGCGATGCCTGATATAGGCCCGCCCCGTTCAAACCCCGGAAGATCCCGTCGTTGAGGCCTGGGGCAAATTGAGGGTTACCCAGTATAGGGCGTAGCGGGGAGTTTTGGGTAGAGAGGGATGCCTTAGACATAAGGCGAGCGCTGATTCTGGCAGTGGTGCCAATCAGAGGATGTCTTTTGATCTGTGGTGGGGCTCTACTCAGGGGGACCCCGCTTTGCGCCTGTTCAAGTTGTGTCCACAGTTTAGTCTTGTAATGTCGGCACCAGTCCACTAATCTACTCAAATGAGTTGCATAGTAATAGGTGCGGATATCCGGCAATGCCATACCTCCGTGAGGTTTAGGGAGGATAAGTATTTTTTTAGCTAGTCTAGGTCGCTTCCGGGCCCAAATGAATTCTGTGAAGACTGATTGCACTTGCTTAAAATAAATCGCAGGTATGCGGATAGGTAGAGCTTGCATGAGATACAGAAATTTGGGAAGAATGGTCATTTTTAGGATATTGCCGTGACCCATCCACGAATGGAGTCCCGTGTGCCATTGACTTAGTAGTGTTTTGACCTTTTTTAAGAGGGGGCGGGAAATTAAGTTCGTATAGTTTAAAAAAGTTTTGTGGTAGTAATGTGCCTAAATATTTTAAAGCTGTATTGGTCCATTTTAGGTTAAAACTCGATTGGAGGTGTTTAAGTTGTGGATGGGGTATCTCAACACTCATTGCTTCTGATTTAGAAAGGTTAATTTTTAGGTTTGAAAGTTCTCCATATCTTGCAAATTCTCGTAGTAGGTTTGGAATGGATATGGTAGGATTTGTGAGTGAGAACATCATGTCATCGGCGTATGCCGAAACCTTGTGTGAGGTCCCATCTACCTCAATGCCGGTGATGTCTGGATTCAGTCTAATATGGCATAAAAAGGGTTCTAGGGATAGGGCAAAAAGTAACGGTGAAAGTTAGCAGCCCTGTCTTGTCCCATTTCTAATCTGGAACGAGTCCGATAGTACCCCATTGGCTCTGACCCTCGCAGTAGGATTTGAGTACACTGCTTTGATCCAGTTTGTCGTGTTGGCTCCCAAGCCTATGTGTATGTATCCCAGTTTACCCGGTCAAACGCTTTTTCTGCGTCTGTGCCTATGAAGACACTTGGAAGTTTCCTAAGGTTGGCCAAGTATAGTAGATTTAGAACCTTAGTGGTGTTGTCTCGGGCTTCCCTGACACAAAGCCTACTTGGTCCAGGTGTATCAGTTGGGTCAGGTGGTGTTGTAGTCTGGTGGCTAATATTTTCGTGAAAATTTTTAGATCGGTGTTGAGGAGAGATATTGGGTGGTAGCTCCCACACTGAGTCGGGTCCTTACCCTCTTTGGGGATAACAGATATATGGGCTAGTAGAGTTGAGTCGTGAAGTTTACCTGCCGTACTGAGATTATTGAAAAGTTTTTATCATTTGTGTACCTAGTGAAGGAAGTAAGGTCTTATAGTCTTGTGTTGTTAGGCAATCCGGGCCAGGGGCTTTCCCAGGTTTGGTGTTACCTATTTCTGTCTGTAGTTCTAGAAGGGTGATGGGTTCTTCTAGCTGTTCGTGTGCTTCGGTCGGTAAGGTCGGTATAAGGGAGGATGTTATGTATTCCGTCATTTGCTCAAGGGGGTATGAAGGTGTGGGCAGGTTATATAGCGATGCATAGTACGTTTTAAACGCTTGGGAGATTTGTTGGGGAAGGGTGGCAGTCTGTCCCGCAGATGCTGATATCCGCGGTATGTATGAGGCAGTTCTTTGTGTCCGCAATGTCTGAGCTAGGAATCTGCCACATTTATTCCCTGATTCGTAGACCTTTTTGCGACAAATTTGGAGTGTAGCTTTTGCTTTGAACTGGAGAAGGTCTGTGATCTGTTTGCGTGTGATGTTCAGTTCACTCTCCAATGGTCCGGTCTGGGTTTGTTTGTGTTTAGTTTCTAATTGTTGCAGTTTAGAGAGTAGTGAGGTAAGTTGGGCCGTTCTCTGACTTTTGATTCGCGAACCATGTTTAATGAGTATACCTCGTATTACCGCCTTGTGGGTCTCCCAAATCACCCCCATATCGCTGTCCATGGTGTCATTTGTTTGGAAGAAGTGACCTATTTCCTTTGTCACATCTGCCAACACCTCTGGGTTCTGCAGGAGGCTCTCGTTGAGCCTCCATGGCTTCCGTTGCCTGTTTTGGACGTCTGTCAAAGCATACTTAAGTATGACTGGGGCGTAGTCTGACCATGTGATAGATCCTATACTGGATTCTTTGATTGCTTGTAATTGACTGTGGGGAATCAGGAAATAATCTATCCGTGAGTAGGTGTGGTGTGGGCGGGAGTAAAATGTATAGTCACGCTCGCCCGGGTGGAACAGGCGCCATACATCAATCAACTGGGTGTTGTGGAGGGTTGTTTGAATCGTTTTTCGCTGGCCTCTAGATATGGACGTCTTTCCTGTCAAGGTATCTTCTTCTGGGACTAGGGGGATGTTAAGGACGCCTCCCACTATGTGCTGCCCTTCTGTAAATTTCTGTAGTTGTTCTAGGTGTTTTTTGATGGAGGTGTCTTGGTTATTGTTTGGCATGTATAAGTTTGCGACTGTTACCTTCACGTCTCCTATCCACCCCTTGAGGAACAAAAACCGACCCAGTGGATCTGTTTTCATGTCAATTAATGTCCAGGGAATTCTAGCTGAAATTAAAATTGAGACCCCTCTAGATTTGGTTTCTGAATATGTTGAGTGATATACAGTGGGGTAGTATCTATTCTTTAGTACAGGAAAAGTATCACCCCTAAAGTGCGTCTCTTGAAGCAGGGTTATATCGGCTTTCATGCATTGCATATCATGTAATAGCATCCTTCTCTTTTCAGAGATGTTTAGTCCCTTAGTATTTAATGTCATGATGTTTAGTGCATCCATTGTCCTGGGGGGGGATGGGTGGGAAGGGGGGGTACGGGTGTCAAGATAAGAAGGTAAGAATAGGTAAATAGTTATGAGGGGGGAAAAAATAGAGATATAGAAAAACAGTAATATCGCCCCTTAGGGGTAGGAAATAGTTTTTTACCCGAGAGCGGTGGCCTAAGTGGACACCCCCTGGGCAAAAATACCACTAAAGTGTTAGCAATACTTTGCTATAACGCTCTCCAGTTAAAAAAAAAAATAACTGTTCTATGAGCGTATTCCTATGTGGGATTATGTTCAGCAAGAGCCAGTGGGAGGAGCCCCAGCCCCCCCAGCCCTTGTGACCACTATTATTGCTTATGATGTGAGCAACTAATGTGTTCCGTATACTATCAGGAAATTATGTTCATAGATCGAGAATAAGTCTAATATTCAGTTCACTGACTTCAGACATTCCGTTATATGTATTAACATTACAGGAATTCAACAATGACAAAATAACAGTCATAAAATAAAAGAGAACCTAATAAAACACACAGGCAAATAAAAAGCCCCAATAACTTAACATTCTTAAGTTTTTTTAAGCTTGCCCCGAACTAGCTGTCATCCCTCAATGGTCACTTTCAAAATCCTGCTTCCCTTTGTGCTACTTCTTTACAGGTCTATGTCTACAACATCCTGACATGCTAACTCCATGGAGAACTAACAATTAGTCCCCCTCCCCCTCCTTTTTTTTAATAACCCTCCTTCATGTGGTGAAATACTTGGCCCTCCATTCTGTTGTAGGAAGTCTATATCAACTCGGGGAGTTTAAAAAATAAATAAAGTGCGCTAATTATATGAAAATACACACATAGATGTGAATACATGTGGGTAGTAGTAAAAACCACAATCTACTGAGAAGCAAGTAAATGACTCCATGAGTGGTAAAAATATATAAGTGCAAAACATAAAAACTCAAATAAAAAGAAGAAACAAAAAATGTGTACATGTGAAATACAATGATATTAATAGCGTGAAAATCTGAAAATCAAACAAACTCAGTCCATGGGTTCAAATATAAAAAGTTCATCAGTGAAAAAACTTCCATCCACTATACAGCTCAGCAGCAACTAATCCCCCTATGAGTGGATTGACAAGGGAGAGAGATGTGCAGGATGGTGCAAATCCACTGGCGGTGACTCCAATAAGTAAGAAAGTGATAAAGGTGGACTCTTACCCTCAGTGTTGGACCCCCTCCTTGGCAGGGTCTATCAGGCATGCAGATTTTTGCCCTCTGCAGGGACCATGTAATGAGAAGATCTCCCCAGCAGCTGTTAGGAATGTTGTCTCCGATCCGGGCTGGTCCAAGTGAAACGCCTGGAGAGGGGGGGGAAGGAAAGCTCTCTTGCTCCCAGTGTGGCAAAGGAAAAAACAAAAGAGCAGAGCTCCAATAGTGTAAAAAGTTTCGGAATTTATTAAATAAAAGTACAGACCGCAACGGAGAGTGCACGCTCCGTGAGGTGAAAATACAATTAAAAACAAGCCGGCATATAAAAATCGTAATAACCCGTGCATAACATGGGGCAATCGTGACGGCTTACAACGTAGCCACGCCCTACATGTTTCGTCATTAGTAGACGTCTTCAAAGGGGCACGGGCAAACTCGGGGAGTTTGTTGTAAAATTATGGCTACCTTTTGTGAGACCGTGAGTCAGTTTGTTGTGGTCCTTAGCTGTTCAGGAATCTAGGCCATAGTTAAACAACCAGAAGGTGGACGTCTCTCTTTATCAGGTACCATGTGGGCTGTGAGTATCTCTCTGCTTAGAATTATATGCATCCCCTCGTGTACTTCCCTGAGCGACTCCCTGTTTCGGGGAAGGTCTTTCGGTACTTGGAGGGACCAGTAATACTTCTATTCCCCCCCCTGGCCTCCTGCCGGCAGTCCGTCTTCGAAGTCCCTTACTCCTTGTTCCAGGAGGAGGCCAGGGACGCTTTTCAGTGGGTCCGCATGGCTGTAAAGCAAGCAAAGTCAATGTCTATTCCATACCCCTGAGCGTCTGGAGAGTGCTGTATGTAATCCTTACTTGCAGATACAAGCATGCAAGTCCATCGGGGGGGAGGGTGGGTGAGGACGGTTCAGCATGTACAATCTGCCAGGTTGCCGTCTCTCGCAGACAAGCTAGTTTCAGGGGGTGATTAGTGGGGTTCCTGTCTCTTGGCAGTCCAGTGGGGCAAACTCTCTATTACTGGGGTAAACAAACAGTCTGTGTGCAACAGGAGGGTGAATTGACTAAAGTGTGTTCTTATGACTCACGTGACCGATTGTTGGAAGGCGCTCGGGATCTCCCTCTGGGTCTCCGATCTTGGGGAGGCTGGTATGGTCTGCCTCTGTTCGGCCCCGAGCGGCCTGTTGGCTTTGGAATCTTCTGAAGCCAGTTTGGAACTTAAACTGGTTCCGCTTCCAGGAATGTGAAGAATGCTGGTAGGTCTGCTGGTGTTCTCAGCGTGAAGGAGTTTTGTGCTTTGCGAAAAATCACTGCTAAGGGGTATCCCCATCTGTAGGTGCAGCCATGTCGTCTTGCCACCTCCAGCGCTGGTTTCAGTAGGGCTCTCCTCTGCAAAGTTGCTCTAGAAAGATCCGGTAAGATCTGGATGTGCACTCCATCAAATTCAATATCGCCGTGTTCCTATGCTTTGCGGAGGATGTTTTCCTTTTGCGAGTAGCGATGTAGGCGGCAGAGCACATCTCGAGGCCTGTCCAGGTCTGCTGATTTTGGACCGAGCGTACGGTGTACCCGATCAATTTCTAGAGATGGCGGAGGCGTTTCCAGGAGCCTAAGAAAAATAGCTGTAACTGTCTCTGCTAGATCTTCTGGGCCTATTGCTTCTGGTATTCCCCGCAGACGCAGAATATTACGGCGACTGCGATCCTCCATTTCTTCTAGATGCAGTTGCATCTCCTGGGATTCCATGGCATGTATCTCTTGTGCATGTTCTAGTGCTTGCACCCGATTCTCTAACGAGGAGATCGATGATTCTCCATTGGCCACACGATCCGCGAGTGTGTGCAGGTCTGCTCTCATCTCTGTCAGGTCTCTGCTGTGTGCCTCCTCTATGCGTAGTATCAAAGCCTCAATGTGCGCACTTGTGGGGAGGGCTTGCAGTAGGGAGCGGAGGTCTTCATCTAGATGGCTCTGGTTTTGTGTCGGTACCTCTGTTTTAGAACGGAATACAGCCGGTGTCCCTGGGAGATCACTGTGTGGGGTGGAGGGCATTGTAGAGTCTGTCAGTGTGTCTGTATCCATCCTCCTGCTGCTGACTCGTGGCGCCGTAGCGATTGGGCCGGGGGAGGGGAGCTGTTCGTTTCTGAAGTAGTGCTGTATCCCGGTCTGGGAGTTCTGTGTTCCGTGTCTCCGGTTTGCAGATCTTGTCCTGTATCTGCGGGGGATGCTCATGCCTTGCTCAAAGCTGGGTTTAGTTGTTTGTGGTCAGTTTGGGCTGAGGGAGGCCGGGTACCCCTCCAAAGCGAATCCTCACTCGGCCACTGCTAAGCCATTTGTGGTGCGATTATGAGTGGGGGTGGCTGTCCCATAAAAGTTTGAGGACTGTGCAGCAAAGAGTGTATTACAGGGTTAGTATGTATCCAGTACCTGTGCTATTTTGTTGTATAGCTAATGGAAAAGTTCAGGTGGGATGACTGGTTATGAGGGTCAAATGCAGGCTTTGCTGTAAAAACAGAGCATGTGAAAGATTGGGTGTCTCTGGAGCAGTAAGATGGCCGCCGTCCTTGGAAGATAGGCCGAAGCCACGGAGTTTCCTATGGGAGTGGCCGCCGGGTGAGTGATCTCCGCCGTTTTAGACCTTAGATATCGTTTGTTGAGGGAAGAGGAGAGTCCTTGACGCCCACACACCTCTGGGGGTCTTAGCTTTAGAGGGAGATGCATGGAGCGGTACTCACTGTGGTCCTGGAAGGTGGCTTAAATCGAGTCCGCAGGTTGCCGCAGGGTGGAAGGCCTCCGATTACCAGAGCCGACCGTAGGTGGCCTCTCTGGGCTGGAGATCCGCTCCTCGCGCTGTCCGGGTGTGGGATGGCAGTTTGGTGTGTTATGTGTGTCCGTGCCCTCCACAAATCTCCAGCACAGGCCTCCGGGAATAGCGGGTGGTAGGCCTCAAAATGGCGCAGGGCCGCGGCCGTGTAAAGGCAATCTCGGCTCAGAGGCAGATCTAGCCGGCAAACGTCCAAAATAATCCCTAGAATAAGAGCCAAAAGAGTTTGGGAACCGATGTGTGGTGTTTGTAGCTCTAAAAAGGCTGGTAAAGGCGGCGGATGGGCTTGGATTAGTGTTGGTTATAGGGAGCTCAACACTCACACGTCCTTCCAGCTGCACGTCCGGACACACCCGCAATACATTTTACCACTAAGCAATCACCGTTCTATGCCAACCTGGCGTACCACCCTTCTTTTTCCCTGTCCTACCCTGTCTGGAACAGAGTGGAGTTTCTACACAACAACTTAGAGCTCCTAAAGGATACCATGGCCAAGGCACAGATGGATTACAAGACCATCTATGATCTAGGGTGGCGGGGGACCTGGACCTTCAACCGGGAGACAAGGTTTGGCTGTCTACCAGGCATTTGAAGTTGGCCTGTCCCTCCAAGAAATTGGGCCCTAAGTTCATTGGGCCCTTCCCTGTCCTGATTCAACCCTGTTGTCTACAAACTTAAACTGATCCACCCAGTCTTCCATGCCTCCCTCCTGAAGCCCGATGCCCCGAACCCCTTTGGGGAACGTGGGGCCCATCCTACGCCTGTCTCTATGATTAAAGGGATTGAGGAGTATGAGGTGGATGGCCATCCTGGACTGCTGTAGAAGGGGCCGCGGACGCCAATTTCTGGTACAGTGGAGGGGTTACGGTCCTGAAGAGAATTCCTAGGAACCTGAGTCGCATATCCATGCTCCAGATCTTCTCAGGCAGTTCTTTCAGCGAGCTTCATCCCGGAGGGCGCCCCTTCGGGGGGGCTCTGTAAGCGTCCAGGGCTTACTATGCATGCATCAATGGCACGTTGCCGCAAGAGGAAATCCGTGCCAACTGAGCAAGTGCCAAAGACGCGTTAACCCACACCAGCGCAGAAGACTTGATGGAAAAAGGCAGGAAAATGCCCAGGACACGCACAGGAAGTGACTTCAACCTGATGGAGAAAGGCGGGAAAATGCCCAAGAGGCGCAAAGGAAGTGACATCAACCTAATGGAAAAAGGCGGGAAAATGCTCAGGAGGAGCACAGGAAGTGACTTCAAGCTTCCACTGCCAAATTGCTGGTTTATCTTCAGTCCCCCCTTGTTCCTGTGCTAGTGTGTGACCTGTCTGAACTTGTTGTAACCTGGAAACCTATTTGACTACTCTTGAATTGATTGCTGCTTGCCATTGACCTCAGATTTGTACCTTAACCATTCTACTACTTTGCCCCTTTTGTACTCAGCTGCCAGATTGGAACCGACCCCGGCTTGGATCTCGACCATTCTTCTTCTGATTAACACTTTTATACTTTGTTGCCCAACTGGACTTGATCTCGGCTCGGATCTCGGACTAAGGCTTGCACGGTGCTCTGCACCCCTGGCACCCATGCCACTCGGTGTCCACCAAGTCTCTGTCTCCATCTCCAGAGGCTTCAAGGACCCGAGGTGCAAGGGAGGCCTCCCCACTACTTCGGTCTCACATCAGGTACATGGTTCTTGTGACACCCTGGTTCGATTGAGCTTACTTGCACACACTCCAACCTCCAGATGGCTCCCCTTTTGAGTGGTTGTTTTTACGCACTGGAGAGCCATAAGGATTCAGGAACCTCGTTTGGACCATCACTGCTGAGGAGTGGATTTATCCTGTTTGGAGTGACCTTCCTCCTGCCAAACCTAAACCGTGAGGCATTCGGCCCACAAAAGCCTGATTGACCCACTACCGCTGGTAAGGTAAGTGGGTCCACCGTATCTGGTAAGCGTATCCATCTATACTTCTTTGATAGAGGATTTCTTCATATATTTCTTCACAGCCAGTTTTATATTGTTTGCACCATCCTTATTCAATTGAAGATTCACCACTATGTATTAGACAGACACGTTTTTGAACTTTCTCTATTCCTCTAGTTCACAACAGTGAACATTGGATTTTTTTGTTTACTACATTGGTTTATATGTTATGCACATATATTATTCAGTTCATTACTGTTATACTATTTCTTAGCGCTACACTTCTTTTCTTTATTCTGTTTGGACTTTGAGTGTTAGCAGCTTCTTTACACTTTTTGGTCTAGCGCAGAAATTTCCCATAATTCTTCCTATTACAGAGGCTGCCGTGTAAACAGGAAATACTCCTGTGTGTACGGCACTTGTCCTGCCTCCTCCCTGTCCCCTCCAAGGCAGCCAGCACATATATCTTTTGTGGCCCTGGGAGATCGTTAGGGGCCACAAAAGATATATATGTCCAAATAACCAGACGGGCCGCGATTGGCCCGTGGGCCGGACTTTGGACATGCCTGATGTAGAAGATAGCAGCAGAATTGCAGAAACATGCTTTGTGCATTTTCAGCAGAAAAGGTGGGTGGGAATGTATCATCCAAGTAATGTGACACAGTTACCTCATCTTCCTGAGGATAGATGAAGGAAACGATGGAGACTTAAGAGGCTACTCTAACCATGGACCGGGGAACTGTGTAGAGCCTGGGAAAGCGACGGAATCATGCCCTCCTTTTTGTGAGTTATTTTTCAGTTGCCACAGGAGACAGCTGTGGCTACAAAAGTACAGATTGCTGGTTTCAGCTTAAAAGCTCTTTTTTTCTGTACTGCTGTCTACCTTTCTAGTTTTTGCCTAAGGAGTCTGCCAGTCTGCTGCTTTATTTGACTATGGGAGTCCTGTGCCCTACCCCTTTCTCCCTGAGTTGTTTGAGGTTCTGAGCAATAAGATAATTTTAGTTCAAGCAATAAAAGCGACTGGTGCCCATCTTTTCTACCTTGTACACCACCAACTAGTAACTTGCACCCTGAGGCGAAATGTCAGCCCTTTCTGTCTCTGGGGGTTGCCATCTGCCTCTGGAGGTCAGGGGGGCGCTACATTTTTGGACAAAATAAGTTCCAATCCAAGGGAAAATGTTATACCATATCTGAGTTTCATACATGCTCATCAGAGGTTGTAGTTTATTGCATGTCCTGCCCCTGGGGCTTACTTTATGTTGGTCGTACTATCCGCACACTTCATAAAAGGTTTGGCAAGAACAGACGGTTAGTCGATGACCAACACAGCGTCCCCAAACATTACTTTACACACCACCACCATTCAGTTCTCCAAGGGAGCCATGCCCAAAACCTCCCTGCAGCAGAACACTTCAAACGTTTATGCACCAGAGAGTCTTATTGGATTTACCGGTTGGACACTTTGGCTCCGGGAGGGTTAAACGAGGAGTTGGAGCGTATATTTTTTTTTTTCACATTTTATTCTTATTGATATTATTATTATTATGGTGTTAATTCCCAATATACTTGCATTTATATTATGGGATATGTCTGTTTTAACTGCCCTTGCCAATTGTATTTACTTCACTCCCTGTACTCGTTGCCATGATTCTGCACACATCCCCCAGCGCTTGTCAGCAAAGGTTAACTCAGGACCTATCCCCCTAGTGCTTCCCCGCCATGCCTGCCATCTCCTGACCTCTCATTTGGCTGAATAGAGTGCCTGATCCGAAGGCGCGCACCGCCCGCTCTACCTGACACCCGAATGTGACGTTGGCCGGCTTCTCCAGAGTGCCACCAGGGCAGCCGTGACCAGAGGCACCTCTCCGCACGCCGCAGCCAGTCCTCCCCCCAGAACGGATGAACTTCCTTATCCATAGTATGCGCTGACACCACTTTTATCCTGTAAGTTTTAGTCATATGTTTGTAATTAAAAGTTTACACTGCTGCACTTAGATGGCACTGCTCTTCTTTTTTCTTGTCGCTACATTTTTGGTGCCCAACGTGGGGCTCGGCTGTATTTTGCTGTGATCGCCCCTAGCAATGGACTGCAACTACACGAAAATTTTGTTTGGCTGTGTTGTCTGTATCCACATCTCCTGTTCCATGTCCTGCAAAATCTCTTGAAGAGGAGTGGTGGGCTCACCATGTTAAAACCACTAGCTCTGCTGTGCAAGTGTTCTCTCCAAAAGGCACTTCTCGAAACCCAGATAAAGTTGCAGGCCATACTGCTCCAGATACTCTAGTGCTACCTGGTTGTGGAAAGCCTAAACTGCTACCAGAATTGTCTAAGTTGCAACGAGTTGTTATGAAAAAGGTGGCTACTTATACCCGGATGTGCCAGAGGCTCTGGTGGAAGAAATCCAATGCAGGCGAGTGCAGTGGATTGACGCCGCCATCAGAGACTATTTGAAAATGCCTGCTCATTGTGATGTAAATAAATTGTCACCTAGGCACACAGAAAGGCATACCACTATTTTGCAAACCTAAGATTATGGGCGTCAGGTTTCCCCGGCGTCAAGTTTACCCGACTACTACTGGTGATCCTACAAACTATTGAACAATTCAGCGTGGAACACAGCTATGTTGCTGATTTTCAATAGTGTAAAGTGCTCCCATAGTGTAGTAAATTAAAAACTTGCATCCATTTATTCAATAAGTTTACACTCACATTTTAAGAAGTTAAAATCAAGCATAGATCGAAAATGAAACTGAAATCCATGAGCGTCCCATTGCATCACTTCTGGTCCGTGTCAGCCTCTCCTCTCGCCCTACGCGTTACGCCACGCTCACATGTCTTCATTAAACTTTTTGAATAAATGGATGCAAATTTTTAACTTACTACCCTTGTATTTTCACTTCCTATATTGAGAGCTGTGCAGAGTGGCAGCATAAATTCATAAGTGGAATTTAAAGGAGTCATACACATATTCTGCATATTAAAGAGGAGTGATTTGGAAAGGGACCCCTAAAGACAGGAGGAAAGAGTGGCACCGATCCAACAGCAAATACTAACTGACACAAGCACTATTAACAGATATTTGAGGTGAGAGTTCTGGGAGCACACAAACAGCAGGTGGTGTCTGTATCCCCAGAGTCCAGTAGGTACAACCTTAAAGTGAACATTCTTGTAGGCTCCAACAGATACTCTCCTTGGTTTTACTGGCTCTGTCACACCAAAATCCAGCAGGTACGTTCCAACTTTAAATAGCAAAGTTCCAGTTACAGTGTAACATGGTAATAATATAACACTGACCCCCAGTAGTGACAACAACTTGTTTCCCTCAGTCACTGATCCCAGGGACTAAACTCATTCATGACTCTGGAAGGTAGCTGGGGCATTCTTCATCCCAAATGGCATGACCGTAAAATTTGAACAACCTGAATGGGGTGATGAAGGCTGACTTTTTCCAAGCCCCAGGGGCCAGATGAATTTGCCAGTACCCTCTGTTCAGAACCATGATTGTGATATAGCAGGCAGCCACCAGCCTAACAACTTGCCAATCCTTGGCACGGGGTAGGCGTCTGCAGTGGTGATGGCATTCAGCTTCCGGTAGTCCACACAGAACCTGGTCGTCTGATCCTTTTAGGGGAACAGGCTAATTTTTACACAGACATAATTTTGACTCTAAAAAGTGACCAGTATCTCTGTACAATGATTACTTGTTTAATGATTACTGCAGCGGTTGATGACTATTATGTTACTGATTGTATTTCCACTTTTGACAGTTATGTCATGCATTTAAACAGAGTATAATGGTGGGATTATGACATCATTTTGACGTCAGGGGTCGGGGTTAGGCCACAAAAGTTTGCACTATTGGTGGATTGGCTAAATAAATACTTGGTGGCGTGTGTTGCACTTTGTCACTTGCCTGACAAAGGGGCCTTGCATGGCCCCTAAATGTTGCTGTATGTGTACTGTGTGACCATGGAATAAAGCTTTGGACCCTTCTGAGGAATACTTGGTGTGCTGATGACATTTTTCCATACAGATTGTCAGAGGTTTCCAGCCTGTCCTCATTACAGCCATTTCCATGAATGTGTGCGTACGAGAATATTGCGATTGGACTTGTTATCTGGTTTCCCTGAACAGCACCCTAGGTGGCTACCCACTGTAGGGGACATTAATCTTGGTTGCGCCCAGAAAAAATCGGGGCACCATATTCACAGAACGGTCAGATCCTGATCTTTCGTCCTATACCAAATGGCATCTGAAGGAACAACTGCATCTCAAGGTGACAAAATCTCTGGGAGCGTATATAGTCAGGAGGAGATTGATGCAATCCTTTTTCCACCTGACACTGGTAAAGCTTTCAGGTCTGACACTGCAATCGACCGTCTGAGAGAAATTGAATGACTATAGAAGAGACAGGCTGGTCAAACCTTACCTGAATATTACAGTGCAAGAAAAATACAACAAGGTTTTCGAATCGGAAACCAAACAACAATTGGTCAACGTAAACGTGAGTTTTGCGAGAAATAGTGTGAAGTGTCGACCCAAAACCCTCTAAATTATATGCTCCTGGTCATAGAGGAGGTGAATGTTCAATTGTGCCAGGTTAACCGTAAGTTGGCAACTCTGGAACTTTCAATTCAAGATAAAGATCAGCAAACAAGTGCTTTAAAAGGGATTGATAAGGAGATCACAGCATACACCACATGACAGCGATAGTCTAAATGTGACAAGCTTAAACAGGTGAATCTTGACTACCAGGAAGGAAGGGTATACCCTTGGCTTACTAGTATCACCAGGCCCAGAAGAAGGGCACATCCGTGACCTACATTCAACACTCCTCAGTTCGTCTGCCTCCACCGAAAGTGAACATTCAACTGAAAATCCTTCCACTAGTACTTCTGGCAACTCTGCAGCACCTACTACTGAGGGCAACGTATCCCTTTTTCCAGAGACCGGTGGCACAGAAAAACCAAGATCAAACAAGTCTTTTCTTTACAACCCCAAACAGTGACATCGATCAAGAGCGTACCGTTTAAGCTGAAAACAAAATTCTTTCCCCTCCGACAATATCGGTCCATTGACAGTTATACAAGGACTGTGAAACACGATGTTTGCACTAGAACCAGTACCTACACTAGGGTCCTGATGAGCGTTCAGCTTTGCAAACATTGAGTAACGATAACAGCATAATAATCAAACCTGCCGATAAAGGTGGAGCAATTGTTATCATGGACTATAAAGAATACAGGGAAGATATGTTATCGATGTTGGCTGATACCACAACTTACCCATGATCCTATACAGAGCACCAGGTATGCTTTAGTATAGGTCATAATAATGGGTGGATATCTATGGATACAGCCAATTTTTTGATGAATGAACATCCGAGATTACCAGTGATTTATGGGCTTCCTAAAATCCATAAGGGTACCAACCCTCTTAAGTTCTGGCCCATTGTGTCAGGATCTGGATCCATTACTCAGCCCCTGGCACAGTGGATCAATTTTCACCTTCAGCCTCTGGTTAAGCGCTTACCAGAATATGTGAGGGACACAAGTGATTTTTTTGGACAAACTGGTGAGATTTTTGACATTCGATGAAAATTAGCGATTAGCAACTATGGACATCTCATTTCTATATGCCAGCATACCTAATGCAGCCGGTTTAACAGCAGTTAAACACTTCTTATCTAAATCGAATGGCTAAAATCTCCCAGTTGAACTCTTGGTAGAAAGTTTATATTTTGTGTTGGGAAATATATTTTTTTGCGTTCAAGGTAACACGGCCCGTCTGAAGTGTTTTGCTGCAGCATTGGGAGCTTAGTCACACACCTAAAAAAAGGGGAAAAAACTGCGCTAAGAATAAAACACAAGAAATGGATGGACCAGTCCAAAAGCAGCAATTAAATTGTGAGATATGGCACAAACGAAATGGAAAGGAGAAAAATTGCGCTAATTACACAGTCCGTGTATCAAATTGCAGGGCATAACAGTTCCATTAATTATTGTATATGTGGTTCAAAAACTTCAAATAAGGCACCCCAGTGATGTAATCACAGGTAAGTGTACCACCACCTCATAGAAAACGCACTTGCCAAATAGCAAGCAGATTTGGGCAGGTGGCTTTAACCCAGCCCAGGCCTTTAATTTCCACGATTCAGAATGTCAAGGGACTGCACACCCTCGTTTGCAATCTATTTGTTGGATACATGGAGGAATGTGGCATTTATGTAACCACTGTTTTCTCTGACCATGTTAGGTGCTTGTTTAGGTACAATTAGATATTGTAGATATTGTCCTGATCTGGGATGACAGCAAACCTGTCTTTTTGGCATTCGTTAATTACTTGAACGTGATTTTCCCTGGTATTGTTTTCAATCCAGAGATCTCTACACATAACATCACCTATCTTGATGTAATTATCAAAAATGTAGACAGGTCACTGTCTACATTTCTATATTATCTTGATGTAATGATCAAAAATGTAGACAAAAATGATCAAAAATTTTCTCAAAATCAACAGACAGGAATACCCTGCACCACTATTGGAGCATGCATCCTAAGCACCTTTTGAACAGCTCACCTATTTCCCAGTTTAAGAGAGTCCTATGCATTTGCTCCAGAGATGATGAAAAAAAACAATAACTGGATATGATGTATAAAACTTTTTTGGAACGTGGGTATCCCATTTTCTATACTAGTCCAACCCCTAATTAGAGCTACTATGGCCAATGGTAGGACCTCCAAAACCATGGATAGGTCGCTGTTCATAAACAGGTTCAACTGTGAATCAGATCGAATCAGCCACACGGAACCTGAACATTTTCAAAGCTGATGACAACCTGATGACTGGTTTTAAAAACCCACCATTAGTTGTCCACAAATGTAGAAAGTCTCTAAGGGACTTATTAGTCCACACCCTAGAACAAAATACGCTAAACCGGTTGTAAAAAAAACAGGGCTGTTACAGGTGTTACAATTGTAATGTCTGCAACTCCTTAGTGACCATGTTCACTGGTATACTGGTATAGCCCCTTTAAGCAGAGATTTAAAAAAAAAACAGGGCTTTTACAGGTGTTACATCAGGACAGCCCTGGCCAAGACTGAGGGGGAAGCTTAGACTGACCTCACCAAATCTGTTGCTGTTCATTTTGTGACAAAAAAACATCAGGTACATTTATTTTATTTTTATTTATTTTATGTACTTCTAGAGCGCCGTCAATTTACACAGCTGTTTACATATACATTGTACATCAGTCCCTACCCTCAAGGAGCTTACAATCTAAGGTCCCTAACTCACATTCATACATACTAGGGACAATTTAGACAGGATCCAATTAACCTACCAGCATGTCTTTGGAGTGTGGGAGGAAACCGGAGTACCCGGAGGAAACCCACGCAGGCACAGGGAGAACATGCAAACTCCAGGCAGGTAGTGCCATGGTTGGGATTTGAACCAGCGACCCTTTTTACTGCTAGGCGAAAGTGCTATCCACTACACCACTGTGCCGCCCGTACATGAGCTTAAGGGCATTGTAATTGAACATGTCCATCATCTGGTAAGAGGTGGCGACTGCAACTGCCTCCTCTTACGCAGGGAGATTTACTGGATTTATACATGTACATATATATGGCCTTAACTCCTAATTTATCCTTCACTTGCTTTCTTGATGATCTGTTGTAGGACAAGTTCAGGACTAGTTCTTTACCTTCTCCTCCATTCCTTCCGGGTTTACTTCTCCTGTTTTCCACTCTTCTTTCTCCTTTCTGTTCCCACTTGTTCCTCAGTCTTTCTTTTTACTGTTCTGTTCTCTCTGCCCCCTTCTTCTCCTTCATTCCTTCGTCTTCCACAATTTACCATTTTCCTTTTTCTTTTTCTTGGATTTCTCTTTTCTGCTTATTTTCTATTGTGTTCTTGTTCTCTTGTTCTGCAGGATCCTTCATCTTCTTCTTTCATTTTCCCTTTTTGAGATTTCTATTTTATTTGTATTTTTTATTTTCATTTCTATTTTTCATGTATTTTTCAATTTTTATTTTCATTTTTATATGTATATTTATTATTTTATTTTTATTTCTTTTTTCATTTTATAATTTATTTTATTTTACAATTTATGTTATTTTTATTTGCATTTCTTTTTTCCTTTTTCTTTTTCCTTTTTATCCACCACTCATTATTCCTTTCTTCTTCCTTCTTCTCAATTGTCTTTGGCTCCTTGCTTGTTTTTTCTTCTTTTTTTTTTTCTTTCTTTGCTCTACTATTTTTTTCTACTCCCCCTTGCTCTACACCTCTGTTTCTTTTGTCTCTATATGTATTTCTTTATCTTCACTACCTAGCACTTGCACTTTTTTCTTTACGCACTAGATGGCTCCAGCCTCCCCTCGGTGTCATCCCAACCTACAGTTATCTGGCGACCGCTGCAACTTCCAACGTTGCTGTGGCAACGGCCCGTCTGGAGGGTTTTGCTGCCATTGCATATGCGATGCAGCGTGCACAGCATTGGAGGCTGAGTCACACACCTCCCTGCAGCTAGGCAACGCAGATATACAATGTCTAGGGACTGCAAGGCCCGCTGCTCAGCACAGCCAGCTGCTTGGCACAGCCAAGTGGCTAATTTTTACTCTAAAAAGTGATCAGTATCTCTGTACTGTTTAATGATTACTGCAGTGGTTGATGACTATTATGTTTCCGATTGATTTTCCACTTTGACAGTTATGTCATGCATTTAAACTGAGTGTAATGGCGGGCTTATGACATCATTTGATTGGTGGATTGGCTAAATAAATACTTGGTGGTGTGTGTTGCACTTTGTTACCCGCCTGATGAAGGGGCCCCTGTGTGGCTGTGAAACATTGCCGTATGTGTACCATGTGAAAATGTAATAAAGCTTTGGATCCTTCTGATGAATCCTTGGTGTGCTGATGACATTTTTCCATGCAGATTGTCAGAGGTTTCCAGCCTGTCGTCATTACAGCACCCAGCATCATTACAGCCATTTCCATGAATGTGTGCGTAGGGAATATTGCGACAGGACTACTAGGGACACCCAGGTACTGTGGGACTTCTGAATCACCCCAGCTGAAGCATTTCCTCCACCTCCCTTTTCATGTCGGCCAGCACCTCCAGAGAGACGCGATGGGCCAACTGTTTAATGGGAGGATGTCCCCCTGGTGGACAGCGGGGTGTGTCCTCCCAGGTTTTCCCATAAACCTGCTACCATATACTGCCAGCACTCTCTTCAGCCCAGGTATCTGAGTGTGGGTAAGATTGGAGTTTATCTGGAGGTTTGAGCGTCAGCTAGCAGCCTTAGAGGTGGATCAGCCTCTTCAGCCTCTGACCTGCTGCAGACCGGCATGACACATGTTCCTGTCTTCTCCCTTCTCCCAACCTGACCAAGTAGGTGACATCATTATATGCTGGATGATGGTGTACAGGCCATCCCATGCTGCTTAGAGCAGTGTTTCTCAACTCCAGTCCTCAAGGCGCACCAACAGGTCATGTTTTCAGGATTTCCACTATTTTGCACAGGTGATTTGATCAGTTTCACTGCCTTAGTAATTACCACAGCTGTTTCATCTGAGGGAAATCCTGAAAACATGACCTGTTGGTGCGCCTTGAGGACTGGAGTTGAGAAACACTGGCTTAGAGTTTGTTCTGCCACAGGGGAAGTAGAACATACAACTGCTGACCAACGTTGTATGTCCACTCCTTAGCACTACGGTCATACCAATGTTTCTGCCTGGTCTGGGCCTGTGCCATGTTTTCCTGAACAGTTCCTACCAGCGTCTCCATTTTGTCTGAATTGTACGACGTAATCCAAAACAGAAACCTCTAGGTCAGCAATTTTGCCCTCCCAGGTCTCACGGATTAGGTCCAGGGGCCCTCTGTCGCCAGTTCAAGTGGTGACAAGTTCAAGTGGCGACAAGCCTGTGGACTCCTGGGGCACCACTCTGTAAGCAAACCGCAGATGAGGCAGATATCATTCCTAGTCCTTGCCCTGGGATTCCACTAAGGTGCACAACATTTGTTTCAAGGTGCCATTGAAACACTCGCACAAGCTGTTTGTTTGTGCATGATAAGGACTGGTCATGATTTGTATTATCTGTATTTTCTGACAGAGAGCTTCCATTAAGTCGGACACAAACTGGGGGCCTTGATCGCTAATAAGCTCAGCTAGAAATCCCACTCTTGTGAAGATTCCCAGCAGAGCATTTGCGACCTTGTCTGCCCGGAGGGAGGAGAGAGCCACAGCTTCTGGATAACGCATGGCATAGTCAACAACTGTCAGGATATAACATTTGCCTGAATTGCTAGGGATGGCTAGAGGCCCAACAATATCCACTGCCACCCTCTTAAAAGGTCCGTCAATAACCAACAAAGGTTGTAGCGGAGCCCAGTGTACATCTCCTACCTTGCCAACTAGCTGGCAGGTAACACAGGACTGACAGTAGTCAGCTATGTCAGCGAGCATGGTAGGCCAAAATAAATGACATATCAACATCCCCCGGGTCTAAGTGATCCCCAAGTGCTCTGCTATGAATCTTATGAGCCATTTTTAGCAACTGTCCCCCGAATTGACTGGGTACAACAAGCTGCCTCCTATCTATGTCAGTCTCATTCTGCAGCCACAGCCCAGCATTCTGCAGCCTCTCTCAGCCTGGCGCTCAAGAAACTGCAGGTATTCTAGAGTATCCATCTCCATGGTGCATTGTAGGACCTGCATAGAGTCTATGCGGGTTTCAGGCACACTGGGGCTGGCCTGCTCATGCTGTGGCTTGGAGGTGACATTCAGTGATACTTCAGTGTCAGTCTCTGCTTGCCCATCCTGCAAGGCCGTTTCTGAGCAACTGGGATTTAAAGTAGCGGGAACGCCTTTGGTTTCAGGTTCCCCCAGGTTCTGGTCTGCCCATATATCATACACCTGTAGGTCATGAATCATGTGAAAATGAAAGTAAACTGCGCTTGTGTAAATTTATTTAACTTGTGTATAGCAGCACCACTGACGTGAGATATGAGCACATAAAAAATGAATGTATAGCAAAAGTGTTGCGCTAAACAAAAGTATAAATATAAATATACATATAAATGTAAAACATTGAGTCCATGTGTCTTCCAACTGACATCAGGGTAATTTATTTTATTTATTTCAGTTACTTATATAGCGCCATCAATTTATGCAGCGCTTTACATATACATTGTACATTCACATCAGTCCCTACCCCTAAGGAGCTTACAATCTAAGGTCCCTAACTCACATTCATACATACTAGGGACAATTTAGACAGGATCCAATTAACCTACCAGCATGTCTTTGGAGTGTGGGAGGAAACCGGAGTACCCGGAGGAAACCCACGCAGGCACAGGGAGAACATGCAAACTCCAGGCAGGTAGTGTTGTGGTTGGGATTCAAACCAGTGACCCTTCTTTCTGCTAGGTGAAAGTGCTATCCACTACACCACTGTGCCGCCCATATGGCTCCATTTGATAAAAAGTGCACAAACGATTGTCCATTCAATTCCTTCACCTTGTGATAACCATCACCATAATAAAAGGATGTGCTCTTACCAGAGCGTGTTGACCACCTATTACTGGGGGATCAAATAAGACTTGTGTATCTTATATGTTCCATCTACACTTGCTGTTTCACATCAAACAACAAGAGGAATCGTCCAGCAGTCACCTCTGAGCGGTACTCCTCCAGTCCCGAAGCAAGATAGGATGTGTCAATATAAAGATAAACGCCAATAGTGCAAAATCTTTAAACATCGGCTTTATTTAAGTAACGCATAGCATGGTCCATTTCCTCGGTCCAAAGACAAGGATGTTGGTTCAATCCAAATGAGATGACAGGTTTCATTATAGTAGAACTTCTTCCAGGGGATACATTTGTCTTTGGACTAATTGTTTTACATTTATATGTATATTTATACTTTTGTTTAGCGTAACACTTTTGCTATACAGGTCATGCCTTCATGATTTTTGCTACCAACGTCAACGTGCATTAAGAGGAATCTTAATGCACACTCAGCAGACAGGTCATTTTTGGTCATCTTCTTATATTCTGATAACCCAGTCATGTTTGCAGGTAGAAAAGATAGAACAGAAAGCAGAGATAGGAAGGAGCTGTTGCTGTATGTCCATTTAAAAACCAAAAATATGCACTGGCTTGTCTCTAAGGAGAGTTTCCACAAAGGTTACAATCCTTCAGTGCAGAGATAATTCCTAACAATGCAATGAATCCTCTAATGCAAAACTATCCCACTTACGCTGCAAGCCAATATGTGACGGACACAGGTTTCAGATCCCTGCCCTCCTCACTAACTCGTGACAAGGGACTGGCCAAAATCACACTGCGCTGTCACTTGCGTAACAATGCCACTCTCAGGTGCTCCCTGCACAAAGATTTTTCCAGCTTGTGGGATCACAATCCACCAGCAGCATGAGAGCGATTATCACTGGGCTATGTTAATTAAACAATTACCCCTTTAGCTACCACCACCACCTTTTAACAGAGAGGCGAAACGCATAATCTTAGCAATACCAATTATGAATAAACGTCTGTAACACACACTGTCACCACAGACAAGTATATTCAGAGATTTATTGTATACAGTAGTGCTCTTCAAGAGACAGAGAATCGTTTTTAGTTTGCATGTAAAGAGTCTTAACCACTTGAGCCCCGGACCATTATGCTGCCTAAGGACCAGAGGTCTTTTTCCAATTTGGCACTGCGTCGCTTTAACTGCTAATTGCGCGGTCATGCAATGCTGTACCCAAACGAAATTTGCGTCCTTTTCTTCTCACAAATAGAGCTTTCTTTTGATGGTATTTGATCACCTCTGCAGTTTTTATTTTTTGCGCTATAAATGGAAAAAGACCGAAAATTTTGAAAAAAAAATGATATTTTCTACTTTTTGTTATAAAAAAAATCCAATAAACGAAATTTTAGTCATACATTTAGGCCAAAATGTATTCGGCCACATGTCTTTGGTAAAAAAAATGTCCATAAGCGTATATTTATTGGTTTGCACAAAAGTTATAGCGTCTACAAACTAGGGTACATTTTCTGGAATTTACACAGCTTTTAGTTTATGACTGCCTATGTCATTTCTTGAGGTGCTAAAATGGCAGGGCGGTACAAAACCCCCCCAAATGACCCCATTTTGGAAAGTAGACACCCCAAGGAAATTGCTGAGAGGCATGTTGAGCCCATTGAATATTAATTTTTTTTGTCCCAAGTGATTGAATAATGACAAAAAAAAAAAAAAAAAAATTACAAAAAGTTGTCACTAAATGATATATTGCTCACACAGGCCATGGGCATATGTGGAATTGCACCCCAAAATATATTCAGCTGCTTCTCCTGAGTACGGGGGGATACCACATGTGTGGACTTTTTGGGAGCCTAGCCGCGTACGGGGCCCCAAAAAACAATCACTGCCTTCAGGATTTCTAAGGGCGTAAATTTTTGATTTTACTCCTCACTACCTATCACAGTTTTGAAGGCCATAAAATGCCCAGGTGGCACAAAACCCCCCAAATGACCCCATTTTGGAAAGTAGACACCCCAAGCTATTTGCTTTGAGGCATGTTGAGTCCATGGAATATTTTTTATTTTGACACAAGTTGCGGGAAAGTGACAAATTTTTTTTTTTTTTTTTGCACAAAGTTGTCACTAAATGATATATTGCTCACACAGGCCACAGGCATATGTGGAATTGCACCCCAAAATACATTTAGCTGCTTCTCCTGAGTATGGGGATACCACATGTGTGGGAATTTTTGGGAGCCTAGCCGCGTACGGGGCCCCGAAAACCAATCACCGCCTTCAGGATTTCTAAGGGTGTACATTTTTGATTTCACTCTTCACTGCCTATCACAGTTTCGGAGGCCATGGAATGCCTAGGTGGCACAAATCCCCCCAAATGACCCCATTTTGGAAAGTAGACATCCCAAGCTATTTGCTGAGAGGCATGGTGAGTATTTTGCTGCTCTCATTTGTTTTTGAAAATGAAGAAAGACAAGAAAAAAACATTTTTTTTTTCTTTTTTCAATTTTCAAAACTTTGTGACAAAAAGTGAGGTCTGCAAAATACTCACTATACCTTTCAGCAAATAGCTTGGGTTGTCTACTTTCCAAAATGGGGTCATTTGGGGGGGGGGGGGGGGTTTGTGCCACCTGGGCATTCCATGGCCTCCGAAACTGTGATAGGCAGTGCACAGTGAAATCAAAAATTTACGCCCTTAGAAAGCCTGAAGGCGGTGCTTGGTTTTCGGGGTCCCGTACGCGGCTAGGATCCCAAAAAGTCTCACACATGTGGTATCCCCGTACTCAGGAGAAGCAACAGAATTTATTTTGGGGTGTAATTTCACATATTTCCATGGCATGTTTGAGCAATATATAATTTAGTGACAACTTTGTGCAAAAAAAAAAATAAATAAATAAATTGTCTCTTTCCCGCAACTTGTGTCACAATATAAAATATTCCATGGACTCGACATGCCTCTCAGCAAATAGCTTCGGGTGTCTACTTTCCAAAATGGGGTCATTTGGGGGGGTTTTGAACTGTCCTTGCATTTTATGCACAACATTTAGAAGCTTATGTCACACATCACCCACTCTTCTAACCACTTGAAGACAAAGCCCTTTCTGACACTTTTTGTTTACATGAAAAAATTATTTTTTTTGCAAGAAAATTACTTTGAACCCCCAAACATTATATATTTTTTAAAGCAAATGCCCTACAGATTAAAATGGTGGGTGTTTCATTTTTTTTTCACACAGTATTTGCGCAGCGATTTTTCAAACGCATTTTTTGGGGAAAAAACACACTTTTTTAAATTTTAATGCACTAAAACACACTATATTGCCCAAATGTTTGATGAAATAAAAAAGATGATCTTAGGCCGAGTACATGGATACCAAACATGACATGCTTTTAAAATTGCGCACAAACGCAACAAAATAAATACATTTTTAAAAGCCTTTAAAAGCCTTTACAGGTTACCACTTTAGATTTACAGAGGAGGTCTACTGCTAAAATTACTGCCCTCGATCTGACCTTCGCGATGATACCTCACATGCATGGTGCAATTGCTGTTTACATTTGACGCCAGACCGACGCATGCGTTCGCCTTCGTGCGAGAGCAGGGGGGGACAGGGGTTCTTTTTTTTTTATTTCTTTATTATTTTTTTGCTTTTTTATCTTAGTTTTAAACTGTTCCTTTCATTTTTTTTTTAAATCATTTTTATTGTTATCTCAGGGAATGTAAATATCCCCTATGATAGCAATAGGTAGTGACAGTTACTCTTTTTTGAAAAAATTGGGGTCTATTAGACCCTAGATCACTCCTCTGCCCTCAAAGCAACTGACCACACCAAGATCGGTGTGATAAAATGCTTTCCCAATTTCCCAATGGCGCTGTTTACATCCGGCGAAATCTAAGTCATAAAATGTTCGTAGCTTCCGGTTTCTTAGGCCATAGAGATGTTTGGAGCCACTCTGGTCTCTGATCAGCTCTATGGTCAGCTGGCTGAATCGCCGGCTGCATTCTCAGGTTCCCTGTTGAGACAGGAGAGCCAGAGAAAAACATGGAAGACGGTGGGGGGGGCATTCCCTCCCACTGCTTGTAAAAGTAGTCTAGAGGCTAATTAGCCACTAGGATTGCTTTTACATGAAAGCCGACCGCTGGCTGAAAAGAATGATACCAAGATGATACCTAAACCTGCAGGCATCATTCTGGTATAACCATTCAAAGTCGTGAATGGTGTACCTGAAGACAAAAAAATGGTTAACAATAAAGCACAGTAAACGGTAAAGTATAAAAAATTGCATACCTGAAAAGCAAACATGATAAAACATAATAACAATAAAACATTGCAGAACAGAGTACAGTAAAAAAGAGCAAAACAATATAGAGAGAGAATATAGAGAGAGAGAGAGAAAACAATAAAACAACAACTATTTTTTTAAATTTTATATATTTTTTTGTTTTTGTTTTTTTTTTTTACACTTTTTTTTTGTAACTAACTTTTATAACTGTAACCGGTTCCAGGTTCGGGTCTCTCAAAATGCAATGGCATCTTGGGAGACCCTGTGAAAGTATGCCTAGTCTGTGCAATGCTGTACCCTACGCTAATACTCAACTAGTGTATGGTAGCGTTCAAAACATTCACCAATGCAAAGACCAGGATTGTCAGGACAGGGGGGAAAATAATAGCGGGTGTCACGCCTATATCCACGCTTGCTGCAGACACAACATCTTTTTTGGGGGGGTTCGTTGGGTAGGGGTACTCAGGAGGACATAAAGAAAATGCCTCTCATGCTGCCGACTGCATTTGGTTGGGGATGTGAATGGTGGAAGTACGAGCGCTGCAGAAGTGGTGGGTTCCCAATTAGGTTTGGCGAATGCAGCAGGAAGGGCACTATGGGCACGACGGGCCTGTTTGTCTTCTTCTTGGTGGCAGCGGGACACTACTTGTGCTTGCCACCTCACCAGCTTGAACTGCACTTATGGGACTCGCCACGTCACAAAGTGTTACTGCAGTGCTGGTTTGACTATGACCGGGGTGTACTAGGCCGCTGGTGCTTGCCAGTTCACCAAAAAAACTGTTAGCGATCGCAGGGATCAGGCCTGACTCTGCGAACGCTGCAGTTATGCGTTTAGTGTTTTGTGACAGTGATCGATCAATACTGAACTTGGGTGGGCAGGGCTGGGCCGGGGGCGAAGGGGCAAAACGCAGGTGCTAGCAGGTATCTGGGCTGATCCCGCTAACACTTCGTTTTTGGGAACCCTAAACTGCTGGGGACGCTAGTATAGATCTGATCGGATCAGATATTGATCCGTTCAGATACTATACCACTAAGGGAGGTGTAAGGTGCGTGCATGGGTGTTAGCGATACTGGCACTAACCTGACGCTGCCTGGGGCTGGTGCTTGCCAGTTCACCAAAACGCTACCAAAAAAACTGTTAGCGATCGCAGGGATCAGGCCTGACTCTGCGAACGCTGCAGTTATGCGTTTAGTGTTTTGTAAGTGTCAGTGATCGATCGATACTGCACTTGGGTAGCTGATCCCGCTAACACTGCGTTTTTGGGAACCCTAAACTGCTGGGGACGCTAGTATAGATCTGATTGGATCAGATATTGCTGCGTGCGTGGGTGTTAGCGGTACTGGCGCTAATCTGACGCTGCCTGGGGCGACGCATATCACCGCCAGGCGATCAGGGGGCTAAACCTTTATTTGGTAATAAACAGCGGGTGCCCTGACACTATAAAAAATAAACGAACTAACCAGCGTCACCTGTAACAGTTATACAGTGATCAGTGGTGAAAGGCTTAACTAGGGGGCAATCAAGGGGTTAAAACATTAGGTAGTATATGGGGGTCCCTATCGCTATAAAACACTGACGGCGAACCTAAATATTTACCTCCCTGACTAGCGTCACCAGTGACACTAATACAGTCATCAGAAAAATGATCGCTTAGTGACACTGGTGACGAGGGGTGATCAAGGGGTTAAAACTTTATTAGGGGGGGTTAGGGGGGTACCCTAGATCTAAAGGGGGCTAACACTAACTGCCCTACCACACTAACTGTCACAAACTGACACCAATGCAGTAATCAGAAAAAAAACTGCTTGGTGTCAGTGTGACGGGGGGGTGATTGGGGGGGGGGATCGGGGGGTAAAGGGGGGTGTAAAGTGTGCCTGGCATGTTCTACTGTGATGTGTGTGTGTTGCGCACTCACATTACAGTCTTCTCTCCTCGGCGCTGGAACGGAAACTGCCGAGCCGAGGAGAGATGACATCATTTCCTCTGCCTCTGTGTACTACACAGAGGCAGGGGAAGATTCCGATTGGCTGGGAGCGATCGCGAGGGGGGCCACGAATGGATGGTCTCCCCCTCATCTCTGATCGCTGCCAGACCTAAGCCGACCGCCTCGGGCACCGGGGGGGTCCGATCGGACCCCCCGCCCGCGGGAAGGCAATCATGTACCAGGTACGTGATTTTACCTGCCCGTGCCATTCTGCCGACGTATATCGTTGTTAGGCGGTCGGCAAGTGGTTAAATGCATTTTTACATTGGAGTAAAGCCACCCAGGACTTTTAAGTTTTGTTTAAATTTATTTCCCATTGGAATCCACTGGCTAATACCCTTTTTTACCACAAGGTAAAGAGCACGGGTACATCGCAAAATCATGTAGGTGGTCTTTCACAATAAATGGCACTAAATCAGACATAATTCACGTGCGTTGTGGTAACACACGGTAACTTGTATTACCGCAGACCACTACTGTGAATGGGCCCTAAATATTATGAACCTATGAATCATATGAACATATGCTGTTTATTGCTGTTGTAAAACTTTAATAAGAAAAATAAAACTATCTGAAAATTTTGTGGATGATTTTCTTACAACTTATCTTACTAGCTATAATTACTAAAGATAGTATGGCAATATTTTATACCTATTATAAGAATGCATATAATGCAGGGAATAGCAAAAACAGTTTTTTGGACTCTTGAAGTAGTTTTTTTTATGAGAAAGATGAAGGGTAAATACAGAGGGGAGATTCTTCCAAATTGTTTGCAATATTACTTGTGACTCGGCATCCCCATCAAAATCACTATTATAGCCCACCAAAAGTGTGAAGTAATGTCACTAACCCATTTTAACATCATGTTAGTAACAGAAAACACAGCAATCATGAATATCCCCACAAATGCAGAGTTGCAAAATACAATGCGTGGTTACACAAGAGTAGGCATTGACAGAGTAAGTGAGCACTTAAAATAACTAGATTATATTTTCATGGAATCTACTCGAAAATCTGCTGTATACATTGACATTTTATAAAAGATTAGTGATTAATAAACATCAAATTTAATAATTCCATAAGCTGAACTGAAATGAAATAATGCATAAAGATGACAAATGTCATGCTGCTCTCTTATAAAAAGAATGTGGCAAATTCTAATTATACTAGGGGTGTGCTAGCAGTGACTATTGCTATTACTAGTGACTAGTGCTATTATATCTGGTGAAACCACGTGGAAAATTGCATTGCAAAATTAAGCTGGTTAAAATGACCTTATTTCTGATAAAGACTTCACATATTTATTTGTAAATTCTACAATTAGATGCCTGTCCTCTTTACAACCTGATATTTGAATTGGCAGATGTTGTTTTATCTAACCAGTCATTGACTTCTGTTATTTCTAAGGCTTCTAGATTTTTTTTTTTCAAAAGTAGATTTGAGGGACATTAAAAATTGTAGCTGCTATTTATTTATTAATTTTTTAATAAAGAACAACCGTGCTGTCTATTTATTATGGGAATGCCACAAAGGCATAAGCCAATCTATATTTTAAACAATGTGCATCAACGCATCCCCTATTTGCCCTACATTCAAAATAAACTTTACCACATGAGAGCAGCTTACCTCTCCAGAGATCTGATGTGCAGCATGGATAAAAAAAGTGGAGAATGAATGCATAAGGACAATCATACCAATCACACCACAGAATAGTGTATATGGGCACTACCGAGACTTACAGACAAATAAATTACATCATATGAAAAACTGATTGTTTTTGGAAGCACAATATTATGTTTTCATTTAAAACACATATGACTGGGCAAGAGGACAGGTTCTCTTCTGGTCTGGCCATCAGCAGGTCTTTCGGCTTTGGCTATAAATAATGATTGCATAATAATGTTCACCAGATCACCAAAACATCTAGTTGAGTTTTTGAGATCTGTTTACTTTGCATTTACATTGACTCACACATATAAATAAAAGAAAGTCACAAACAGATCTAAAAATTACTTTAAAGCAACTCATGCTTTGCCGTTTGACACTTGAATGTAACCATCCCGAGCAGAGGTCCTTTTCCTCATCAACATGCTGTTGCCATGTTGAGGGCATGTGGAATGGCTGGGGGGGGGGGGGGGGGGGGGAATAAGGGTCAGGTATGGATTTTGGTGGGGACGTCAAGCCATTGTTTGTTTTTTTTTGTGTGTGGGCTCCCCAAAAACTGACAGATGGATTGCTCATGTAAAAGGGGCCTAAAGCAAACTTTTCTTTTGAGGTTTCTACTTTGTTTAAATGGTATTTAGAGTGGTTGTAAACCGCTGGCTTTTTTGTTTCTTTTTTCTTACATGCAAGGTAACGGCCACGCCACAGAACTCCGAAGGAACGGCACGGGCGGCCGTTCCTTCAGAGCGCATGCGCCAGTGATGTCACTGGCTGCATGTACAGTAAATATCTCCTAAACGGTGCACCTATTTTACCCACAGGTAAAATTTAGTGATGGAAATTTTCTTCCTCATTAAACTGATCTCAAATGCTTGTGTGCAACAGCCCTTATTATATGTTATATAAACTATATGAATGCATTTGTATTTCATTTAAATTGAAAACTCTGTTTTGAAAGACTGGCAAAGCTCTATTATATTCATCATAATCGTACCTGTCTGCCACAAGGAGGTCTATGCTGCTTCATTTCCAGGATAAATAGTTGAGTGCAGCACTGGGCACTGTCGTCAGCAGATTTTTTAGCCAAAGTGAATGAAGACGCTGCTGTCATTTGCAGCCGCAATACAAAGGTGCATCAGAACACATATTCTAATAAAGTAATGATAGGGCCACATGACCTGGCACTGCAGCTACCAGCAATGGCAGACTCTAGATTTTTTTGACAGAATCACTGTAAAGGATCAGATTTTTGTAAATATTTTATTATATCTTTTCATGTGACAACACTGAAGAAATGACACTTTGATACAATGTAAAGCAACTGTACATCCCTACTGAACTGACTTTGGTGAGTCTGCTATTAATATTTTTGGTAATTGTCTCCTGCTGCCATATCTTTAAACTTCCATATTTACTGCTAGCTCTATAACAAACACACTGCAATAGCAATATTACTGGTGATTGATTCTCAACTCCATGTGGCTTGAGTGATCAAGAGAGGTAATTAGCTTTACGACCCTAGCCTGTGTCTGGCCTGGCCCTGGCCATCTCCTCCCCATATTCAGGTGTCTCACATCAGACCCAATAATGACCAACTGAGAAATGCATCCCAGCTTAGGCGGTCTATAAATTTATGGCAGCTTATGGGGTGGCGCAGACATCATGGCTCTTTCCTGAGTGGCTCTGTCACGAGTGATGCGCAGTTTCACCGACGCAGTTTAACGAAAGCAGGATAACTAAAGCTGCATGAACAACAGGAACTCTGCTCCACTCTGCAAGACGACAAGCAAACCAAATTTATTTTATATTAGGTTAGTTTCCCACTCTCTATCCACTAACATGCTCCTTATTCTCTTCCTTCTCACATTGGTGTCTTCTATCCTCAAATTATCTTTACTCTACCCCTCCTCTCTTCCCTGCAGCATGCACATATCACCCTCACTCCTACCCTCTCCCTACTATGGCACCCATCATCTCCTGCAGTTGCTGCACCCACGTGCTGACATAAACACCAGGGCCACTAGACACGTGCGCTCATGCACATCCCACTCCCACCTTGCCTTCCTCACCCTCCTCCTTCTCCTAGTCTCAGGTGACATTTCTCCTAATCCTGGTCCGCCATTTTCCAAATGCAAGCCACATATCCAATACCCCTCCCCCTCTGGCAACCACCACAATCCACTCAGTTTAATTTCTATCCCCCTGCTTCCTCAAAGCACCCCACCAATCTCATGTGCCCTTTGGAACGCCCGCTCCATCTGTAACAAGCTAACATCTGTACATGACCTCTTCATCTCTCATGGCTTGAACATACTCGCCATAACAGAAACCTGGCTGCAAAATTTTGACTCAGCTTCTCCTGCTGCCCTCTCCCATGGTGGTCTCCATTGGACTCACTCCTCCAGACCCAACAGACAGAAAGGAGGTGGAGTTGGCTTCCTTCTGTCCCCACAAAGCACCTTCCAAGTCCTTACTGTCCCTCCCTCTCTAGCCCTCTCTTCTTTCAAGATGCACTGTATTCGTCTGTTTTCTCCCATTTCTCTGAGGATTGCAGCAATTTATAGGCCTCCAGGACCGGTATCGCGCTTCATTGATGACTTTGCTGCCTGGCTACCCTACTTTCTCTCCTCTGAAATACCCACCATTATTCTTGGTGACTTTAACATTCCTGTCAATGTCAACAGCCCAACTACAGCTAAACTTCTCAACTTAACCTCATCTTTTGACCTAACCCAATGGACACATACTTCCACTCACTCCAATGGTAATACCCTTGACCTTGTATTCTCCCATCTCTGCAACCCTGGCAACCTCACCAACACCCCCTTTCCTCTATCTGATCACAACCTCATTACTTTCACTGTATCCTTGCCTCCAACCACCCATCCCTCCAAGCAGCAAACAATTACTTGTAGAAACCTTCGCCACTTTAACCCTTCTCTTCTCTATTCTGCTACTGACAACCTATATGACATAATCTCTCCCCTGTCCTGTCCTGACCTGGCCACTTCTGTCTACAACAGTTCACTCTCATCATCACTAGATGCACTTGCTCCTCTAACCACACGCAGAATTAGGCCCCGACCATTACAACCCTGGCAAACTGACAACACTAGAAATCTCAAGAGACATTGCCGTGCTCTTGAACGACTGTGGCGTAAAACCAAATGCCTGCAAGACTTCACCCTATATAAATCTGCCCTTCTAAAATACAATTCATGCCTCCATGCTGCCAAACAAGCCTACTTTGTCTCTCTTATTAATTCCTTGTCATCCAGTCCCCGTCGGCTCTTCTCAACCTTTAACTCTCTGCTTCGTCCACCACCCCCTCTACCCACTAACTTACTCACTGCCCAAGAGATTGCCAATCACTTCAAAGACAAGATCGATGCAATTCGTGAGGACATCTCCACTGTGCGTACGTCTTCCCCACCCATCATACCTTGCCCAGCAGCACATTCAACCCTCTCCTCTTTTGAATTGGCTACTATGGAAGAGGTTACAAAAATTTTCTCGGATGCCCACCTAACCAATTGTCCCTTGGATCCTGTTCCCTCACAACTACTACGGTCACCCTCTTCTTCTATCCTATGCTCCCTCACCCACATCTTCAATCTCTCCCTTTCTAGTGGCATTTTCCCCTCCCCTCTAAAACATGCACAGATCACTCCCATTCTTAAAAAGCCCTCACTGGACCCTACCGACCTGAACAACTTAAGACCCATCTCACTACTCCCATTCACCTCTAAACTTCTAGAACGCTTAGTCTACAACCGTCTTAGCTCCTACCTCAATGAAAATAACCTTCTTGACCCCTTACAGTCTGGCTTTCGCTCGCAGCACTCCACGGAAACTACCTTACTAAAACTCACTAATGATTTACTAACTGCTAAAACCAACAGCCAGTACTCCATACTCCTACTACTTGACCTCTCTGCGGCCTTTGATACTGTTGACCACCCGCTCCTTCTCAATAAACTACATTCTCTTGGCCTCCGAGATTCTGCTCTATCCTGGTTCTCTGGCTATTTATCACAGCGCTCCTTCAGTGTCACCTACAACTCTGTCTCCTCCTCTCCATTGCCCCTTTCTGTGGGGGTCCCCCAAGGCTCGGTTCTTGGACCCCTTCTCTTTTCTATCTACACCTCCTCCCTTGGTCACCTAATAACTGCCCATGGCTTCCAATACCACTTATACGCTGATGACACCCAAATCCATCTGTCTACTCCTCACCTCACTCCTTCAGTCTCCTCTCGCATTACTAACTTACTAACTGACATATCAGCATGGATGTCGCACCACTTCCTTAAACTAAATCTCTCTAAAACTGAGCTATTATTATTCCCCTCCGCCCGTGCCCCCCTCCATGACTTTTCCATCAAAATCAACAATGCAACCATCAGTCCCTCCCCTCACGCCAGGGTACTAGGTGTAATCCTAGATTCTGACTTGTCATTTCAGCCTCAAATCCAATCGCTGTCAAAAGTTTGTAGAATTCACCTCCGTAACATCTCTAAAATTCGCCCTTTTTTAACAAATGAAACCACCAAGCTCCTCATTCACTCCCTTGTTATCTCTCGCCTTGACTATTGCAACTCCCTTCTCATTGGCCTACCGCTCCATAGGCTATCCCCTCTTCAGTCTATCATGAATGCTGCTGCCAGACTTATCCACCTTACCAACCGCTCAGTGTCTGCCAACCCTCTACTTCAATCCCTACACTGGCTCCCAATCACCCAGCGAATTAAATTCAAAATTCTAACCACAACATACAAAGCCATTCACAACTCTGCCCCAAGCTACATCACTAATCTTGTCTCCAAATATCACCCAAATCGACCTCTCCGCTCTTCTCAAGACCTCCTGCTTTCAAGCTCTCTCATCTCCTCCTCCCATGCTCGTCTCCAGGATTTCTCCAGAGCCTCTCCCATCCTCTGGAACTCGCTACCTCCATCTATCCGGCTATCCCCTACTCATGCTACCTTCAGGCAATCCCTGAAAACTCATCTCTTCAGGAAAGCCTATCACGTCTCCAACTAATCTCCTACCACTTCCACCAGCTCATTCCCCACAGTTACAACCTTTTGTACCACCTGCCCCACCCTATTAGATTGTAAGCTCTTCTGAGCAGGGCCCTCTTAATCCTATTGTATTGTATTGTATTATAACTGTATTGTCTCCCTTTTATATTGTAAAGCGCTGCGTAAACTGTTGGCGCTATATAAATCCTGAATAATAATAATAATAAAGTAGTGAGTGTACAGCTTGTATAAGAGTGTGAATTTGCTGTCCACTTAAAATAACTCAACACACAGCCATTAATGTCTAAACCGCTGGCAACAAAAACGAGTACTCCCCTAAGTGAAAATGTCCAAATTGGACCCAAAGTGTCAATATTTTGTGTGGTCATCATTATTTTCCAGCACAGCCTTAACCATCTTGGGCATGGAGTTCACCAGAGCTTCACAGGTTGCCACTGGAGTCCTCTTCCACTCCTTCATAACGACATCACAGAGCTGGTGGATGTTGGAGACCTTGAGCTCCTCCACCTTCTGTTTGAGGATTCCCCACAAATGCTCAATAGTGTTTAGGTCTGAAGACATGCTTGGCCAGTCCATTACCTTTAACCTCAGCTTCTTTAGCAAGGCAGTGGTCATCTTGGAGGTGTGTATGGGGTCGTTATCATGTTGGAATACTGCCCTGCGGCCCAGTCTCTGAAGGGAGGGGATTATGCTCTGCTTCAGTATGTCACAGTACATGTTGGCATTCATGGTTTCCTCAATGAACTGTAGCTCTCCAGTGGCAGCAGCACTCATGCAACCCCAGACCATGATGCTCCCACCACCATGCTTGAGTGTAGGCAAGACACACTTGTCTTTGTACTCCTCACCTGGTTGCCGCCACACATGCTTGACACCATCTGAACCAAATACGTTTATCTTGGTCTCATCAGACCACAGGACATCCAGGTTCCAGTAATGTCCTTAGTCTGCTTGTCTTCAGCAAGCTGTTTGCGGGCTTTCTTGTGTGTCATCTTTAGAAGAGGCTTCCTTCGGGGACGACAGCAATATAGACCAATTTGATGCAGTGTGTGGCATGGTCTGAGCATTGACAGGCTGACCCCCCCACCTTCAACCTCTGCAGCAATGCTGGCAGCACTCACGTCTATTTCCCAAAGACAACGTCTGGATATGACCCTGAGCATGTGCACTCAACTTCTTTGGTCGACCATGGCGAGGCCTATTCTGAGTGGAACCTTTCGTGTAAAACCGCTGTGTGGTCTTGGCCACCGTGCTACAGCTCGGTTTCAGGGTCTTGGCAATCTTCTTATAGCCTAGGCCTAAAGAATTATGTAGAGCAACAATTCTTTTTTTCAGATCCTCAGAGAGTTCTTTGTCATGAGGTGCCATGTTGAACTTCCAGTGACCAGTATTAATTTAACACACCTGCTCCCCCATTCACACCTGAGACCTTGTAACACTAACGAGTCACATGACACCGGGGAGGGAAAATGTCTAATTGGGCCCAATTTGGACATTTTCACTTAGGGGTGTACTCACTTTTGTTGCCAGCGGTGTAGACATTATTGGCTGTGTGTTTAGTTAATTTGAGGGGGCAGCAAATTTACACTGTTATACAAGCTGTACACTCACTACTTCACATTGTAGCAAAGGGTTGCTTCTTCGGTGTTGTCACATGAAAAGATATAATAAAACATTTACAAAAATGTGAGGGGTGTACTCAGCTAGGCGGATTCAGGTAGTTTCAAACTTATGACTGCTTCTTACTGTATATCCATTGGTTGTTCTGTGGCATGACCTTCCTACCAAAGTGTCCTGCTATAGTAACCAGAACAATTCATCAACAGTGGCACAAGTAGGAAGGAAAACCCTCATAAAGTGTCACAGCCCTTCCCTTCTACCCACAACTGGAGAAAACTTTGTCTGAAATTCCACTTTCAAAAGATTCTAATTTCTATATTTTTAGAGTGTAAAGTTTCTCCTATGTTTTTTACCTGTATTCCCCAAATGTTTCATCCTTCATTGGTCTTGCTTCAGAATCCACCTGAGTATCTTCTTTGTCTTTCACTGTTTGGACAGAGTAAGTAAGTAAGCGTTTAGTATACGAAATAATAAAATACATACAAACCAAAAAATAGCAGTGCTTAGCCTTTTAACTAAATAAAGCCACTATATGTGCAGAAATGTGAAGGTGAAAGCCTAAAAATTCACTGTATTAACAACAGGTAAAGTGTGTGTAGTAAAATATTAAATTAAAGACATATAAACATATTGTATAATAACAAATGACAGTACAATCAATCTCTAATAATGAATAACTGCTGGTGTTAAGCCTAGCAGGTAGCCCCATCATCTAAACAGCAACATCTACAACACCAAGGCAGCTCAGCGAAGCTGGCCCCCCTACAATCAGCACAAATAAAAACTCAAGTGTGTTTCTTTAGTGCTATGTTTGTGCTGTTTTGTGCTGTAAAAATTTACATTTGTGCTGCTTTTATTTTGAAGATATTAGCAATTGTTTTTTCCAGACTATGACATCACCTAGCCCCCCTACAACAGCCAAATGGCACAAAACTGGTCTTGTTGGTTAGTGTTATGTTTGTGCTGTTTTGTGCTGTTTAAATTTCTGTTCTATCTTTTTATAATTTTTGCGTTATTAATGATTTATTAAAGGTCACCAAAGGTCACTTAGCCTCCCTACAACACCCAAATGACACAAAACTGGTCTTGCTGGTTAGTGCTACGTTTGTGCTGTTTTATGATGCTAAAATTTTCGTTCTATCTTTTATTGTTTTGCATTATTAATGATTTATTAAAGGTCACCAAAGGTCACTTAGCCCCCCTACAATGCCCAAATTACATGAAAGTGGTCTCGTTGGTTAGTGCTATGTTTGTGCTGTTTTGTGCTGCTAAAATTTCCATTCTATCTGTTATCATTTTTGCGTTATTAATAATTTATTAAAGGTCACCAAAGGTCACTCAGCCCCCCTACAACACCCAAATGACACGAAACTGGTCTTGTTGGTTAGTGCTATGGTTTGTGCTGCTAAAATTTTTATGTGTGCTGTGGTGGTTTTTAAGTTATAACAGTTTATTTTTTTTCAAACCCCACTCACTTTGCCCCCCCCCCCACCCCCCCCCACAATCAGCACAAATAAAAACTCAAGTGTGTTTCTTTAGAGCTAAGTTTGTGTTTTGTGCTGCTAAAATTTCCGTTCTATCATTTATTGTTTTTGCGTTATTAATGATTCATTAAAGGTCACCAAAGGTCACTCAGCCCCCCTACAACACCCAAATGACACGAAACTGGTCTTGTTGGTTAGTGCTATGTTTGTGCTGCTAAAATTTTTATTTGTGCTGTTATGATTTTTCAGTTATAACAGTTTTTTTAAAACCCCACCCACTTTGCCCCCCCCCCCACAATCAGCACAAATGAAAACTCAAGTGTGTTTCTTTAGTGCTACGTTTGTGCTGTTTAAATTTTCGTTCTATCTTTTATCGTTTTTGCGTTATTAAGAATTTATTAAAGGTCACCAAAGGTCACTGAGCCCCCCTACTACACCCAAAATGCATGAAATTGGGCTGGTTGGTTAGTGCCTCATTTGTGCTGGTTTGTGCTGCTAACATTTTTATTTGCTGTTATGGTTTTTTCGTTATAACAGCTTGTTTATATATGATAACACCCCATCCACTTTGCACCCCATGTTATTAAATATTAAAAACAAATATACTATTTGTTAGTGCTACCTTTGTATTTTTTGTGTCATAAAATAAAAATGTGTGCTTCTTTTATTTTTAAGATAATAGCAATTTGATTTTTTCCAGACGATGACATCACCCCGCCCTCCTGTTACGTACCTGGTTAGTGAGCTCCTGGTTAGACAGCAGCCATGGGAGCACAGTGAGGTATGAGTGCCTGTGATCAGTCCAGTAGACTGTGTGGTGGCAGCAGTCAGCAGGTGTATGTGGCAGCAGAACTGGCTGGTGGCAGATGAGCTGGCACTAGCTGTGTGAAGTTGGCACGTTTGTAAAACCTGAATAAAAATATACTATTCATTTGTGCCGCATTTGTGCTGATTCGTGCCGCAAAAATGAGCAATTGTGCCGCTTTGTTTCAGAGATATTGTGCGTTATATTTGCTGAAACCCTGCCTACTTTGCACCCCATGTTGCTGAATTTTAAAAACAAACACATCATTCGTTTGTGCTGCGTTTGTGCTGGTTTGTGCCGCAAAAATAAACGTTTGTGTCGCTTTAGTTGCGGAGATATTGTGCGTTATAGCTGTGTGAAGTTGGCACCCCATGTTTGTAAAACCAGAATAAAAACATACCATTCGTTTGTGCCGCATTTGTGCTGATTTGTGCTGCAAAAATGAGCGTTTGTGCCGGTTCGGTTTCTGAGATATTAAACATTCAATTTATTGTAAGCTGTGCCCACTTTGCACCCCATGTTGCTGAATTTTAAAAACAAACACGCCATTAGTTTTTGCCACGTTTCTGCTGGTTTGTGCTGCAAAAATAAACTTTTGTGCCACATTGGGAGTCCCATGCGGGCCCCTTCAGGACTACCTACAAAGCGATCGGCTGCGCCCGCGGGTGGTGCTCCTGGAAGGAATCCCCTTCATCGTCAGGGGTCAGGGCTTCCGGGGGTGTCTGTGTCTCTCCCCGGCATCGGGATCAGGAACAGGCGGGCTCCTACCCCGGCGATGAGTCAGCGGGGGGCAGAGCCTCGGTGGGGGAATCGTGCTGCTACGGCCCCCAGGCCCTTTACCTCCATGGCTCTCCCAGGACCAGCCAACACCAGGTGATGTCAGAGGTGCGGAGGAGCGGCGGTGTGAGACCAGCGGTGAGCGCCCAGGGCTCTGGGCGCTCCGGTAAGGTGACCCAGAAATCGGTGGGTGGAGCCGGTGTAAGCAGGCGGGGCCAGAAGCCGCACGGATCCTCGTCATCCAGGGCCACTACTCCTGGGGTGCTGCCGGAGAGAGGAGACGTGGAGATAGATGAGAGATCGGAGGGCAAGTTGTCCGCTTCAGTGGGGGAGGAGTCACATGGACGCCCTGCATCGATGGAGTCGGGACCTGCGGCTGGTGGGATCCTTCCTAGGCAGCCTGTTAAGTCTACTACTTCTTCTAACATGTCTGTGTTTTCTGCTGTTGATGATAATGTGTGTCTAGGGGGAGGGCCCTCCCCCGCACGGAGTTGGTGGCTCTGAGGTCTGATTTGCCCACACTTTCTGCACCTTCTAGTGCGGGCCGTGGTCACGCCACATCTAGGTCAGATGAGGGGTTGCAGGGGTTCCTTTTGGGTTTGAAGGAGCTGGTCCAGCTATTTGAACCAGAAACTAGTGCCCAAGCCATGCCGTCATCGGCGTGGATCCCGCCGGTGGGTCAGAGGCGACGAGGCTGGCTGGGTTGATCCCCCTGAGGCGGCGGTGCCTGCCGCAGTGGCAATCGCAGCACCGGGCCAGTCTGCGGCGGGGCACAAGTTGGCGTTGAGGGCAAGGCTGAGTCATCGGGGGAGGCCGTTACTAAACAGGATTCGGTCAGATTGGCTGACTCTGTGAGATGTGAGGTTTACGTTTGTTTTGAGGGGTCTCTGGGTGTGCGCCTGATGCCGGAATTCTGCGAAAAAATTTAGAAGGCTGCGTATGTGGGGATATTCTCTCTGCTACCCCTGGAAAAATTTGATCTGGATGGGGTCAAGCCAGAGGAGAGCAAAAAGGAGGATCAAGAAAAACAGCTGTACAGGTTTATCCCGCAGACTTTCCCTAATTGGCTGCAGGGTTTTGCCATTATGGCAAATAAAGTTGGGGAGAAGAATCCGAAACACCGTTCGGCGCTCTTCTGTTATCTGGACGCCATCAGGGAGGCCTACAGGGAGCAGTTCCGGCAGCAGAGATCTATCCGCCCGTCCTTACGGTGGGACCACAAGGACTTTAGTTTGTGGATGAGTCTTATGACCTCGGCGCGGGCCCCTAATCAGTTTTTTCCAGGGGGGGGCCGGTGGCACATATACCCCCGGACAACCGGCCGCAAAGAAAAGGGGTGTCTGCTGGCAGTATAATGAGGGCTCCTGCAAGTTTGGGGGAGGCTTGCCGTTACCAGCATGAGTGCTCCGGCTGCTGAGGTTTGCATCCCTTGCCCCGCTGCTTCAAACAGGGGAAGGGCCGTGTCAGCGAGTCTGCTAACAAAAGGGATGAGGTTAGTGAGGGTGGAAAGGATGCGGTCTTTCCTCGATAGATATCCAGATCAGGAGGCTGCTCGGTTGTTAGGGGTGGGTTTCTCCGAAGGCTTTCACATACCTTGTTCCCTGGCCTCTGTTCCACCAGTGTCCCAGAACTTGCGTTCGGCCTTGCAACATCCTGTAGATGTTTATGAGAAACTGCAGAAGGAACTTGCGTTGGGCCGCATGGGTGGCCCTTACCCCTCTCAGCCTTTAGCGGATTTGGTGATCTCGCCCCTGGGGGTCGTGCCTAAGAAGGACCTTAAAGTGCGTTTTCACTGTGACAATCTTGGAGTGGTACAGGTCATCAACCGTGTCACAGCCTCGTCGCCACCCGTGGTCCAACTTCTTTAGCACCTAGTGTTACGTTGTCTACAATTAAATGTTTTTCTTTATGCTGTTCACCTCCCGGGAGTTGGGAACGGCTTAGCTGAAGCATTGTCTCGCTTTCAGTGGGGCAGGTTCCAGGAGTTGGCACTGGCAGTGGAGCAATGCAGGGTTCCTTGTCCCGAATGGCTGTGGAGGATTGCCTTGGGGTTGTCTCCGGATGGATCAGACGGTCAGAGCGTGACATGACGTGGGCAGCCTATAATAAATTGCAAGAGTGGTTGTCTTTGCTGCAGCAGGCTGTGGTGGAGCAAGAGGGCCTGGAGGTGAGGTTGCTGGTCCTTTACTTTGTTTCACGGAACTTTGAGAAGGGGGTATTGGTGTCAGTCGTGGAGCGGAAATTGGCAGGATTAGCATTTTTCTTCAAATTGCAGGGCTGTTGTGATTTCACAAAAGATTTTTGGGTCCGACAGGCTCTAAAGGGGTATCGTAGGTCTCAGAAGCGCAGGGATTCCAGGCATCCTGTTTCGTTTGATATACTACAAAATGTTTTAGCCCAGTTGGTTTCCCTGTGTTCCTCAGCCTACGAGGTCTCTTTGTTTAAAACGGCCTTCTCTCTGGCTTTTTTTGTAGCTTTTCGGATTAGCGAACTAGTCAGCCCTTCCAAGAGGGTCCATGGGGGTATGTTGGATCGGGAGGTCACCTGTGGGGAGGACAGGGTATCCCTGCTTTTGCAATGGTCCAAAATGGATCAGGCTGGCAGGGGCAGAAGGTTTCAGATTTTTGCTGTGCCGGCTTTGCCCTTGTGTCTAGTGGGTGCTGTCAGAGAGTTTCTCACAGTGCGCCCGGATTTGGCTGGGTCCTTTTTGTTACATGCAGACGGGTCTCCCTTGTCCAGATTTCAATTCATATCCATTTTCCGTAAATGTATAAGGGCATTGGGGTTGGAGGAGAAAGAATTCATCTCGCACTCGTTCCGAATTGGGGCGGCCACGGAAGCCACCAGGATGTGGGTTGGATGACGAAGCGGCAAAGCGTATTGGTAGGTGGGAATCGAAAAGGTTCCAGCTATATGTTCATCCTCATCTGTTGTCTGATGGGGGGTAGGTCATTTTGTGAGTGTTCTGCGTTGGTAAGCCTATGTTTGTGTGCTTGTTTGGTGTTATTTGTGGTGTTGTTTCTTCTCTTTCAGGTGGTGTGATGGACCTTGTCTGGATACTGGGCCACACCTATGGGGGGCCAGGTGAGCAGACGTTAGGCCCAATGGTGGGCAACTAGGCATTTCTAGGCAGGAAGCTTGTGTCCGCCGGTTGGGGGTACCGGGCATGCTGTGGAGCAGAATGGTGCCGGAAGTGCATCGCTTTGCACGACTGGATAGACCGCCGAACGTTCTGGTGTTACACGTCGGCGGCAATGATTTAGGACTGAGGTCCATGTTGGACATTATTTGTGATGTCAAGTTTGATTTCCTGCGGCACCGCATGGCCTTCCCAGATATTCTCATCATGTGGTCCGACATCATTGCTCAGACGACTTGGCATTTGGCTAGGTCGGTGGAGCAGCTCAATAAGGCCCGCAGGAAGGTCAACAGGGAGGTAGGCAGATTTGTAGTTAGGAATGGGGGCCTGGTTATCTGGCATTTGGAACTAGAAATGGATACTTGGGGATACCTTTGGGGTGACGGGGTACACCTCAATGTGGTGGGAATTGATTTGTGGGCCCTGGGGTTGCAGGATGGTATTCAGAGAGTTTTTGAGGGTGTGGAGGGGCACTCAAGGGTAAGGTCTTCCCCTTGTGCGCTGTGGCGGAGGTTGGTCTTTGCTGGTGAATGAAGAAGCCTTGGATAAGGAAGGATTCGGGACCCATCGGTAGTATAGGTCCCTCTGGTGTATTCCAGGTAACGTGGTTTAGCTGGAATTGGTTAATGGGTGCACTGCGGTTAGTGGGTTATCTCTGAGCCAGTATGTCGGCTGGAGGCCTAGTATAGTAAAAGGTACCGCAGTGCATTCTTGAACATACGATAGTTTGGGGTCCCTGCAAAGACCAACGCGATTAGTGACTGATGGGTTTTTGGTTTAATAAATGTTTTTTACGGTTTATGCTCATTTAAGTTTATTTGTTAATAAAGAGGCTCCTACAGCCAATTTTTTACTCCATTTATGGTGTGGTCTCCATTAATGGCATTTAATGGTACGGGTGGGATGGAGTTTGGGGCTGGTATGGCAGTTATTGGCTAAGGATGGAACATCTGTTCTACAATGGTCATGCCTTTTCCAGGGTACAGTATGAAGTGCAGTGCCCATTACAGTGGGAGGAGCATTACATTAAGGAAACCCAAGCTGAGTATAGGTTCTGTAAGTTCTGTATGTAAGATTTAATAACGAGGTGTAAAGTCAGTGTGGTTTGGCAACATATAACGCACAATATCCCCGAAACCAAAGCGGCACAAAAGTTTATTTTTGCGGCACAAACCAGCACAAACGAATGGCGTGTTTGTTTTTAAAATTCAACAACATGGGTTGCAAAGTGGGCGGGGTTTACGAAACTATAACGCACAATATCTCCGAAACCAAAGCGGCACAAAAATTTATTTTTACAGCTCAAACCAGCACAAACGAGACACAAACGGATGGCGTGTTTGTTTTTAAAATTCAACAACATGGGTTTGAAAGTGGGCGGGGTTTAAGAAACTATAACGCACAATATCTCAGAAACCAAATCGGCACAAACGTTTATTTTTGCGGCGCAAACAAATGACATGTTTGTTTTTAAAATTCAGCAACATGGGGTGCAAAGTGGGTGAGGTTTCAGCAACTATAAACGCACAATATCTCCGAAACCAAAGCGGCACAAATCAGCACAAATGAATGGCGTGTTTGTTTTTAAAATTCAGCAACATGGGATGCAAAGTGGGAGGGGCTTACATTAAATTGAATCTAATATCTCAGAAACTGAACCGGCAAAAAACGCTCATTTTTGCAGCACAAACGAATAGTATATTTTTATTCAGGTTTTACAAACATGGGGTGCCAACTTCACACAGCTAGTGCCAGCTCATCTGCCACCAGCCGGTTCTGCTGCCACATCCACCTGCTGACTGCTGCCACCACGCAGTCTACTGGACTGATCACAGGCACTCATACCTCGCTGTGCTCCCATGGCTGCTGTCTAACCAGGAGCTCACTAACCAGGTACGTAACAGGAGGGCGGGGTGATGTCATCGTCTGGAAAAAATCAAATTGCTATTATCTTAAAAATAAAAACAGCACTATAGCACTATAGCACTAACAAATAGTATGTTTTGTTTTGTTTTTAAGATTTAATAACATGAGGTCTTCAAACTAGGGTACATTTTCTGGAATTTACACAGCTTTTAGTTTTAGTGGGTGGGGTGTTATCAAATATAAACAAGCTGTTATAACTAAAAAAAAACATAACAGCACAAATAAAAATGTTAGCAGCACAAAACAGCACAAATGAGGCACTAACCAATCAGCCCCATTTCGTGTCTTTTGGGTGTTGTAGGGGGGCTCAGTAATCTTTGGTGACCTTTAATTATTAATGACGCAAAAACGATAAAAGATAGAATGAAAATTTTAAACAGCACAAGCGTAGCACTAAAGAAACACACTTGAGTTTTCATTTGTGCTCATTGTAGGGGGGGTAAAGTGGGTGGGGTTTAAAAAAAACAGTTATAACTGAAAAACAATAACAGCACAAATAAAAATGTTAGCAGCACAAACGTAGCACTAACCAACAAGACCAGTTTTGTGTCATTTGGGTGTTGTAGGGGGGCTGAGTGACCTTTGGTGACCTTTCATAAATCATTAATAACGCAAAAACGATAAAAGATAGAACGGAAATTTTAGCAGCACAAAACAGCACAAATGTAGCACAAAGAAACACACCTGAGTTTTCATTTGAGTTGATTGTAGGAGGGGGCAAAGTGAGTGGTGTTTGAAAAAAAAAAAAAAACTGTTATAACTTAAAAACTATAACAGCACAAATAAAAATTTTAGCAGCACAAACCAGCACAAATGTAGCACTAAACCAACGAGACCAGTTTCGTGTCATTTGGGTGTTGTAGGGGGGCTGAGTGACCTTAGGTGACCTTTAATAAACCATTAATAACGCAAAAACTATAATAGATAGAACGGAAATTTTAGCAGCACAAAACGGCACAAACGTAGCACCGCATCCGACATCATCGTTCAGGAAGGAGTGGGGCCTCCCAGAATATGTAAAGATACAATTTAAGAGAAATAGTACAGTGTTATGGGTTACAAACTATGTACAAATGTATTACATTTTATGAAACTGCACTTACAAAACTGTAGTGATGCAGTTTTGTAAGACAAGCAGCAGGTCTCCTGTATCAATCTTCTCATAATCCCACTGCTGTCAGTAGAGTATTTTGGCCACTCAGGAATCTGAGAAGGGAAGGAGCCGCATCCACTGCAAAGCCAATACAAGGATGTTCTGCCTAACACTGAGATGCCATTGTGGTGCATGCACTCATTGCAGGGTGCGACTCCTTCCCTTCTCTGATTCTGGAGTGGCTAGCATACTCTACTGACACCAGTGGGATTAGGAGGAGATTGATAGATGAGATTGGCTGCTTGTATTTACAGTGCCTTGAAAAAATGTATTCATACCCCTTGAAATTTTCTACATTTTGTCATGTTACAACTAAAAACGTAAATGTATTTTATTGTGATTTTATGTGATAGACCAACAAAAAGTGGCACATAATTGTGAAGTGGAAGGAATATGATAAATGGTTTTCAATTTTTTTGCAAATAAATATCTGAAAAGTATGACATGCTTATAAATATAAATATATTCAGCACCCTTTACTATAACCCTAACTAAAATCTAGTGGAACCAATTGCCTTCAGAAGTCACCTAATTAGTAGAGTTTACTCTACTAATTCCACCTAGGTGTAATTTAATCTCAGTATAAATACAGCTGCTCTGTGAAGCCCTCAGAGGTTTGTTAGAGAACCTTAGTGAACAAACTGCACCATGAATGCTAAGGAACACATCAGACAGGTCACGGATAACGTTGTGGAGAAGTTTAAAGCAGAGTTAGGTTATAAAAAAATATCCCAAGCTTTGAACATCTCAGGAGCACTGTTCAATCCATCATCCAAAACTGGAAATAGTATGGCACAACTGCAAACCTACCAAGGCATGGCCGTCCACCTAAACTGACAGGCAGGGCAAGAAGAGCATTAATCATAGAAGCAGCCCAGAGGCCCATGGTAACTCTGGTAACTCCTAACAGCTGGTAACAGCTCAGGTGGGAAGATCTGTCCACAGGACAATTATTAGTCGTGCACTCCACAAATCTGGCTATTATAGAAGAGTGGCAAGAAGAAAGCCATTGTTGAAAGAAAGCCATAAGAAGTACCGTTTGCAGTTTGTGAGAAGCCATGTGGGGGACACAGAAAACATGTGGAAGAAGGTGCTCTGTACACATGACACAAAATTGAACTTTTTGGCCTGAAAGGAAAATGCTATTTGTGGTGGAAAACTAACACTGCACATCACCCTGAACACACCATCCCCACAGTGAAACATGGTAGTGGCAGCATCATGTTGTGGGGTGCTTTTATTTCACAGGGACAGGGAAGTTTGTCAGAGTTGATGGGAAGATGGATGGAGCCAAATACAGGGCAATCTTAGAAGAAAACCTGTTATGGTCTGCAAAAGACTTGAGACTGGGGCAGATGTTCACCTTCCAGGAGGACAATTGCCCTAAACATACAGCCAAAGCGACAATGAAATGGTTCAGATCAAAGCATATTCATGAATTACAATGGCCCAGTCAAAGTCCAGACTTAAATCCAAATGAGAATCTCTGTGGCAAGATTTGAAAATTGCTGTTCAGACGCTCTCCATATAATTTGACAGAGCTTGAGCTATTTTGCAAAGAATGGGCAAAAATTTTACTCTCTAGATGTGCAAAAGGTGGTTCTACAAAGTATTGATTCCTTGGGGGTTGAATACAAATGCACGCCACACAAAAGTGTGGCGTGCATTTGTATTCAACCCCCAAGGAGTCAATACTTTGTAGAACCACCTTTTGCACATCTAGAGAGTAAAATTTTTGCCCATCCAAATCATAGGAATGGTAAGAACAATCCAGTGGAGTGGTACTTCCTGATTGTTTTTTCTATAACATAGAATTTGATTGGAAGGAGGAGAATCGTTTCCCGAAGTCTATATAGTAGGTGGTATGCAAGGGAACTTCTTGCTTCTGAAGACGTTGCTAGCTGATGATGAAACACGTCAAGATGGTGTTCCTGTGCGTCACTTCTGGCCCAGTGAGTGGAACGCATGCCAGAGCATAGGCGGCGTCCAACTTTTTGCACACTCCACAGGGCCGATTTTTTTATGATTATCATTGTATTCGTGATACTTTTTATAACCGTTTTTTTAAATAAACATACCTACAGCTGTCTGTTTATTTTCTACCTGCCTAACCACGCTGGGGAAAACATACTGTATCGTAAAGGATCCCTGAGAGTCACAGGAGATATCGGGAAAGGAACCGTGGGACAGGTCCCTCTAGAGACCTAAAAGCCTTGTTGACTCTCCTTGCTGTAAGGCAAGGGAGTCACCGACATCTGGTGAGTGCAGTGTGTAGCCATTACAGCACGTGGTGAAATATACAGGGGGATCCCTGGGATTAAGCATGAAGCACTCAAGATTGCACTAAAGACTTTTTTTGCACTTTTACTGCACTATGTCACTTTATTTTTAATTATTTGTCACTTATGTGCAATATTCACTTTTGATGTTTGCAGTTTTTTAATTGGAGCACGTATTAGCATATTCATATGGTATAGCAAGTGCTGCCTGAGATTAAAAGTGGAGTTCCACTGGTTGTTAAGTTTATTAAAAGTCAGCAGCTACCAAAAGTGTAGCTGCTGACTTTTAATAAACAGACACTCACCTGTCCAGCGATGCGGCCGCCCGAAGCCTCGCTCCTCTCCCCCGCCTCTCCGCGGTGCCGGCATTGTAAGTGTGGGTGCCCGGCTGTGACAGCTTCATGAGTCGTGCTGCACTCTGTCAGTGGCCAGGCAATCTTCTGGGACCTATGACATGTCCCAGAAGATTGCAGGGAGGGAGGAGTCACCTAAGGGGAGAGGAGGAGTTGCCTAGGCGGCCAAGCAACCAGACCAGGAAGTGGGAGCTGGGTCCCTATCAAAACTAGGAACCCGCTCCCCTCCCCCCCAAAAATGACATGCCAGTTGTGGCATGTCAGGGGCGAGGGGTACTTAATTGATTAACCCTTTGCTGGACTAATAGACAGCAGCTGCACACATTAGTACCATCGCTTGTGCATCCAGGCGCGGGTGTTTTTTTATTCTTTCAATTTTTTATTCTTTTTATTCTTGTTTTTTTTCTGGATTTTTGGTTGATATTCTGTCTTTAGCATTTAAAATACATGGGTGATAACAATTATAGTTCCTTAATTACTTTGTAAGTGGGCAAACTTACAAAATAGGCTGGTGATCAAATAATTATTTTCACCACTGTATTTTTTATAAGATTAAAAATAAACAGAAACAGCGCAAATAGTGTAGCAGGTTAAAAACTGTAGTAGTAGGTTAATTTTTCCTGATTCTATATAGTAGGTGGTACGCAAGGGAACTTCCTGCTCTTGAAGATGTCGATAACTAATGAAATGCGTCAAGATGGTGTTCCTGTGCGTCACTTTTGGCCCAGAGCAAAGACGGCAGCCATCTTTTTGCACACTCCACAGCCTTGTTGACTCTCCTTGCTGTATTACAGCACGTGGTGGAATATACAGGATGATCCCTGGGATTAAGCACCAAGCACTAAAGACTTTTTTTTTGCATTTTACTGCACTGTCACTTTATTTTTAATTCCTTGTCACATATGTGTAATATTCACTTTTGATGTTTGCAGTTTATTAATTGGAGCACGTATTAGCATATTCATATGGTTTAGCAAGGGCTGCCTGAGATTAATACAAATGTATCATGAGTTGCAGTTCAGTGAGTAAAATAAGTATTTGATCCCCTACCAACCAACAATGATTCTGGCTCCCACAGACTGGCTACAGTATGTGCTCATGTGGTACACAGATAAATCCTATCAGTTTAAGAAGTGGCTCCTAACAACAAATCATTATGTGTATAAAAGACACCTGTCCACAGAATCTCTTTCTTCCATTCAAACCTCTGGGACCCAGAAGAATAGAGAATTTCCTCCATAGTGTGAATCAGTATAACCATTTATTGAAATAAGGAATATACACACTTACATTAAAATTCGCAGTAGAAGTTTCTGAGCTGACGTCATCGTTTCCATCCTATCTCGTTCTGAACGGGTGTATGCAAGCCGGCCGGCTGTTTTATTTCCTAGAAACTTCTACTGAGAATTTTAATGTAAGTCTGTATATTCGTTATTTCAATAAATGGTTATACTGATTCACACTATGGAGGAAATTCTCTATTCTTCTGGGTCCCCCCGGTATGCTGTTTGAGGTCCACCGCAAGGAGAGATCCTGCCTGCCCCTTCTTTGTGAGGAGATCTGAGGAGTTGGGTCCCCTGAGTGGACGTCCATAGATAAGCTGTTATCTAGCTTACCTCTGGTAAGCGTACATCTATTAAGGTGGAGGATTTCTCACTGGGTGCTGGGTGTTTAACCTCTATGATCACCAATTCAATCTGCCTTGGCTCCAAGGACTGTTTTTCTTCTGAATATTTTCACTTCATTTTTGGTTATTTTTGTTATTCGATACTTAATACTTGTTTTTATTATTATAATTTTTTGTCATATTTGTTCTATATAATTATTTTGACATTTTATTTTTACTAGAATATTTACAATTTGGATCACTTGATAGATTGAATTCTTCACTATTTACACATCCATATATACTGTCATTGTATATGTCATTTTTTTAGTGCAGTCTTTTTTGATTATTTTAGTACTAAGTCATGTCTTGCTTGGGGATCAAATACTATATTTGCCAGTGTATAAGACGACCCCCCTAATTTTCCAATAAAAACATAGGTTTTGGCCTATACTCACTGTATAAGACTACCCTTCCTCACACAGGGATGCAGTCTCGTAGCTCCGATCCAAGCCCAATCTCTGAAGGCAGCTTTGGAAGACTTAGATGCAGGTCCAGCCTCGCTTCACGGTATAGGTGAGCAGGCACCGCAGCAGATCCTCTTAGCTTCTCTCCTGATGGCTCTAGTCCCGGCAGGCTGAGCGCTTAGATCCCCTCTATAGGTCTGCATTCACCTCTCTCCTGGCTCAGTTTGCCTGGAAAACGGTGACACTCCCTCCTCTAGGTGCAGCCACTTTTGGGAATTGAAGTCCACAGTCTCCTAGCCTCCATTGGCAAGTACAGTGCAGAAAACGATGACACTCATTACGGTATACAGTGCTGAGCCAATCACGGTGAGCGATGTATTCTAATAATGAATACAAAGCCTGCTCGGATTGGCAGAGGCTGCACCATCATCAGCCCGCGCCTCTCTGACTCTCAAAGACAATCTGAGCAGGCGGTATACTGTATGCATCCTGCTTGGATTGGCAGAGGTTGTTCCAATCTGATCAGGCTTTGTATTCATTAATATAATACATCGCTCGATATGATTGGCTCAGTGTAGCCGAAGCTACATACAGCATTACCGCACATCCAGCGGGCTGACATCCATCAGGCGGACTTTTATACCGGTGTATAAAATGACCCCTGATTTTTGGGGGATTTTTTTTAAGTATAAAAGATTGTCTTATACGCCGGCAAATATGGTACTTATTTTACTCACTGAACTGCAACTCAATTTACAACATTTGTATCGTGTTTCTGGATTTTTGGTTGATATTTCATCTCTATCGTTTAAAATACACCTATGATAAAAATTATAGACTTTTCATTTCTTTGTACGTGGGCAAAATTACAAAATCTGCAGTGGATCAAATAGTTATTTTCACCACTGTACATGCTACTCAAAATGAAAAATAAAGCATTTGTTGAACTAGGTTAAAGCCCCATACACACTATTAGATTTTCTGCAGCTTTTTGTCTTCAGGTTTACCAAAACCATGTAGTGAAAGCCTACCTGACTGCATACAAATTGAAACTCTTATGCCGCGTACACAATCGGAACTTCCGACAACAAATGTTTGATGTGAGCTTGTTGTCGGAAATTCCGACCGCGTGTATGCTCCATCGGACATTTGCTGTCAGAATTTGACAACAAATGATTGAGAGCCGATTCTCAAATTTTCCAACAACAAAACTTGTTGTCGGTAATTACGAGCGTGTGTACACAACTCCGACGCACAAAAGTCCACGCATGCTCGAAATCAAGCAGAAGTGAACATTTTTCTCAGCTCGTCGTACGTTTTGTACGTCACCGCGTTCTTGACGTTTGGAATTTCCGGCAACATTTGTGTGACCGTGTGTATGCAAGACAAGTTTGAGCCAACATCCGTCGGAAATAAATCCAGGATTTTGTTGTCGGAATGTGCAATCGTCTGTACGCGGCATTAAGGTTTGACCTCATATTATATGGTTTTGGTAAATTTGAAGACAAAAATCCGCAGAAAATCTAATAGTGTGTATTTAGTTTTATATTATTAAAGTTGAAAGGAATGAACCTAAAGCTGAACTCCTGGGAAAAGAAAAAAAAAAATTACCTGGCAGTGTTGCTTGCCTCTGCACAGGTTATACCTAGCATACCAGTAAAAATAACTTTTACTTTATCCAATGCTCCTGGAGGCTCCATCCTCGCTATGCAAGTAAGTACTGTACGTATCTCATAGCCCTGCATTATGTGTAAGGATGGAAGGGATTTCTCAACAAAATAAAACATAGAGACATGGATGGGGGAGTTTGCTTTAAATATTAAAAATAAACTTAAAGAATAAGTTCACCTTTGGGAACATGTTACACGTTTTTAGGGTGGAACATGCAACGTGTTCCTAATGCTGCAGCTGCTGCCCCATCCCCCTCCCTGTAACAGCAGTACAGGGAGAAGTTCCCCGTACTAGCGGTCACTTTTTCAAATCAATGCGGCTGTGTGAGGCTCTGCCCACACAGCTGCGTGATTTATTCACACAGCTCTGTGTGTGAATGGACTACACACCCCGACATCCTTTGGCTGTTGGCTTGTAGTTCTCAATGTAGTAATTTATTGGTAGTTTGTTGATTCTTCCTGTCGAGGAACGAGATGTACGGGCACACAGATACACTGACAGATCTGCAAGAGACCTGCATGGCAGCAGCGAGCTTTACAGGCTCCAAAATAAATAAATAAATGCACATTTTTTTTACCTTAAAAAAAAAAAATTGCATTTTTTTTTTTGTAAACTGAACATATCCTTTAAATAGTGTTTTTGGCTTGTGGTGCAGTGAATCTGCTTTAAGATAGAACCGCCTCTCGTCAAACCTCATTGTGTCTTCTTTAAAGATCTTAGGTTAAAGGTTTGTATACTGCAACTATATCACCTCTTAAGCGTTTCTTCTCCAGACAGATACAATACATTTAGTGTTTGTAGTAGTTTCTCTTAACTGTGGTCCTTCAGCCCCCTTATTAGCTTTGTTGCCCTTTTCCCGGATTCTCTCTAGTTCAAGTACATCCTTCCTGAGAATTTATGACCAAAACTGGACCACATAATCAAGATGTGGCCTAACTAGACTTTTGTAAAGTGGTAGAATTAAAGGAGAAGTACAGCCAAAGCTTGTTTGGCTGTACTTCTCCTGGGGATCATAGGAGTGCAGTTCAGTCTGCACTCCCGTGACCCGTTTTCCGCAGATAGCAGGTTGAAGCCTGCTGCCGGTTAATGTCACAGAGCCGACCCAGGCTCAGGCAAGATCGTCACAACGGAGTCAGAATCCGCCCACATGCCTGGATCGGCACCTGGCTCAGCCGTTCCCACCCCCTCCACAGCCCAGCACTCCAGTGAGTGGGGGGGAAGGGGGGGGTGGCAGAGCAGAGAGCTCCAGCTTTCTGCTCATTCAGCTGTGAAAACTAAGCGATCGGCAGTGTTCAGTGTTTGATTGCTCGGTTCTCAGTGTTAGAGCCAGCGGGGGACAGATGCAGCATCATAAAAAAAATTGGAAACATTTGCTAGGAAAGGCTAGTTACTGTGTTTGTGTGCATATTCATGACATAGTGTTTTCCTACAACTGTATGCAACATTCTTCTTTAGTTAAAGCAAATTAATATATTACAGGGTTTTTTATTTCATTGCAAAGTAGCTTAAAAGATAGAAGCAAAACTGTGCCCAGTTGGAAAAGCTTTAATTTTCTGTGTCCTGATCTCTGTGGCTCAGTATATAGAATAGAACTCGAAAAAGATGGCAGACACACCATTACACAGACAGTCTTCAATGAACATGATTTCAAATCGTTTTTGGAACATCCATTGGTGTCATTTAGTGACGTTCATTTAGGGTACTTTACCTCTGTTGTAGAGGCGCTTTTCAGCTGCTAGCGGGGTGCTTTTAACCCCCGCTAGCAGCTGAAGAAAGGGTTAAAAGCACCAGCATTGCAGTGCTGCCAAAGCGCTTTGCAGGCGCTTCGGCAGCGCTGCTCATTCATTTCAATGGGCAGGGCGTTTTGGCAGCGGTGTATACACCGCTCCCGCATCGCCCCAAAGATGCTGCTTGCAGGAATTTTTCCTGTCCTGCAAGCGCACCGCCCCAATGTGAAAACACTCTGGCTTTCACACTGGGGAGGCATGAGAGGCGATTTTCAGGCACAATATAGGCTCCATTTTTAGTGCTAAAATGCCTGAAAAGCGCCCCAGTGTGAAAAGTACCCTTAGGGTTGGTCTACACAGTAGCAGCCAGGGAACCGTTTAAAAGCCGTTTTAGCCAGTGAGGTCTTACTCATAGACTCTGTGAAGATAAATTGCATTAAGGATCCATGTCCATTTGCCAGCTTCTTTTCACATTTGTTATAAATTATTATTCTTTTTTAAGATATCTAATGACATAAAAGTTTTTTGTTTGTTTTCTTATAGAAAGGATTGTACAATTTCAAGAAGACTGGCAGAGAAGCAGTTGAAATTAGCTAAAAGGACAGGTTAGGTCTCACCTGAGTACTTGCCCCCTTTGCTGCGTTTGATGAAGCACAGGATGAGAAGGATAAGCAACAGCAGTACAATAGCACTTATCAGCCCAATAAACCAGCCCTCTGTAGCGAATCCTTTATGACTAACGTCTAAAGCTGTAAAATGATATAGAGTGACAGATATTTAGCAAAGAGGAAGAGATTAAAGTGATATTTTTCTTTATGTTGTCGAAATTCTCAATTGATAGAAACAAATACAGGTCTGAGCAATATTTTTCATGTGATTTTTAAAAAAAAGGTCCATATGCTTGTGAAGAAACTAGCATTACAGATTAATGAAGGCTGCCATTGCTGATCTCTCCATTTAAGAATGCTAGGTTCCTGGTTCTCATGCTGATGCTTTGGTGTCTAAGTCACTGTACAGAATAAGTATAGAGCAGTGTTTCTCAACCTTTTTTTTCAGGCAAGGCACCTTTAACCACTTCAGCCCCGGAAGAATTTACCCCCTTAATGACCAGGCAATTTTTTGCGATATGGCACAGCGTCGCTTTAACTGACAATTGTGCGATCGTGTGACATTGTACCCAAACAAAATTGATGTCCTTTTTTCTCAACAAATAGAGCTTTCCTTTGGTGGTATTTGATCGCCTCTGTGGTTTTAATCTTTTGTGCTATAAACAAAAAACCAACAATTTTGAAAAAAAACAATATTTTTTATTTTTTGCTATAATAAATAACCCCAAAAAAAAAAATTTATAAAAAAAGGAATTTTGTCATCAGTTTAGGCCAATATGTATTCTACATATTCTTGGTAAAAAAAAAAAAAAAAAAAATTCGCTATAAGCGTATATTGATTGGTTTGTGCAAAAGGTATAGCGTCTACAAAATAGGGGATAGGTTTATGGCATTTTTATTATTATTTTTTTTACTAGTAATGGCGGTGATCAGCGATTTTTAGCGGGACTGCGATATTGCGGCGGACAGATTGGACACTTTTGACACTTTTTTGGGACCAGTGACATTTATACAGCGATCAGTGCTATAAACGAAGGCGCGGCGCGGTGCTGCGGGCGGTTCGCACAATAGAGCCGCCCTGCCGCAGTATAACTGCAGCGGCTGGTCGGCAAGTGGTTAAAGTTATGCACATTCTGGAGGCACCCTATTCTAAAATGTAAAAAACTAAACTAACATATAAACACAAAGAAAGGGAAAGTTGTGCTGTTAGTGCACGTAAAACGTGACCCTATAAAGAAATATATATGAAATATAAATATCCACTAATGACCAATGTGAAACATAAATAGTGAATTAACTGAGCTGTTCTAAGAGCTCTACATAATGCAATTGCTCCTTTTTAAAGTGACATGCGCATTCAAAAATAAGGAATGTGTATCAATGACGTCTGTGTGACGAAGCGCCTAAGGCGGGACATACTTGGTAAGCAACACGTCATATCCTGTTTTCCGACACTTCCTTTTTTTGTGAGTGCGCTGTGTGGAACGCACGCCGGAACTACGGAACTGCTTTATTTTTCATGCCAGTCGGAGCACTGGAGCTCCCTCTTGGTTTTTTAACTACATAGAAACCTTTTTAACCAGTTACCAACTGGGCCATAGCCAAATGAGGGCTGCAGGGCGGTTGGATAACTCTGGGAGCACGTACTATGACGTGATCCCAGAAAACCGCTCCCGCACGCCCCCTGGGGCGCACACACGGGAACAGTGTGCATCACGGATCACGGTAAACGGCCGCTGATCGCGCCCGTTTACCATGTGATTGCTTGGTTAAATGACAGAGCGATCACATGTAAACAAACCGGCGTAATATCATGACGCCGGTTCCTCCCTCCCCTCTTTGTACCGATCGATACAGCGGGGAAGAGATCGTATGGCAGGAGCGCTGTGGGCTGGATGTGTAGTGCACACAGCGCTGCTCTGTGACATGTGCAATCACAGCCATGGATCCATCCATCCATGCTCAGCCATCCCTCCATGCTCAGCATTACCCTGCACTACTCTGCAATACCCTGCAATACCTTGCAATACCTTGCAATATCCCGCAATACCCCGCAATACCCTGCAATACTCTGCAATACCCCGCAATGCTCTGCAATACCCCGCAATGCTCTGCAATACCCCGCAATGCTCTGCAATACCCTGTAATAGTCTGCAATACCCTGCAATACTCCGCAATACCCTGCAATACTCCGCAATACCCTGCAATAGCCCGCAATACTCTGCAATACCTCGCAATAGCCCGCAATAATCTGCCATACTCTGCCATACACAGCCATACTCTGCCATACTCGGTGATACCCAGCCATACTTTACCATACCAGCCATACCCAGCTATGCTCAGCCGTACTCGGCTGTACTCGGCTGTACTCGGCCTCTGTATGTGGCCAGGCTGTGGAAGTCTCACATATGTGGTATCGCCGTACTCAGGCGGAGTAGGAGAATCTATTTTGGGGTGTCATTTTTGGTATGTACATGCTACGTGTTAGAAATGTTGTATAAATAGACAACTTTGTGTTAATAAAAAAAAAGGGGTTTTAATCACTGTCATACGACGTCCTTGACTTTGTGCGGGGATATCTGAATGATGCCCGCAGCTACAGGCATCATTCAGATATCAGCTTTTTCAGCCGGCGATTCCCTACACCATAAGTATGATCATAGCAGCTGTTCCACTGCTTGATCATTCTTACGGGAGGTGAGAGAGGACGTCCCCCCTCCCGCCGCCCTCAGGTGCTTCTACCGACTCACCACTACAATCGAAGCCAGGATTGTTTTTTTTTATTTTTTTTTATCTTAGGCTTCCCAGCCTAAAGGTGAGATGTGGGGTCTTATTGACCCCATATCTCACTGTAAAGATGACCTGTCATGCCACATTCCTATTACAAGGATGTTTACATTCTTTGTAATGGGAATAAAAGTGATCAAAAAATTTATTTTTTGGACAAAAGCGTCAAACTAATATAAATAAAGTAAAATGAACAATAAAAAAAAAAAATTTTTTACCCCGTGTCCCTGTGTGCTTGCATGCAGAAGCGAAAGCATACATAAGTCCCGCCCACATATGAAAATGGTGTTCAAACCACACATGTGAGGTATCGCTGTGATCGGTAGAGCGAGAGCAATAATTTTGTCCCTAGACCTCTTCTGTAACTCAAAACATGTAACCAGTAAAAAATTTTAAAGTGTTGCCTATGGGAATTTTTAAGTAGCGAAGTTTGGCGCCATTCCACAAGCGTGTGCAATTTTGAAGGGTGACATGTTAGGTATCTATTTACTCAGCATAACGTCATCTTTCACATTATGCAAAAACATTGGGCTAACTTTACTGTTTTTTTTTTTCCCAAAAAAAAGCGTTCGAAAAATTGCTGCGCAAATACTGTGCGAGATAAAAAGTTGCAATGACCACCATTGTATTCTCTAGGGTCTTTGCTAAAAAAACAGATATAATGTTTTGGGGTTCTATTTAATTTTCTAGCAAATAAATGATGATTTTTACATGTAGAAGAGAAATGTCAGAATTGGCCTGGGCACTCCAGAACGCATGAAGGTGCTCCGTGCATGTTGGGCCTCTGTATGTGGCCACGCTGTGTAAAAGTTTCACACATATGGTATTGCCGTACTCTGGAGTAATAGCAGAATGTGTTTTGGGGTGTAATTTGTGGTATGCATATGCTGTGTGTGAGAAATAACCTGCTAATATGACAATTTTGTGAAAAAAATCATCATGCAACTTTCTAAATACCTTGGAATGTCTTCTTTCCAAAAAGGGGTCATTTGGGGGGTATTTGTACTTTTCTGGCATGTTAGGGTCTCAAGAAATTAGATAGGCCGTCAGTACTTCAGGTGTGATCAATTTTCAGATATTGGCACCATAGCTTGTGGACTCTATAACTTTCACAAAGACCAAATAATATCCACCGATTTGGGTTATTTTTTACCAAAGATATGTAGCGGTATAAATTTTGGCCAAAATATATGAAGAAAAATACTAATTTGCAAAATTTTAAAAACAGAAACAAAGAAAAATGCATTTTTTTTTTTTTTTTTACAGAATTTTCGGTCTTTTTTCTTTTATAGCGCAAAAAATAAAGAACCCAGCGGTGATTAAATACCACCAAAAGAAAGCTCTATTTGTGTGAAAAAAAGGACAAAAATTTCATATAGGTACAGTGTTGCATGACTGAGTAATTGTCATTCAAAATGTGAGAGCACCGAAAGCTGAAAATTGGTCTGGTTATTAAGGGGGTTCAAGTGCCCAGTGGTCAAGTGGTTAATAAAAATATTCATCTGTTCTACGGATTTACGGTATGAGGTTCCATTTTTTCTTAAACGTGGATGCCTGTTGATTTCCTAAACCATATTACGGAGGTGGAAAGAAACTGAAGACCCCATCCCAGCATCCACAGAGGAGCAACACCCTGCCTGGGTTACCGGATCTACTCAGTTTGGATAAACACTGTGGACCAGGGAAACATCCCGGCAAGGGGGCACTGTGATTTGGATATAACTACTACACCTTTTACCCCTGCAGGGGTGAGGCGCTCTGGTGAGTGCAGATACAAGAGGGGAACATAGAAGAAGGAGGGGAGCACCGAATAGTCACTTTATTTTGTGCTGCACCAATTACCTTTGCAAACTGTCACTTTTTGGATTGAGCACATACCATCAATTATTTATCTTTTCTGGATATATATATATATTAGTTGTGACACTGCTGACTAATTTATGCACTTCTGGATTTAGCGCGTCACTTTATTTTTGGTACTTTGCCTATGGACATTGACTGATATTTTGGATTTTGATGAATTCATGCATATATTTCACATCTACTTTTTTATATTTATTGATACAAATTCCTTATTTTTGAACGCACATGTAACTTTAAAAGGGAGCAATTGCATTATATAGAGCTCTTAGAATAGCTCAGTTAATTCACCATTTATTTATTATTTATCTTTCACGTTGGTCATTAGTGGATATTTATATTTCATATATATTTTTTATAGGGTCACGTTTTACGTGCACTACCTCTGAACAGCGCCACTTTACCTTTCTTTGAGTTTATACATTTTCTGGATTTCACCTAGGTGAAGTTTTTAATTAGGGATGCTGCAGTTCACCCATTTCCTCAGCGTGGAAACTTGTTGTTTATTAAAAAGCTAAACTAATTGTTTTACATAATGCAACAAACATCCACACATGTAGGACACCCAACATTAGAGGTCATTTAGCAAAAACACCCTTTTCTTCCCTCAGTTTTGCCCTCTCACTTAGCTAATGTAGCAAGGGCCCTGACCCCTCGAGGTCTAAATGGTGACCTCCAGAGTCAGGGAGAGCTGACATCCTTCTTTGTAGAGTGGATTACTAGGTATAGTGGGTGTAATGCAAGATAGAATGATTGGGCGCCAGTCACTTTTTGAATGCGAACAAAAGAGATTTATTGTCTCTTAACAAGAACTGGGGGAGGGGGGTTAGGGCCTGAATTGGCAGACACCGAGACAAAATAGGCAGACAGGTATACAGGTTGAGGGCCAATGAAAACATTCCAAAGAACTATTAAAAACAAACATAGAAAGGACTGTGTCTCCAAAACCTTCTGCTTTAGATAGCTGCTCTTGTTGATCTACTTAAACGATTGCATAGAAATAATGCAACTAGAACTGAAAAATGCCAAGCTCCCCCAGAGGCCAAAGAACAGCTAGGAATGCTGAAGCCAAGAAGTAGGCGTCACTCTGTAGATAGAAATAATAAAGGTATATAGCACAGGATGAGCATGATTGAAACTTGATTGACTTAGAATAAGTTCTATAACTAACTAACTATTCATATGTATAAGCAATGCATCCTACCTGTGCCAAATAGGGACAGGCTAATGATGCAGAGATGATTTGAAGATATAAGGATGGTATGTACTAAAGGGATAATACATGCATAGCAATGGATTAGTCATCTAGGTATATAAAATAATATCTAAAATATCTAGGTTCCCATCAATTTTGGTGTATTTTTTAATTTATATTTTATTGATCGATCACATGACTGTGTTTAAATAATGCTTCAAAATACGGAAATGTAGAAATACTGATTTATCTCATATCTAGACCAGATAATATATAATCCAAATACCTATAATGAACTAATCAATGTGCATTTACATAGATGCCTGGTTTGGGTTATATATATATAATTGCCAGAGAACTATCTCTGTATTTGTCAGGGCTGGCTCAGCCCTTCCTTCTCTGAGCTGGCCACTTAGCTGTTGGCTCATTGCCAGCTCTCATCTCTCTCCACAGTTAACCAGCTGTTATGGATCTGCTCGTCAGTCCCGCCTACTTAAAGATCTCCAGCTCACTTCATTCCTGCCTTCGCCTTGGTCACATCACAAGAAACCATCTCCTGCATTTCTGTTTAAAGACTGGCTTTGCTGACATCCCTTCTGGCTCCTTATCCTGCTTGCTGTTCCTCTACTTGGATCCCTGACTTCTGGCCTGGCTGATTACCCGATCTGGTTACTGAACTCTGGCTTGGCTGACTACCCGATCCGGTTACTGGACTCTGGCTATGCTTTGACTACACTTACTCTATTTACCTTTTTATTTTTATTAATAAACAAGTGTGATTTTACTGTACTTCTGTCTCGGTCTGGTTCGTGGTTTCTGACAGTAGGCGAAGGCCATGAATTCAGAAGATACAGTCAATCCGCTTGTGGGTAATATTTTTTCCAGATTGGATGAGCAAGATCACCGCATGGATCAGTTTGCCATGGTGTTACAAACGCTGCTGAGTCGCACGGCTCACTTGGAATTCCCCACTGTGGCTGCTCCGGTACAACCTGAGTTTAGGGCCGTCCCTGCTGCTGCGCCAGTCTCTGTGCAGGCACCCGCCTTGAGTATTATCTCTATAAGAGGTATGTCTGGTTCTGCCCCTCTTTCCCAGCGATTTGTTCAATGCAGAGGGTTTCTCAACCAAGTTGAGATATACTCTGAGATGCTGCCCCAGGCGTTTCCCATGGACAGAAGCAAAGTAGAGTCCATGATGTCTTTGCTTTCTGAGAAAACCTTGGCCTGGGCTAACCCTCTATGGGAGACGAAAAAACCTGTTGTCTTGAGTTACCTGGAGTTTGTGGTCTCCTTTAAAAGGGTATTTGACGTTCCCGCACGCTCTCCTTCTGCTGCCAAGTGCCTCATGTCCATCAAACAGAGTACGAGAACTGTTGCCGACCACCTCATTGAGTTCCGTACTCTGACAGCAGAGGTTGCTTGGAACAACGAGGCCCTCGTGGCTGCTTTTTCTCATGGTCTCTCGGATTCCATCAAGGACGAGATAGCAGCCCGAGATATTCTCACTGAGCTGGAGAGCTTGATCTCGTTTGCCATCCTCATTGACTCCAGACTCTGAGAAAGACTTTCTTTTAAGGAGCGCTTGCGGAAGCCTCCTGTATGTTTGCCTCTGATCTTTGCAGTCCCACCCCTGCCTCCCTCACCTCCCATGCCTCCTGGTACCGAGTCGGTCAGTGAAGACAAACCCATGCACTTAGGCTTCACGCATCACTCTGCGGATGGGAGAGCCTTTAGGAGGAGGGAGAGATTGTGCCTTTGTGGCCAGGCAGGTCACTTTTTGAAGTCTTGTCCTACCCGTCCTGGGAACACCCGAACCTTGAGGTCCTGTCATGGACAGACCTTAGGTAGTGTTGTGTCGTCCCCAGTTATCCAGAAGGATAAGCCCCAGGTTTCGTTACCCTTTATTGGGCTATATCATCTATAGAGATACAGGCTCTAACCGACTCTGGGGCTGCAGGCCTGTTCATTGATGCTGCCTTTGTATCAAAGCACTCGATTCCACTGCAACTGCGTGACACTCCACTTGCCATTGAGGCTCTTGATGGGAAACCTCTTCAGCCTGCCTCATGAGACAGTTCCGTTGTCCATGGCCATAGGGGCTCTCCATCATGAGATAATCCAATTCCAAGTGATTTCCTCTCCCAATTTTCCACTGGTTATTCTTGAGGCACAACCTCAAGCCGTAGGGGCTCTCCATCATGAGATAATCCAATTCCAAGTGATTTCCTCTCCCAATTTTCCACTGGTTATTGGTTATCCTTGAGGCACAACCCCTCTTTTGATTGGCTCCATGCTGAGGCTCTCTCCTGGTCACCACAATGCAGTGAAACATGCTTCGGGAAGGTAGCCAAAGTCCTGTGTACCTCTTCACTCTCCTCCCTGCCGGAGGAGTACCGTTATTTTAGCGATGTCTTTGACAAAGGTCAAAATGGTAGTTTGCCTCCACACCGGCCGTATGATTGGGCAATTGACATTCAACCTGGTGCCACTCCCCCTCATGGCCGGGTTTACCCCTTGTTGGTCTTGGAGGATAAAGCCATGGAGGAGTATGTTGAAGACACACTTTATTGGGGTTCCATCTGCAAATCCTTGTCTCCTGCTGGTGCTGGTTTCTTCTTTGTGAAGAAGAGGAGCGGTGAACTGAGACCTTGTATTGATTATAGGGGTCTCAATCATTTCACGAATAGAATGCCTACCCGATCCCATTGATTACAGAGTTATTTGACCGCCTCAAGGGAGCAACGGTTTTCACTAAGCTTGATCTGAGAGGGGCTTACAATCTCGTGAGGATTAAGGAGGGCGACGAGTGGAAAACTGCGTCTAATACCAGAACAGGCCATTATGAGTATCTCGTAATGCCTTTTGGACTTTTTCCCCTCACATTTCAGCCTCAAATCTAATCGTTGTCAAAAGTTTGTAGAATTCACCTCCGTAACATCTCTAAAATTCGCCCCTTTTTAACAAATGAAACCACCAAGCTCCTCATTCACTCCCTTTTTATCCTTCGCCTGACTATTGCAACTCCCTTCTCATTGGCCTGCCTCTCCATAGGCTATACCCTCTTCAGTCTATCATGAGTGCTGCTGCCAGTTTTATCCACCTTACCAACCGCTCAGTGTCTGCCAGCCCTCTCCTCCAATCCCTACGCTGGCTCCCAATCACCCAGTGAATTAAATTCAAAATACTAACCACAACATACAAAGCCATTCATAACTCTCCCCAGAGCTACATCACCAATCTTGTCTCCAAATATCACCCAAATTGTCCTCTCCACTCTTCTCAAGACCTCCTACTCTCAAGCTCTCTCGTCTCCTCCTCTCATGCTCGTCTCCAGGATTTCTCCAGAGCCTCTCCCATCCTCTGAAACTCGCTACCTCCACCTGTCCGGCTATCCCCTACTCTTGCTACCTTCAGGCAATCCCTGAAAACTCATCTCTTCAGGAAAGCCTATCACACCTCTAACTAATCTTTTACCACTTCCATCAGCTCATTCCCCACAGTTACAACCTTTTATAGCACCTGCCCCACCCTATTAAATTGTAAGCTCTTCTGAGCAGGGCCCTCTTAATCCTCCTGTATTTTATTGTATTATAACTGTATTGTCTCCCTTTTATATTGTAAAGCGCTGCGTAAACTGTTGGCACTATATAAATGCTGTATTATGTTTTGAAAAATATTTATTGGGTTTTATGGCATACAAAAGTATAAAAAACTTAGTGTAACAAAAGTCACAGAGTATTAATCGTTACAATCTATAAAGTTCAATGACTTCTCATAGTAGTTGAAATACAATCTTGTCATATCAGTTAGAACAAGAGAGAAGTAACAGAAAACATAAAAAGAAACATTAGGGGAAAGGGAAGACGGGGGAGTTCATGTTTGCCATCTTATCAACACTATGGAGCGTAACTTTGCTCGACATATGAAATCTTAACATCTAAATACCTTCAGGAGTTGAGGCAGCGTCTGAATAAACGTGAGGGGGTGGATGCCAAGGGGCACAATGGATTTGTGGATATCCTATGGTGGGTTAAAAGTAAAGGAATCTGGGGTGGGGGGTATTTTGAGTCGGCCAAGAGAGTTGGTGACATCTTTTGTCAAGTACCATTTCGTGTAGCGAAATGGGTTCATTATCTCGATCAGTGCCTGCGGAGCAAATGTAGCTTCAATGTATTTCCTCCATCTTTTGAAAAAACGGGAAGTCGATCGGAAATTAAGGGTGATGGTGTCCAGTCTCTCTAGATGGAAAAGTGATGCCAAGGCTTTTTTAAACGTTGTTAGGGTAGGAGGAGTAGCTGATATCCAGTGAGACATAATAGTCCTGCGAGCCACTAGAAGACACAGGTGAGCCCAATGTGGAATATTTTGTGAGACCCTCGTTGGCGATGAGGGTGAAGGGGGTATGCTAAACAGGCATAATAGGCGGTCCTTAGTGCACTGAATTTTGTGGACCTCGTTGATGTAAGTGATCACCTTAGTCCAGTAAGCATCAATCTTGTTACAGTCCCAGAGTCTGTGTAGTAAAGTGGGGCGAGGTATGTTACACCAGGAACATTGCGCTTGGGCGGGGTCCTTCTTGTTGAAGCAGAAAGGGAAATAAGCTCTGTGAATGATCTTGAATTGTGTTTCCCTCCAAGATTCAGAAGCAGTAAGGTTGCGGACTGTCTTGTACCCCTCAAGGATTTTTTCTGGCAGAGATTCGTCATCTAATACGTGTGACCATTTTTGAAAGGGTTTGAGGGCATACTTCTGTGTTTGATGTTGTATGAGACAGGAGTAAATATTGGAGATGGAGTAGTTATTGCTTTTGATGAGAGTATCAATGCAGGATGTTTCAAGTGGGTTGGTACTAGGACCAGAGCATGATTTGAGATAATTGATGAGTTGGTAATAGAAGAAAACATGAGTTGGTGGTAGGGAGTATTCTCGCATCAGGGTTTGAAATGGTTTGAATTTGCCCAGCTTGTTGAGATAGAAAGAACGAGACATCTGTGAGGCCTTTAAGTTTCCATTGGCCAAAAGCTTTATGGATGATAGATGGAAGGAACATAGGGTTGCCTTGTATTTTGAGGTATTTGGAGATGCTGGATGGCACTTTGAGCAATTTTCTTACTTCTCTCCATGCAATGACTGTATCCTTAATTATTACACTTGTTTTGAGGTGGGGGGGGGGGTAATGTATTGGGATTAGAATGGAGGATGGCCGAGAGGGCATATGGGTGTACCATAGTCTCTTCTAAGGATAGGTTAGAATATTTAGAACCACCAGTTAGCCAGTCTAAGTAAACATGCCAGGTTGTAAAAACGCATATTGGGTAGTCCCGCCCCGCCCTCGCCCTTCGGGAGACAGTTTCTGTAGCGCTATGCGGGGTTTCTTGTGAGACCATATAAAGGCAGTTAGGGCCTTCTGGAGTTTTTGGATGTCTGAATGTTTAATTAGAAGAGGTATGGTCTGCATTGGGTAGAGCAAGCGTGCGAAAGACACCATTTTGAAAAGGTGGCATCTCCCAAAGAGCGAGAGAGGTAGGGACCCCCAAGCCTCCAACTCCTTCACAATTTTGGTTATCAAAGGGGGGTAATTCAAAGAGTACAGAGAGGATGGTTCACGTCCTATTTTAATGCCCAGGTATGTAATATGTTGGTTGGCTATGGCCAGGGGGGATAGGTGTTTCCATTTACTGGAGAGATGGGGGTGTAATGGTAGGATCTCACTTTTATCAAAATTGATTCTGAATCCCGAGCAAAGTCTGAAGTCTGAAAAAAGTTGTTTGAGTCTGTCAAAGTCTGTTATAGGGTCAGTGGAGAATAATAGTAGGTCGTCTGCAAATAGTGCCGAACGAAGAGTGTGGTTCTCTAGAGTGATGCCACTGATTCCATCAGCTGAATTTAGTATTCTGGACAGGGGTTCGATTGCTAGATTGAACAGGAGTGGAGACAGGGGGCAGCCCTGTCTCGTTCCTTTTGTTAATGGAATCGTGTCTGAGATAAAGTCAGGGGTGACAAGACGTGCGGTAGGGGATGCGTACATTTGTAAAAGGAATCGCATAATCGGTCCTGAGAATCCAAATTGTGTCATCACTCTAAAGAGCCAAGAGAAGCTGATGTTGTCAAAGGCCTTTTCCGCGTCTAATGACATGATGGCAATGTCTTGGTTAGGGTGAGTTTTGGCGTATTCCAGAGCCATTAACACTTTGCGAATGTTTGGGGTAGCCGATCTGCCCGAAACAAAGCCAGATTGGGCTGGGTGTAATAATGATGGCAGTAGGGGAGCTAGCCGCGACACAATTATTTTGGATAGGATTTTGACATCGACATTGATTAATGATATCGGTCGGTATGAGCCCGGTAATAGGGGATCTTTCCCTTTCTTAGAGATTAGTTTGATGTGGGCCTGTGTTCCCGTAGGAAGATAGGGCCCTCCGTCCCACATAGCTGCGTAAACATGTTTTAAGGTGTCCGGGATAAATTCCCTGGTCATTTTATAGAATTCGGCGGTGTATCCGTCGGGTCCCGGGGCTTTGGCCGAGGCCATGTTTTTGATCGTAAATCGAATATCATCAACAGTAATGGGGGCATTAATCGTCTCTAATTGTGTGTGGTGGAGTTTGGGTAGACGTATTTTGTTGAGCAGTAAGTCAGTAGTAGGCAAGTCAATCGGGTCAGCTTTGTATAAATTAGTGTAGTATTCCACGAGTAGGTTGCTAATTTCAGCTGGGGAGGTGACCAGAGAGCCTGTCTTAGCTCTAAGAGCAGAGATACGGGTAGGGCGTCTGGGGCCTGAGCACATCTTGGCCAGGAGCCTACCAGCCTTGTTTCCAAATCTATGAAAATGTAGCTGAGAGTATGATGTTTTGGCCGCTTCATGCTGTTCTGCCCAGAGGTCAAAGGTGCTTTTGGCCTGTCTCCATTTTTGTATGTTCTCAATGGTGCGGTTTAATGTGAGCTGCTCATATGCCAGGCGTAGGGCTTTGCTTGATTTACTATATTGTTGCTTGGCTCTTTTTTTAAACTGGGTTGTGTATGAAATTATTTTACCCCGTAAGAAGGCCTTGCCTGCTTCCCAGAATAGGTTAGGGTCTGTAATGTGAGCTCCATTAGTGGAGATGTATTCCCCCCAGGCGCAGTATAGTGTATGTTGAAAATCCTCATTATCAACTAAATAGGAGGGGAAGCGCCAAGTAGGGGAGGGAGATGAGCGAGCTGTTTGGGTTAGATGAACCACGATTGGGCTGTGGTCTGAGATCACTGCGTCTTGTATGTCTGGTGCGCTGATTACAGAGCTTAGGGCCGGGGAGGCAAAAAAATAGTCTATACGTGAGAACGTACTGTGCGGGGGCGAAAAAAAGTGTAATCCCGATCCGTTGGGTGCATTAAGCGCCAAACATCCACAAATTGCATGGAGGCGACGGCTTGTGACAGTAGGGTAGATGCAGATGATGAGGGGGTACGGGTGTGTGTTCTATGTGTAGGGGGGCCTGTGCGATCAGCTAGGGAGGACATGACTGAATTAAAATCCCCACCCAATAGGTGTAACGTCTCTGGTGTAGTTAGCACCCATTTCACTAAATCTTGAAAGAAGGAGGTGTCAGGAGAATTGGGAGCATAGATGTTAGTAAGTGCTATAGGTTTGTCATCTATAGTCAGATGTAGAGTCATTTTCCTTCCTTCCGAGTCAACCTTGACATCTCTAACAGTGTGCTGTAGATTCTTGTGCAGAAGGATAGCAACACCCGCTTTACGGCCTACTGCTGGTGAACCATAAACAGAGCCCACCCACAGTCTACGAAGACGTTGCAGGTCGTCTGCAGCCAGATGTGTCTCCTGAAGTAGAGCCACATCAGCCCGGAGACGACGCAGGTGTCTGAGGATGGACATACGTTTGTTTGGGGAACGCAGCCCCTTAACATTCCACGAGACAAACTTTAGGTGACTCCCAACTGCAGACTGTGACATAATTGATAGTTAAAAGTGTTTTGGTTTAGGGGTTTGTATAAGAACCCCTTTGTAGATGTGCTATCCTACCTCTTGGGAGCCGCCAAAGCGCCTCAGAGCCCCTGAAGACATATGAACTAGGTTGGCAAACATGAACTTAAACTTCTCTAAGCAACAATAAGTTATGAACATTAGGGCAGTACATCGTATAAGGAAATACATAACTTGAGTTGTGGACTTCTCTTTTTTCCACATGAGGTTCCACCTACCTAGTTAGCATAGCTCCCATTGATTGCCAGCTCCTCACTTAGGGGCAGGGTGGTAGCAACGGGGGGGGGGGGGTGAGGATAGGGATGGTAGGGGAGAGGAAAGGGGGATAGGCGGGGGGTACAGGATAGGAAGGGAGGGTAGTCTAGGGGGGGAACCCCTGAGGAGGTAGTGCAGGTTGTAAATTAATCGATGGCGAGGTATGCTAAACACAGGGGAGGGCCCCCCTCTTAAAATTAGGCTTAAACAAACCAGAAAATAGAAAATACAAGTAATCATAACATTGCAAGTGTCCTTGAAAAGGAAGGTTTCCCGGGTAGTGGGGGGCTATCACTGTTATTGAGTTACATGACCATAACATTATAACTGCATAACTTTTAGCTGCGTAACTTTCAGCTACAGGTTGGAAGGGGTAGTGCTCCATAGAGAGCATGTACGGCAGTTTATAAAGGCATCAAAAGCATCCTCATCTTAAGGATAAAAAATTTAAGAAAAAGAAAAAGTACTGTATAAGATGGGTTGATACTACCCGTTAGAAGATGGCGATGTGAAAGAGGTGGTGATGTGGAGTCCTTCGACGATTCCTTCAACGATTCCCAGAGCGATCTTCCTGGTTGGTGAAGCGGCTGCGCTTATATGGAGGTTTGGTCGGGCTTCGGGGGTGTTTAGGGGGTCCATACGCATGCTGTGAAGATGACGATGGTGATCCCTCTGCCGCGGCGCTGTGTTCCATTTCGGAGCTTCTGTTGGTTAGGTAGGTTTCCGCCTCTTCAGGTGTATGAAAGGTGAGCTGCTCCCCTTCAGATGTTTGAACGCGGAGGACAGCTGGATAGGCTAGGGAGAATCGGATTTGATTGTGGTGCAGAGTGGAGCATACCGAGGAGAATGCCTTACGTTGTTTCATTACCTCTATGGAATAGTCCGCGAAAAGCAGCAGTTTCGCGCCATCTACCACCAGTGAGCGCGTGCGACGAAATTTTTGCATTATGGCGTTTTTGTCAGCGTAGTTTAAATATTTCACTATCACATGCCGAGGTTTAGCGCGTGTGTCAGAATATTGACCCATACGGTCCGCTCGTTCAACAGTGCATGGTATGCGGAGGCCAAGTTGCTCTGGGATGGTTTTCGCACATATGTTTGTAAGGTGGGAGGCTGGGATCGACTCTGGCAAGCCAATGATGCGCAGGTTGTTTCTTCTTGAGCGATTTTCTAAATCGTCCAGCTTGTCCCATATGTCTCTATATGAAGCATTGATACGTGCAAGTGCTGCAGATGAGGCTGTGCAGTCATCTTCTATTATAGAAATCCTTTCCTCCACCTGAGTGATGCGCTGGGCCTGAGCCTGGAGCTCTATGTGCAGCTGTTCCAGCCCTCTGTGCACCGCTGCGTCCACAGTGGCTGTTAGGGATGGCCCCAGTAGTTGAACTACAGCCTGGGCAATGTTGGCAGGGGATGTGGGGTCAGTTTCTGCCATAGCAGGGGTAGGGGGAGGTTGTGGCTGCTGCAGAGGCCGCTCTGCTATGTCCGGAGAGGCCGCCATCTTGGCTGTGTCGGCCGCTATGTCTCCCGCCGGCGGAGCTGTGGAGGGGGGCGAGGACAGCGCCCGAGCGTATGATCGCTCCACAAAGCGATCCATGCCTGCCTGGGATGGAGCGGTGGCAGTAGGGGTTTCCCCCGATGCTGTGACTGGCTTAAATGCCGGTTTTGTGAGGAGCTGTGCGGGAGCTGGAGCTGCTCACCTCCTCCTCATGCGGCGCCGGAACCGGAAGTGGTAAATGCTGTATTATAATATTATTATTATTATTATTAATAATAATAATAATAATAATAATACCAGAACAGGCCATTATGAGTATCTCGTAATGCCTTTTGGTCTTTGTAATGCCCTGGCAGTTTTCCAGGAATTTATTAACAATGTCCTTCGAGATTTGTTGCAGTTATGTGTGGTGGTTTATCTTGATGATATCCTCATATTTTCCAAGTCCCTGGAGAGCCACCACACAGATGTCTGCCGTGTGCTTCAGAAATTAAGAGAGACCAATCTTTATTGTAAACTGGAGAAATGTGAGTTCCATCAGGAACAAGTTAAATTCCTGGGCTATGTCATTTCCATTGCTGGTTTTTCGATGAACCCAGAGAATCTTTCGGCAGTCCTACAGTGGCCTAGACCCATGGGGTTACCTCCTCTGCAGCGTTTCCTGGGTTTTGCCAACTATTATCGGAAGTTTATATATAACTTCTCGTCTCTGGTCAAGCCCCTGACCGATATGACCAGAAAGAACGGTAACCCACAGAGTTGGCCTCCGGAGTCCATTAAGGCCTTTGAAAAAGTCTCAAGGCTGCCTTTGTTTCTGCTCCTGTGTTAGCACATCCTGATCCTACGTTACCTTTTATTCTTGAGGTTGATGCTTCTGAGACTGGTGTTGGCGCCCTTCTGTCTCAGCATCTTACCTCAAGGTGCTATGCATCCTTGTGGCTACTTTTCCAAGAAATTGTCACCTGCTGAGTGCAATTACGAGATTGGTGACAGAGAGCTGTTGGCAATCAAGGTACCACTGTGCCGGTTCTCATTCTTACTGATCATAAGAATCTCACATTCTTGTCTGAGTCTAAACGCCTCTCTCCCAGAAGGACACAATGGGCACTTTTCTTGTCAAGTTTCAATTACATTGTCTCATTCTTACCTGGTACTAAGATCGTAAGGGCTGACGCCTTGTCACGACAATTTTCCTCCACTTTCAAGTTGGAGTCAGTTCCGGTTCCTATGATTCCTCCTGATCGTATTCTGGCTACGGTTCACACCAGTCTTACTTCTCCTTTGGGTGACAAAATTCTTGCTGCTCAGGTCGATGCTCCTCCTGAGAAACCTTGTGACCGCTGCTTTGTCCCAGAGTGTCTCCGTACTGTAGTGCTCCAGACTTACCATTCTCCCAAGGCAGCTGGCCACCCTGGTAAGAATCAACTCTTTGGATGTAACTGCCTTCGTAGCTGCCTGTTCCATGTGTGTGTGTATGAGTAAGACTCCACGACACCTTCCAATGGGCCTCCTACAACCCATACCCAATGGAGAGAGTCCCAAGGCAACACAGTTATCCTTATGGTGGTTGACCGGTTCTCAAAGATGTGTCATTGTATTCCACTTAAGAAGTTACCCACTTCTAAGGAACTGGTTTCCATTTTTGCTCAGGAGATCTTTCGCTTACATGGGCTACCCAAGGTGATTGTCTCGGACAGGGGTAGTCAGTTTGTGTCCCTGTTCTGGTGAGCCTTTTGTGCACAGCTGGGAATTCAGCTTGCTTTCTCCTCTGCATATCACCCGCAGTCTAATGGGGCTGCAGAACGAGCTAATCAGTCCTTGGAGCAATTCCTACATTGCTATATTTCTGACCATCACAACAAATGGTCAGACCTATTACCATGGGCAGAGTTTGCTCACAACAGTGCCTTGAATTCTGCTCCCCGATTGTCTCAGTTTTTGGCGAATTATGGTTTCCAACCTTCCATGTTGCTAACTCGTTTGTTGCGCAGAGTATTCCTGTGCTAGAGGAGCATCTCCGTGGTCTTCGTTCCACTTGGGCACAAGTCCAGGAGGCTTTGCGTCATGCTAATGATAGGTACAGACTCCATGCTGACCACAGATGCCTGCCTGCGCCTTCCTACCAGGTTGGGGACAGGGTCTGGCTGTCATCTCGCAACCTCCGACTCGGTGTTCCCTCACTGAAATTCGCACCTCGGTTTATTGGGCCTTTCCGTATCCTTCGCAGGATTATTCCAGTGGCTTACGCGTTGGACCTTCCTCCTAGTATGTGCATCACAAATGTGTTTCATGTCTCCTTATTGAAACCGTTGGTCTGCAACCGCTTTACCACCTCGGTGCCACGTCCTCACCCTATACAGGTTGAGAACCATTAGCAGTATGAAGTACAATCCATTGTTGACTCCCGTAGGTTCCATGGGCACATACAGTACCAGGTGCATTGGAAGGGGTACAGTCCGGAGGAACGCTCCTGGGTCTCATCCTCGGACGTACATGCTCCTTCCCTCCTCCGTGATTTCCATAGACGTTTTCCCCTCAAGCCTGGTGGTCCTCCGAGGGGGAGGGGTCGTTGAGGGGGGATACTGTCAGGGCTGGCTCAGCCCTTCCTTCTCTGAGCTGGCCGCTCACCTGTCGGCTAATTGCCAGCGCTCATCTCTCTCCACAGTTAACCAGCTGATGTGGATCTGCTCATCAGTCCCGCCTACTTAAAGATCTCCAGCTCACTTCATTCCTGCCTTCGCCTTGGTCACATCACAAGAAACCATTTCCTGCGTTCCTGTTTAAAGACTGGCTTTGCTGACATCCCTTCTGGCTCCTTATCCTGCTTGCTGTTCCTCTACTTGTATCCCTGACTTCTGCCCTGGCTGATTACCCAATCTGGTTACTAAACTCTGGCTTGGCTGACTACCCGATCTGGTTACTGGACTCTGGCTATGCTTTGACTACGCTTACTCTATTTACCTTTTTATTTTTATTAATAAACAAATGTGATTTTACTGTACTTCTGTCTTGTTCTGGTTTATAGTTTCTGACAGTATTAACATATTACAAGTTAGTCAATATGATGAAACTTGTTGTAAATCAATCTTATATAAGCCTGAAGATCCACATTTATTATCCTATAGGTAAATATTGGGCAAGTAGTACTATCAATAACTAGATCGTTTGACTTACATATATACATAGGGAACAGTGCATACCCCCCAAAAGAAAGAGAGAGAGAGAGCAAAGCCCATAATGTCAAGACAGAAAAGGTGGGGGGGCGGGGGGAAAGGAGAAAATATAATGATGCGTCATACCTTGCAGATAGGCAGCAGTCACATGGAGACACATCCTGGCATCCAAACTGAACGGTGGATGTTGGCCATGACTCCAAGGGAGCCTAAAATGTAATTCCCCCTCCAATCCCAGGCCACGCCGAATTGCTTCAGCTGTGCCTGGGGGGGGGGGGGGGCGGGGAACTCAGAGCGCGCCTGTGCTGGCTGCCTGAGCCATGCGCACACGTCCCTATCCCGACCACGCATGCGCGACGGAATGACGTCATGCGCACGCGGCACACCGATACAGAGCTACTCCAGTGGACTGCGCATGTCCACTGGAGCAGTAAGATGGAGACCAGATGAGATGCAATAACATCTATGGTCCCCATGAGGAGCCGCCACGGTTTGAAAATCCGGGCGGCTATGTGTGCCGGGCGCCCTACAGTCCATCCCCAGAGGGTCAATTAGCATAAATCAATAAATTGCATACAACGGTTGTATTGATCACCATAGACAAATCCAATCATAGTTGGACATGGAGCCGAAAAGGCCCCAGCCCTCAAGTGGTGGGTAGCAGAACTGCAAATAGGATTCATTGCAAAAGGCAGAGAAGACAGGAAAACACTGATCACAATGAACAACAAATAACAGAATAAAAATGATTTTACAAACATGATGTATATCATGAAGTTTTTGAAGTGATCAACAAGGTTAACATTATGAATATACAGATAATTCCAATATAATTTTGGTACTCAAGAATTCTTGATTTAATCACATGTAAATTAACTCAAATTACTTAGATGGGGATAATACAACGGACTCGGGAATACAGATAGATATACTATATCCTATTTCTCCATTCCCCTGAGGAAAAACTCAAGAAAGGGTTTGAAGCATGTGGCCTCATTAGGGCCTGGCGAAGATGCAGCTTTAAGATTGTGTATCCAGCGCAGCTCCATTTGGAGGAGAATCTTGTTCCAATCTCCTCCTCTTGAGCTGGGGTGGATACGATCTAGTATAAGGAACTTAATTTTAGAAAATTTACCTTCATGTACAATTTTAGTGTGTCTGCCCAAAGGTAAATCAGGATAATTGATTTGCATACTTCTTATGTGTCTATATGCTTGTCTCCAGAATTAGAGTTTTGTCTTGCCAATGTAAAAGCAGCCTCAATCGCAGCATAACATGTAAACAACTCCAATGGTTCTACAATTGGCAAAATGCCTAGGACGGAATGTTTGGCCATTAAGGAGGATAGGGTTCCTTTGAGTCAGCATGTATTTGCAATAATTGCATGCTCCACACATAAATGTGCCTTTATATTTACACGGGTCTTTTCTAGCTTCCCCCTTGTACTCACTAGTAATACGTTTGTCTCTGATTGATGGCGCCCTCTTAAATGTAAAGAGGGGACGATCAGGGACAAACTGTCCTAATAGAGGATCAAAGGACAACATATGCCAGTACTTATTGACAATGTTGTTAACTTTGGCTTGTTGGTTTGTATATTTCATAATGATGCATAGAGGATTTGCGTCATTTTTGGTTTTTGTGTATATACTAGATTTTTTCTATCGTGTGTAGATGCCCGTTGGTATGCTCCTTTTAGAGTGACATGCAAGTAGCCTCTCAGTAAGAGCCGGTCACTGAGTATTTGAGCCTCAATTTTAAAACTTGCCTCCACAGAGCAATTCCTCCTAGTCTGCAGGTACTGGCTGTAGGGTATAGACTTGACCAATGTTTGGGGGTGAAAGCTGGATGCATGCAAGATGTTGTTTCCTGCCGTGGGTTTCCTATAGAGCTTGCTGCCAAGGGTACCCTCAATGTCTCAATATACTTCCACATCCAAGAATGCTATGCACTCGATATCATACGCCATGTTAAAATTTAAATTGAACTTGTTTGTGTTCATCCTACTCAAGCATTACTGAAGTGTGTCAATGGGTCCATCACAAATGATGAAAAAGATTGTCGATGTACTCGGTACCAAACTAGCATATGGTCCGTGTACATTGACAGTGACTCATCCATAAAAAACATTTTTCCCCACTCCCCCAGATACAGGTTGGCATAAGATGGGGCACAGCACGTCCCCATTGCCACCCACTGTAGTGGGATCCATGGAAGGAAAAGACATTGTGTCCCAAAATGAATTAGAGAAGGGAGAGAATGAACTAGTTGTAGGCTGGGTCCCTCTCTCCTCCCGGACTTGTAATTATTTATTTGTAATTATGGCTGCAATGCCTTTGGAATTCAATTGGTATAGTTCAATTTGGGGTCTAAGGGAAGTCCAAAGACAAATTCTATCTCATAGCCATGTGGAACTCCCATTCACTGTAGCCAAGCGAGATTGGAGGCTCTGTGATCAAAGTAATAGGCATAGACTTGGTTTCCAAATTCAGACACTTTTCCTTATATTATTTACTCGTTGATACAGCATACTTAAATGGTACCATCACAAAAAGCACATGGGATTTCATTAGAACTAACTTCCCCATAATACCAACCTTCTATGCACTGCCCAAGATCCACAAAGATGTAAACAATCCACCAGGGAGACCAATAATTTTGGGGATAGGCGCTCTGAGTGAAAACGCCAGCAAATTAGTGGATGAATATCTTAGACCTTATGCTACTGCCTTACCTTCTTATGTAAAAGACACCATACATTTCCTGCAAATATTAAATAGCTTACATATCCCTGAACACTTCCTTTTAGTTACAATAGATGTCAAAGCCCTATATAGTTCAATCCCACATTCCAAAGGCATTGCAGCCATAAAACACATTACAAGTCCGGGAGGAGAGAGGGACCCAGCCTACAACAAATTCATTCTCTCCCTTCTCTAATTCATTTTGGAACACAATGTCTTTTCCTTCTATGGATCCCACTACAGTGGGTGGCGATAGGGACCATCTTACGACAACCTGTACCTGGCGGAGTGGGAAAAAATGTTTTTTATGGATGAGTCACTGTCAATGTACACGGACCATGTGTTAGTATGGTACTGGTACAACCACAATGTTTTTCATCATTTGGGATGGACCCATTGACACACTTCAGCAATGCTTGATTAGGATCTTAAAGCTACATCTTCGCCAGGACTTAATGAGGCCACATGCTTCAAACCCTTTCTTGAGGGTTTTTCCTCAGGGGGAATGGAGAAATAAAATATAGTATATCTATTTGTATCCCCAGGTCTGTTGTATTATCCCCATCGAAGTAATTTGAGTTAATTTACATGTGATTAAATCAAGAATTCTTGAGTACCAATATTATATTGGAATTATCTGTATATTCATAATGTTAATCTTGTTGATCACTTCAAAAACTTTATGATATACATCACGTTTGTAAAATCATTTTTATTCTATTATTTGTTGTTCATTGTGATCAGTGTTTTCCTGTCTTCTCTGCCTTTTGCAATGAATCCTATTTGCAGTTCTTCTACCCACCACTTGAGAGCTGGGGCCTTTTCGGCTCCATGTCCCACTATGATTGGATTTGTCTATGGTGATTGGTACAACCATTGTATGCAATTTATTGATTTATGCTAATTGACCCTTTGGGGCTGGACTGTAGGGCTCCCGGCACACATAGCCACCCAGATTTTCAAACCGTGGCGGCTTCTCATGGGGACCATAGATGTACTTGCATCTCATCTGGTCTACATCTTACTACTCCAGCGGACTTGCGCAGTCCGCTGGAGTAGCTCTCTGTGTCGGTGGGCTGCATGCACATGACATCACTCCATCGCGCATGCTTGGTCGGGATGGGGACATGCGCGCACTCAGGAAGCCAGTACAGGCGCGCTCTGAGTTCCCCACCCCCCTCCCAGGCACAGCTGAAGCAATTTGGCGTGGCCTGGGATTGGAGGGGAAATTACCATTTAGGCGCCCTTGGAGTCATGGCTGACATCCACCGTTCGGTTTGGATGCCAGGACATGTCTCCATGTGACTGCTGCCTATCTTCAAGGTATGACGCATCATTATTATATTTTCTCCTTTCCCCCCGCCCCCCACCTTTTCTGTTTTAATTGACATTGTGGGCTTTGCTCTCTCTTTTGGGGGTATGCACTGTACCCTATGTATATATGTGAATCAAACGATCTAGTTATTGATAGTACTGCTTGCCCAATATTTACCTGTAGGATAATAAATGTGGATCTTCAGGCATATATAAGATTGATTTACAACAAGTTTCATCATATTGACTAACTAACCTGTAATATGTTAATACAGAGATAGTTCTCTGGCAATAGTTTATAAAACCCAAGCCAGGCATCTATGTAAATGCACATCGATTAGTTCATTATAAGTATATGGATTATATATTATCTGGTCCAGATATGAGATCAATCGATATTTCTACATTTCCGTATTTTGAAGCATTATTTAAACACAATCATGTGATTGATAAATAAAATATAGATTAAAAAATACACCAAAGTTGATGGAAACCTAGATATCTAAGATATTGGTTTATATACCTAGATGACTAATCCATTGCTATGCATTTAATATCCCTTTAGTACATACATCCTTATATCTTCAAATCATCTCTGCATCATCAGCCTGTCCCTATTTGGCACAGGTAGGATGCATTACATATACATATGAATAGTTACAGGACTTATTCTAAGTCAATTAAAGCTGGATTCCGGCCGTAAAAAAAAAAAAAAATGAAAAGTCAGCAGCTACAAACACTGTAGCTGCTGACTTTAAATAAGTAGACTTACCTGTCCCTGGGTGCCCGCGATGTCGGCCGCCCGAGGCCGACCCGTCCCTCGGCTTTCGGGTCCCAGCACCGCCATCCTAGGTAAGGGAAACAGGCAGTGGAGCCTTGCGGCTTCACTGCCAGTTTCCTACTGCGCACGTACGAGCGGCGCGGCGCTCTGTGAATTGCCCCGTGGTGTTCTGGGAACACACACAGTTCCCAGAAGAGTGACGCCTACTTCTTAGCCTCAGCCTTCCTAGCTGTTCTTTGGCATCTGGTGGAGCTTGGCATTTTTCAGTTCTAGTTGCATTATTTCTATGCAATCATTTAAGTATATCAACAAGAGCAGCTATCTTAAAGGTTTTGGAGACACAGTCCTTTCTATGTTTGTTTTTAATAGTTCCATGGAATGTTTTCATTGGTGACACCACTACAATATATGTGAGTCTGCTCAAATTACATTTAATCCAAAGATATTATATCATACTATTGATTGTTATATGATAACTTTCATGATTTTTTGAAACCACAATACTCTGAAATGCGTTGGATAAACCTAGAGGATTCCAAAGTTAAATCTATGTGGTGATTTTGTACAGCTATTGTAATCATTCCAATATATTTTATATTCTATGTATTATGTTTAATAAATTATATACTTTTTTTCAACAATTTACTATGTCAGTGCCTTTAAAGTACATTTAGGGGTTTCTTTTTCTAGGTTTATGGTGAAATGATGTCCTTTCCACTCCTGGATTATGGGCCCAACAGTGCTCTCTGGAACCTTCAGAAGTTTTGAAATCCTTCTATTACCAACGCCATCAGTATGTTTTGCAACATTAAGGTTGTGAAGGTCTTGAGAGCGCTCTTTGCTTTTCCCCAACATGAGATGTTTCTTGTGTGACACCTTTTTATAGGCAATCAGTTGAGACTGAACCAGCTGATATTAGTTTTCACTGACAAGGGGCAGGATTGCTTTCTAATTACTGATAGATTTCAGCTGGTGTCTTGGGATTCCATGCCTTTTTGCATCTCCCTTTCTTCATGTGTTCAATAGTTTTTCCCTGTGCCATTCCATTTTATTACACATAACCTAATTTTTGAACTTATTTGTTTTGGTTTCTTTGTATGTATGAGTTGCACGGATTGTTACCGACATGTGGTGAAAATGTAATGTCAATAGGAACTTTAATGGCATCCCAGTCTTAGTCTGTAAAGTTCAATATTGAGGTGGCCCGCCCTTTGCAGCTATAACAACTTCAACTCTTCTGGGAAGACTGTCCACAAGGTTTAGGACTGTGTCTATGGGGATGTTTGACCATGCTTCCAGAAGAGCATTTGTGAGGTCAGGCACTGATGTTGGATGAGAAGGCCTGGCTCGCAGTCTCTACTCTAATTCATCCCAAATGTGTTCTATCGGGTTGAGGTCAGGACTCTGTGCAGGTCAGTCAAGCTCCTCAACCCCAAATGCACTCATCCACGTCATTATGGACCTTGCTTTTGCACTGGTCCAAATCATTTGGTGAGGGGGCAATTATGGTGTGGGGTTATGTTTCAGGGGTTAGGCTTGGCCCCTTCGTCCCAGTGAAGGGTACTCTTAACGGCGTCAGTGTACCAAGGCATTTTGGACAATTTCATGCTCCCAACTTTGTGGAAACAGTTTGGGGATGGCCCCTTCCTGTTCCAAAATGACTGCGCACCAGTGCACAAAGCAAGGAAAATAAAGACATTGATGAGCAAGTTTGGGGTGGAGGAACTTGACTGACCTGCACAGAGTCCTGACCCCAATCAGATAGAACACCACTGGGATGAGTTAGAGCAGAGATTGCTAGCCAGGCCTTCTCGTCCAACATCAGTGCCTGACCTCACAAATGCGCTTCTGGATGTATAATCCTCAGTGCTTTCCTTGGACAGACGAGAGAGCGTCCCAGCCAAAACAGACAGTGTATTATGTAAGTTCTTTTGAATGCACAGAATGAGATTATTAAATCCCTGAAGAAGATATTATATGTACTGTTTTTCGAAACGTGTTGGATATCCCCAATTCTTGGAACCATCAATTGCTCATTGATCATCCATCCAGACTTGTTCTATATGGCTTATAATGAAATGTAAAATGTGTGTTATGTGACAATATATAAGACATATTTATTTTAAATACCATAGTTAAACAATTCCTCTTTATTGGTTGCCTTAAAAATCCCACAAAGAGGATTTTGATTGTGGAAGCTCTGGGACTCAAGGGGAAATGCTAAGGGACTAAAGTGGTAAAACAGTTCTGCTTCTAAATAAATACAGCTTGCCTACACCTTCTGTATGCAGAATCAAAATATACTTCACAATTACTAACATCTTTCAGAGATTTCAGAGGAGAAAGATACAATTTGTCAACTTCAGAAACGTCTGAATCTCACCTAGTGGAGTATGAACTTCATTTATCCAGATCTCCTCAAAGCCACTGTAGTTTAAGGCCAAAAGACGGATGTGATAATTCTGTCCTGATTTCAGTTCAAGAAGTTTGTACTCTGCATCTGATGCATTGACAATACCATGGAGATACCACTGGTCATCTGGATATGGGAAGAGTAGTATAATATTAAGCCTTAAGCTAGAAGAGCACATTTAAGAAATTATTTGAGTTATAAAAAATGTGTACCTATACAAAAAGAAAATCTACTTGAGGCAGCCTATGCCAACACGAAAAAGACAGAAAAGCTGATATCATTAAAATATACCATTTTAATTTGCTTTTCTTTGAGACTGAAACTGTGAGATTCCCAGCAGCAATTTGTTTCCTTACCGTATATTTCCTTTCCTTGCCTATCTTCATGTCAGCACACAATGGGTTAACTCCTCCTCTAGAACCCACAGGGGATGTCTGCGCAATGAGGTTTGTTCCATTTATGTTTGGAGAATATAATTGCCCTGGTGAAAAGCCCCTATTGACACTTCGTGTGGGCTGTTGATGGAATATATTTTATGAACCGGCATCCATTATCTGGTATCGTTGCTAATCTTGCCCAGAGGGAGGTGATATCCTTGGAGTGGAGGAATGCTGAGACTGCCATCAGATGATACCTGCAAAAAATAGGTCCAGGCATTTTAGACTTAGCAGCCCGGGGGGGGGGGGGGGGGATCATTCGCAGGGGGTGGATGGCGGATTTGGGGTTCCAGGATGTGCGGATTTGATTACTTTAACTCCAGTTTTGATGGTGGAGTCCTGAAAATAGTAACCTCGCCGGCTTTTACTTGCAGGAGGCAGGTCTGAGGTGCATAAGGCATCTTCCTCTGCTTTTCCATCCCTCCTCCTCTCCTGGCGTCCTGGTTGCCAGGTGCCCGTCGGCTGCGGGGCGCATGCTCGAACAGGGACTTTCTGTTCAGCGGCGGCCTAGGTTGCCATGGATGGGCTTGGTAGGCGGAGAATGCCCCCGGTCCTCCCACCACCACCAGCATATGCAGAACATCAGCGGCCGGCCCTGCATGTCACAGCCAGACATGTGGCCTGGCGGCCCCTGGCCCACCGGCAAACGCCCGATGTGCCCTATGGCCAGTCCGGGCCTGCCTTAGGGTAAGATTCAGTGTGATCAGGTGTTGATGACGGCTTCCATCTATCACTGTAACATAGCTTAAGAACATCAATTTGAATGTTTATGAACTTTTAAATTTCAGACTTTATATAATACAGCGCTGCACCATTACCACTTTTTACTGTTTATTGTCCCCAACAATACTGTGCTAGCCGCTATATGTTATGATTTATATTAACCCAAGTGCAAAAGATTTGTGTGATTTTTAATTGTTACAGCCCTGGCTATTGGCAGAGGAAAGTGCCTCGATGCATGCTGGGTGACTGTATAAATACCAAGGGCACATGTGCTCAGGGTCTTTGGCTGGAGAGCGGGGTCCAGGAGAGAGGGGGCTGCTGCCCCTCCTCTGTAGACGCTGCCATGTGGCCTCAGATGCCTAACCTGAGGGCCTGAATCTGAGAATGGTTGCAACCCAGATGTCCTGCAGAGCTGACCAGAAGGGAGACACAGGAAGGAGTACACATCTGTGTTGTGGGGCCTGTCCTGTGAGGGTCACCCCTTCAGCTAGTAGAGTCAGAGGACGGGTGCTGGCAAAAAGGGGATGCCAGTGAGTGTCCTGAAGATAAAACGTTTCATCAAGTCTGCTGCCAGAGCAACCAAGAGACTTATTATTCCCATAGAAGTGTTATATGGTATAACAGTAAGTCTGTTACCACACCTAACCTATAAGGCCGAGTGAGAGTTGTCCTCAATTGTAATTCGTTCCAGTTGGAGTATCCCACGATTCCATCCTCCTATCCAAGTTCCAACAATAAATCAAAAAACCAAACCCCTGGATTGATTATTGGAAACGAGGATGAGAGTATGGGCGATTGTGTGAAAACCCTTAGCAACTGGCTGCAATATAAGAAGGGAAAAAGCCCAGGGAAGTCTACACACAGCAATCCCTATGGGGGCAGTGCTATACATGCATCAGCCACCTTCATGGGATAAAGCTCAGAGAACCTGTACTGTAAATTGGCCTTCTTATCAGGTCTCTCCCATTCTTCATCAATGAGCTCTTTACTCAGATCATTATGGGAAAAGAAGGCCCATACTTCTTTACATTTGGAAATTTGGGGACTCTGGCCGTCGATAATAAAGGCGGCTATGAGATAGAAATCAAAAGTAGGCACACCCTACCTTTCTTCATCAGCCCTTCGACTTTTTTGTTTTGCCTGTTACATTGATATTTGCTGCATTGTTTCCGCTGTAGCCTCCTAAAGATAGGTTTTGAAATTTGCGTATCCACTTCCTTATCCATGGTCACTTGCGGCAATCCATGCAAATTAATTTCCCCACCACTGGAGATTCCATGCAGGTCCAACATGCACCATGAGCTGGGTGAGGCATTTACTATTGTGCTGATATAAACGCATGTGAGCCATTGCCACATGAGCTGCTTTGGGGAGCATGAAAGCCACCCTGTGTGGGAATCTGAAGAATGCAGATTGTCCTGATCAGGAGAAGACCAATGGGGGGTCTTGTGTTTTCTAGAGTATTTGCATTTAGGGCTACTGCTCCTAAAATAATGCAAAACACCATAATCTGCAGTCCTTGAGCACTCTTTTAAAACATGTCCCGTGTTGCCTCCTCTTACCTTCCCTAGTCTTCTGTGCCACTGACAGATGTGGCAAGCTCATATTACTCTCTCACCAAAAATAACAGGTACACGGTCACTTTAATATGAATCAGCAGGTGAGCCCAGGCAGCACTTCCAGAGGAAGACAGGACACATAATCAGAATCTTAGACAACACCAGTCAGACTGTGGAACTTCCAGGAGCAGACAGCACAGCAGGGGAGCAACAGCAAAAGGTTGGGAGTTAGGGCGCTCAGAGCTTCATTATATCTGCAAAGTCTCTATACACAAAGTTCAAACGTATAAATGATGACGATGGTATGAAGAAATCTTCAGCACTAAGGGCTGCAGCTTGACAGACTGAAGCAAAATCTATAAAAACATAAACAAACAAAAGGGGGAGAAACAGCAACAAGTCTTTACCTCACAAGAGAAAACTGGCAGGACTGCAGATAGAGAGGGAGGGAAGCCAGTTTCTCTGCTGTCTTCTAAGACTGTTTATGCCAGTGCTTTGCAGACACTATCCCACGTCACACCATCTCCCAACAGCCGCTCTCAGACTGAAAATAAAGCCAGGAGAGTAGAGTGAGCGCTGCCTATACAAGGCAGGGAAAACCCCAAGGGATAAGCAAATGGTGACATTGCAGAGCTTACTAACACCACCCAGGGCAACTTGTTTCAGGAAGGTTTGCTTCCACCATTCTTGGTCTTCCAACGCCAGGAGAGGCTGAATTTGGAGGTGTAAGTGCGGCAGGGGGAAAAAACTTGCAGCAACCAAAGTACTTACCAACTGCAATCAACAGGTAGCCTGAGGCATGAACACAAAAGAAAAACACTTTAGTTGGGGAGAGGTTATCCTGTGGGTTCCAAAGGAGTTAACCCGTTGTGTGCTGATGTGAGGTGGGCCAGAAAGGCTGTTTCTTTCACCATGCCCTTTCCACACTAATTCCTGAGTGGGAGGATCTGTCTTCATTATAACCACCTTGTGAAATCTCAGTGCTCTGGTGAGGGAGACTGCACTGTCTGCATTCCTTTGGAGTTAGTTAACCCCTTAGAAAAAATGGCATTTCTATTGCAGGGGATGCTGTATCACATTGCAGATGTCTGACAAAAAAAAACAATAAGCCAATCACAGAAGCAATATGTGACATTTCTGATGTACAAAACACCATCAGGTTGCCACATTGCACTGCATTTTTTTGACAAACATTACAGCAATTGTTGGTAGAAAAGTTATTTTTATTAACATTTATTTACAAAATGGCTTGTGTAGCAATTTTATATGGAATATTTTCTTCAACAAAAGTACAACTTCCTTCAGCCCTGGTTCACATTGGAGCGATTTGGCATGCGATTTGACGATTTGCCAAAGCGACGGCAATTTCTGGCAATGGCACAGTCCGAATCAGTGTGACGCCGCATTTGCGGTGACACACTGATTCCAAAAAGTAGTTTCTGTACTACTTTTGTCTACTTTGGGGTGCGATTTCCATTGACATCTATGCAGCAACCCGTACAGATGTCTCTGAAATCACCCCCAAAGTCGGGACTGACATGCAGGAATGAAATTGTGCGAGTTCAGCTGAACTCGCACGATTTCATACCCGCTGTCAGTGTGAACCTAGGCTTAAGTTTACTTGCACACAGCTGTGCACCTGCCATATGAGAATCCTGAGTACTTTACTGTGTTCTGTGTTCTTAACGTGTGTTGAGGTAAGACAATGCATTCATTTTTAAATGGACTTTCAATGCATCACAACAAACCTAAATGCACACTAGCATTTTTTATCCCAGGGTACAGCAACACAGAGATAATTCACTGTTCGCTATAGTGCAGTAAAACATAGGTCGGTTGTGATTGTGCATTGGGGTGCAATTCAAAATGAATGGAACCCAAATGCACCACACGTATTACCATGCATCACAATAAAAAACATGCATTACTGCAATGCAAATATGTGAAGGCAGACTAAGAAAGTATGCTACATAGTTGTGAAAAAACCCAAACCCAATACTACTAGGTCTGTATTTTACATATTTTTGTCTGGTGGGGGAGCTGAATCTCTCCAACATTGCACAATGAAGGAAAACCCAACAATAAATGGATGAGGGCTCTATCCCTCCTCTGCTTTGTTGGTGTAATATCTCACAAAATACCCAAAAGAGAAAGATACTCAATCTAAAAAATGCTAACAGCTCCCAATTAATTAAAAAACAATATCTTTATTCTTCATAAAATACATGAATTCATACACATAAGACGCTTGGGCACACACCGTTGGATTAAAAAACAACCAGCTAAATATTAAGCAAATATTTAAGCTTTATATGTGACAAAGTGCGGAATATCACTTGCCACGTTGTTTGTCACCAGATGCGGAATGTCACTTGTCAACAGATGCTGATTGTCACTTGCCACGTTGCCTGCCACCAGATGAGGAATGTCACTTGCCTTGTCGTCTGCCACCAAATGCAGTTTGTCACTTGCCACATCGCCTGCCTTCAGATACAACTTCCAACTTGCCACGTCACCTGCCACCAGATGCAGCTTGTCACTTGCCATTAGATGCAGTGTGTCACTTGCCACGTTGCCTGCCACCAGGGATGGACTCACCATCGGGACTACCGGGAGATTCCCGGTGGGCTGATGATTCAGTGTGGGCCAGTTTCTGCCGCATCTGCGGTGCGCGGCCATCTACCCGTCAACCACCGACAGCTGTCGCCTGACTGGTAGATCATAAGCCAGTATGCAGAGTAGCGCAGGAAGTGTGTGTAGTAGTAAGTTCTCTCTCATGTCACGTGCGGCTGCTCCCCAGCGGCCCCACCTCTCTTCTCATCTATCCCCATTAGCTTGTAAGATTATCTGGGATAGACGAGAGGAGAGGCCGCCGGGGAGCAGCCGCACGTGACATGAGAGAGAGAACTTACTACTACACACGCTTCCTGCGCAACTCTGCATACTGGCTAGTAAGATCCTGATGATGTGTCCCCTGATGTGCCCTGATGATGTGCCCCCTGATGTGCCCTATAATGTGCCCCGATCATGTGCCCCATGCCCTGATGTGCTATGTGCCCTGTGCCCTGATGTGTCATGTGCTCTGATGTGCCATGTGCCCTGATGTGCTATGTGCCCCGATGAGCCCCATAATTTGCCATGTGCCCTGATGTGCCATAATGTGCCCTGATGTGCCCCGTGCCCTGATGTGCTATGTGCCCTGATGTTCCCCATAATGTGCCCTATGCCCTGATGTGCTATGTGCCCTGACGTGCTATGTGCCCTGACGTGCTATGTTCCCTGATGTGACCCGTGCCCTGATGTGCTATGTGCCCTGATTTGCCCCATGCCCTGATGTGCTATGTGCCCTGATGTGCCATAATGTGCCCTGATGTGCCATAATGTGCCCTGATGTGCCATAATGTGCCCTGATGTGCTATAATGTGCCCTGATGTGCTATAATGTGCCCTGATGTGCCATGTGCCCTGATGTGCCCCATAATGTGCCATGTGCCCTGATGTGCCCCGTGCCCTGATGTGCTATGTGCCCTGATGTGCTATGTGCCCTTACGTGCCCCGTGCTCTGATGTGCTATATGCCCTGATGTGCTATGTGCCCCATAATGTGCCCTGATGTGCCCCGTGCCCTGATGTGCTATGTGCCCTGATGTGCCCCATGCCCTGATGTGCTGTGTCCCCTGATGTGCCCCGATGTGCCATGTGCCCCATAATGTGCCATGTGCCCTGATGTGCTATGTGCCCTGATGTGCTATGTGCCCTGCTGTGCCCCGTGCCCTGATGTGTTATATGCCCTGATGTGCTATGTGCCCTGATGTGCCCCGTGCCCTGATGTCCTATGCCCTGATGTGCCCCGTGACCTGATGTGCCTTGTGGCCCGATGTCCTGTGCCCTGAGCCCTGATGTGCTATGTTCCCTGACGTGCCCCGTGCCCTGATGTGCTATGTGCCCCGATGTGCCCCATAATGTGTCCTATAATGTGCCCCGTGCCCTGATGCGCCATGTGCCCTGATGTGCCCCGTGCCCTGATGTGCCATGTGCCCTGATGTGCCCCATAATGTGCCATGTGCCCTGATGTGCTATGTGCCCTGATGTGCTATGTGCCCTGATGTGCTATGTGCCCCGATCTCCTATGCCCTGATGTGCCCGTGACTTGATGTGCCTTGTGGCCCGGTGCCCTGATGTGCCCCGATGTCCTGTGCCTCAATGTCGTGTGCCCTGATGTACTGTGACCTGTGCCCTGATGTCCTGTACCCTGATGTGCTGTGTCCTGATGTGCTATACTTTGATGTGCTGTGCCCTGTACCCTGATGTGATGTGCCCTGACGTGCCCTGATGTTCTGTGCCCTGTACCTTCATGTGTTGTGCCCTGTACCCTGATGTGCTGGGCTCTGTACCCTGATGTGCTGTGACCTGTGCCCTGATGTGCTGTACCCTGATGTCCTGTGCCCTGATGTCCTGTGCCCTGATGTCCTGTGACCTGTGCCCTGATGTGCTGTACCCTGATGTCCTGTGCCCTGATGTCCTGTACCTTAATGTGCTGTACCCTGATGTCCTGTGCCCTGATGTCCTGTGCCCTGATGTCCTGTGCCCTGATGTCCTGTGCCCTGATGTGCTGTACGCTGATGTACTGTACCCTGATGTGCTGTACGCTGATGTCCTGTGCCCTAATGTGCTGTGTCCTGATGTGCTGTGTCCTGATGTGCTGTGCCCTGTACGCTGATGTGCTGGGCTCTGTACCCTGATGTTTTGTGCCCTGATGTGCCCTATACGCTGATGTGCTGGGCTCTGTACCCTGATGTGTTGTGCCCTGTACCCTGATGTGGCCTGGTTTGCTGTACCCTGATATGCTGTGCACTGATGTGCCTTGTGCCCTGATGTGCCTTGTGCCCCGATGTGGCCTGATGTGCTGTGCCCTGATGTACCGTGCCCTGATGTACTGTACCCTGATGTGTTGTGCCCTGGGCCGGTCTGGATGAAGTCCAGGGCCACATTTTTGTCCCAGTCCAGCCCTGCCTGCCACCAGATACAGCATGTCAATTGCCACGTCACCTGCCTTCAGATACAGATTATCACTTGCCACGTTGCCTGCCACCAGATGCAGTTTGTCAGTTGCCACGTCACCTGCCTTCAGTTGTGCCCTGGGCTGGTCTGGATGAAGTCCAGGGCCACATTTTTGTCCCAGTCCAGCCCTGCCTGCCACCAGATACAGCATGTCAATTGCCACGTCACCTGCCTTCAGATACTGATTGTCACTTGCCAGGTCGCCTTCCACCAGATGCAGCTTGTCACTTGCCACATCACCTGCCACCAAATGTGGACTGTTACTTGCCACGCCGCCTGCAACCAGATGTGGAATGTGGCTTGCCATGTCGCCTGCCACCAGATGCAGTGTGTCACTTGCCATGTCACCTGCCTTCAGATGCAGCTTGTCACCTGCCATGTCGCCTGCCACCAGATGCAGATTGTCACTTGCCTAGTCTCCTACCACCAGATGCTTTGTGTCACTTGCCACATTGCCTGCCTTCAGATGCAGCTTGTCACTTGCCACGTCACCTGCCTTCAGATGCAGCTTGTCACTTTCCACGCTGCCTGCCTTCAGATGCAACTTGTCACTTGCCACTAGATGCAGTGTGTCACTTGCCACGTTGCCTGCCACCAGATGCAGCTTGTCAATTGCCACGTCACCTGCCTTCAGATGCAGATTGTCACTTTTCACGTCGCTTGCCTTCAGATGCAAATTGTAACTTGCCAGGTCGCCTGCCACCAGATGCAGCTCATCACTTGCCATGTCGCCTGCCACCAAATGCGGATTGTCACTTGCCATGTTGCCTGCAACCAGATGTGGAATGTGACTTGCCATGTCGCCTGCCACCAGATGCAGAATTTCGCTTGCCAGGTCACCTGCCACCAGATGCAGTGTGTCACTTGCCATGTCACCTGCCTTCAGATGCCGTTCCCTTGACGATGTCTTTCTTGAGACGAAACGTACGTCGGGTGGTTGACGCGCTGACGTCATCGCTGAGTACCTCGTCCCGAACGTGTGTCTGTTAGCCGGCCAGCTGCTGCTGTTTTTTATTCATGCTTTTACCTGCATCTTTTACATAAGTGCAACCTTTAATCTAATAAACTTGGGTCTTACACTATGGAGAGCCGTTTTTTTATTTCTTCGGGTCCCCCCTACTGACTGTCGTACCGGATGGAGCCACCCTGTTTGTCTTTGGCCTTATACTGGAAAGTGGTGTGGCGCTACCAGTGATTGAACATCAGGTTGCCATACAAGCTTATTCAAGCTTGCCTTCTGGTATCTCCTCACATGTTGGTGTTTGTGTGATCGATTAACTTCATTTTTCACTTTCTGTGAATACCTTTGGATGTTTCATTCACTGACTTTTTATTATTATACTCACATTTCTCATTGTTGGGACTATTCATTTATTATTTTGTACCACTTTTTTTATGTTATTTGGCATTAATATTGCTTGTTTTGTAACACTTTATTTATTTATTGATTGATTTAATTATTCACTTATTTTCAAGATATATTTTTCTCACTTTTGTTTTTGTAGTGCTGCTCACGTTTTCTTATTATCAGCTTGTCACTTGCCACGTCGCTTGCTTTCAGATGCAGCTTGTCACTTGCGATGTCACCTCCCACCAGATGCGGATTGTAACTTGCCACGTCGCCTGCCACCAGATGCAGTTTGTCACTTGCCACATCGCCTGCCTTCAGATGCAGCTTGTCACTTTCCACATTGCCTGCCTTCAGATGCAGCTTGTCACTTGCCACATCGCCACCAGATGTGGATTGTCACTGTATTGGTGGCAGCACTGGTCCATTGAGCAGAAAGGCAGGCAGGTGGTGGGTTCTAAGTGAGGGTAGAACAACGATGATGCAGGGCAGGCAGTGAGAGATGAGGTAATCTCTCACTTCACCTCTGACATTGTAGCAGCCTGGCTGTGGGGGCGGAACAGCGGCGGTGCGGGGCCGGCTCTGAGAGATGATGTCATCTCTCTGCTCATCCAGCCCTCGCGGCCCGGCTGCGAACAGGCTACGGCCCAGCACCAGTTCATGGCCCGGGGGTTGGGGACCCCCTCTGTATATAGTCTCACGCCCCCAAACATTTAACAGTTAAGTTGGGTATGCTTATGTTAATCCTGTAAATATACTTCTGTTGGCAATTGTGCCTTGTTCATAGATCCTTTAGATGTATTTGTTTGGAGCATGCATGGAGTATTTTGCAGTGAACTTCATTTTTTTCCTAATAAATAGTGCCACTCGGATTTCATAGATGGAATAATTGTGCATGAGACCTGTGGTCAAGAGGAGGCAAGATAGGAAGGGACTGTTGTAATGTGTCCATATAGATATGCCCATATTACCTCCCTCTCACAGATATATATGGTGAGGTATTCCAGAACATGCATGTTAGGATACTTACACCAACAAAGTAGAGGAGGGGTAAAACCCACTTCCATCGGTTTTGGGTTTTCAAAAATAGGCAGTTGGGTTATGTTTTTAATGCTTCCTTAACGCCTATCAATGGCTCTAAAAATTGTTACAATAGAGAGCAGATGGAGGTGTTTACACTCCAACGTTAGCGTGACTTCGGGTTGCTACGAGGCAAAAATAACGCTGCTTGCAATGTTTGCCAGGCATTGACGCTTTGCAACTGTCTCCATTCACTTCTATTGAAACACATCGCAACCACACCTAAACGCACTGTGAACACACCTATGGCGTTTACAGTGTGTTTATGGTGTGGGTGTAGAGTGTCAAAAGTGATCATTTCTCATTTTAGCCTTGTAATTAAATGAAAAAGAAAAAACAAAAAAACCACACAGGACATTTGAGGAGTGTTGAATGACACAAAATGTACACCTGTGCAGCACATCCTAAATGCTCATTAACACTATATATACATTAATGCACTTTGAGGCCCAGTTCACACTAAATGCGATGCAAATTCACAGCCAATTCGCTGCAAATCCACAATGCATCTAAATCGCAATTCTGTTTATGTGTACTGATTGCGGAGTGCATGTTAAGTTGTAGGCGCCCCGCAATCAGTTTGCAAAACGCATCGCTATCCGCTTCTAGTGCAGACAAAAAAAGGGTCCTGCACGAGTTTTGTCTGAATGCGATGCAAATTTAGCTATACATCGCATGTGATCTACAGAGCAATGTGGTGCGAATCACATGCAATGTTTGGCATCTCACTAGTGTGAACCGGGCCTCAGGCTGCTTTAAAAATTAACGCAAGTGTGAAAGAGCCCTTATTCCTGACCTAGGTGGCACCTCGGCTAGCAATACTCTGTGTGCATAGGCTGAAGGTAATGGAGACAAATTAGGCATTGGTTATATTCTACTTACTGCTCTTATTCTTTATCTGCACTCTAATTTCACCATTTCTCAGTCCATCCAGCGGCCTCCATTTGAAGCAGATATACTTTTCTGTGCTGAAAACTGTAATGTTTAGGACTGGTGGAAATTCTGAAAACAACATAATATGTTTAAATAAAAACAAGGACAATATAATATCGTGCTGCAGAGAACTATCTAAGGGTTCGATAATGAAACTCCATAATTACTCAGTAAATATAAAATAAGAAGAGGGAGTAAAGTCCACTGCGTAAAATATGAGGAAAAAAGGACTATTCAAATAACAGCAGCTTTACTGATATGGATAAACCCTCCAAATATCCCATTAAAGACAAAAATACAATCAAATATATAAGCTGGCATTTGCTTTCTTCTATACACTTCTATATCAAAGGTGATGATTTTGTTAGTTACACTGACACGGACTAGTGAGTCCTTCTCACAGTGGAATAAATTTCCACACATAAATAAAAACATAAAATGTTATCCACGCTGTAGTTAGAGCAGGCTGATCAGTAAATTTAGTTTGGCTCCCCTGTAATCAGTGATTATTGATTATCTAGGGCTGCTCTGTGTTTCACATGCTGCAGTTCTGTTACTTCCCCCTGTCTTCTAGAGTATTCTTTCTGGAATATAATAGGGCATGGGACCCTATAGTGGGAGGGCAGAACAGGCAGCCTCAATATTTATGGAACTCCAGTCAATCCCCGGGGGAAGCTCCTGCTCCCTTTTTAGCGACAAGCTGCGCATGTTGCGATTTTTGTGGAGGGACAATTATGGCAAAATCGCACCGCAATTGGGTGCCATTAAGAAGTAATGACATTGCAAACGTGTCCTGTGTTTTGCCGCAATTTGGAATTAAAATTGCCTAGGTGTGAATGGAGCCTACATGGGGAAATCTAGGACCAAATTCACCAGCGGCTCCCTAGGGGGTGCGCTACACAAGTGTATTGTGAACTCCTTCAGCTTGTGCCCTATAAATACAATGGGAGGAATTACAAAAGAGTGGTGCAAGTTCAAGCTGTCATTCATCATGGTAAGAGTAGCACTTCAATCTAAATAGTAATCTGCCCATATATTGCAATAAAGAAACTCTTAAAGACCTCTAAGGGCCCTTTTCACACTGTTAGTTTTTCAGGCGGACCTGATCGGACCCTCCATTCACTCCTATGGAGCAGCGGATGTCAGCGGTGACATGTTCGCTAACATCCGCTGTTATCTGATCCGATCCTCTCCTCCAAATCCAGGCGGACGGGATTTTTTTTTAGGATTTTCCGACAACAAATGTTCGATGGGAGCTTGTTGTCGGAAATTCCGACCGTGTGTAGCCTCCATCGGACATTTCCGACAAACAAAATTTGAAATATCGATCTCAAATTTTCCAACAACAAAATCTGTTGTCGGAAATTCTGATCGTGTGTACACAATTCTGACGCACAAAATTCCATGCATGATCGGAATCAAGCAGAAGAGCCGCACTGGCTTCTGAACTTAATTTTTCTCGGCTCATCGTACATGTACGTCACCGCGTTCTTGACGTTCGGAATTTCCGACAACATTTGTGTGACCGTGTGTATGCAAGACAAGTTTGAGCCAAAACTGTAGTCATGAAATAACAAATTTTAGATTCATGGCTCTGAGAAAATTAATAATTTGTAAAGTAATAACACTAATTCTCAATATCTTCTAAGATTCAGAGTGCCGACAGAAGAGCAGAAATTCCCAGAAGCTGGCCATACACCATGCAACCAGATTGTACAATCTCTATACAATATTCTTTAGTTTTGCCAAAACATTATAATATGAGGATAAGCATAAACAACCTGTTCAGTTTTGTATCAAATCAGGCAGGCCCTTGGAGTACATAGTTGATGGTAGACCATCAACCAAAGGAGATTGTACATTATATAGATTGTATAGTATATTTTCATAGTAAGCACAATGTGAGAATTGCTGGGCCTCATTGACTTTCCAGGTTTTTAAGCCACAGTGAAAGGAGAATGTGCACAGTACTTACCTCCATCACTCTAGTATAGGGTTCGGTTTGCACCAGAACATACGAACAAGCAAAAAATTTGTGCGACCCTATTCAAAAGTCTATAGGACAGGAACATGAAAAATCAAAAGAGCTCATATTAAAGGCTTTATATGCAAGTTATTGCCATAAGTGTATGGAGACCTGGGTACTGCCCCAGGGGACATGTATCAATGTAAAAAAAGTTTTTAAAATGACCATTTTTTCAGGAGTGATTTTATTAATGCTTAAGGTGAAACAATAAAAATGAAATATTCCATTAAATATCGTGCCTGGGGGGTCTCGTTAGTCTGTCTGTAAAGTGGCGCATCTGTCTGATGTGTTTTACAATGCCACAGCAAAATGACACTTCTAAAGGAAAAATGTAATTTCAACTTGCTCACGGCTGTAGTGTATTGCCGGCTCCCAGAAATATAGATAAAAATCAATGAAAAAATTGGCGTAGGTCCCCCCCCAGTCGGGGGCCTGGTGTGGATTTTAAGGGGAACTCCACGCCAAAATGTAAAAAAAAATTGGTGTGGGCCCCCCCACAAAAATCCATACCAGACCCTTATTCGAGCATGCAGCCTGGAGGACAGGATAGGGGGGGGCGAGTGAGCGCCCCCCCACCCCCCTGAACCATACCAGGCCACATGCCCTCAACATGAGGAGGGTGCTTTGGGGTCCCCCAAAGCACCTTGTCCCCATGTTGATGGGGACAAGGGCCTCGTCCCCACAACCCTGGTCATTGGTTGTGGGGGTCTATGGGTGGGGGGCTTATCGGAATCTGAAAAGCCCCTTTAACAAGGGGCCCCCTCCTATGTGAATGGGTATGTAGGGAATTGTACCCCTACCCATTCACCAAAAAAATGTCAAAAAGTAAAAACCATATTACACAGTTTTTGACAATTCCTTTATTAAAAAAGAAAAAAAAAGTGTCTGAAAATGCTCTGCTTCCATGGGAGGCGTCCCACTGACTGCTGTCTTTTCGCTGTGACAGCTCTTATATAGGCAAGGGCGGGGCCACCCGCTGACGTAAGGCCTCTAATGGCCCATGACGTCAGGAGGGGTGGGGTCACTCAGGTAAGTCACTTGGTGGCCCCACCCTTGCCTATATAACAACTATCACAGCCAAGAGACAGAAGTTGACGGGACGCCTCCCATCGAGGCAGATTTTTTAATATTTTTCGAGTCCATCGGGCAGTGTGATTGAAGATGGATGGACAATGCGGGACACTTTTTTTTTCTTTTTTAATAAAGGAATTGTCAAAAACTGTGTATTGTGGTTTTTACTTTTTGACAATTTTTTTGGTGAATGGGTAGGGGTACAATTGTACCCCTATCCATTCACATAGGCGAGCTGGGATCTGGGGGCCCCCTTGTTAAAGGGGGCTTCCAGATTCTGATAAGCCCCCACCAACAGACCAACAGACCCCTTCAACCACCGTGCCAGGCTTGTGGAGATGAGGCCCTTGTCCACATCAACATGGGGACAAGGTGCTTTGGGGGGGGACCCCAAAGCACCCTCCCCATGTTGAGGGCAAGTGGCCTGGTATGGTTTTGGGGGGCGCTCGCTCGTCCCCCCCAATCCTGGCCTGCCAGGCTGCTTGCTCAGATAAGGGTCTGGTATGTATTTTTGGGGGGACCCCACGCCAATTTTTTTTTTTAAATCTTGGAGTGGAGTTCCCCTTAAAATCCATGCCAGACCCAAAGGGACTGGTATGGATTTTGAGGGGGGACCCCACACCATTTGTTTTTTTAAATTTTGGCATGGAGTTCCCCTTAAAATCTATACCAGTCCTAAAGGGCCTGATATGGACTGGGAGGGGAACCAATGTTATTTTTTTCCTAATTCTGTCATAGGGTTTCCCTTAACCACTTCAATACACTATATTATATACTGTACACTGCACTATATACTCTGAACTGCAGTATATATACTACACGGACTGCGCTATATACTCTGAACTGCAGTATATATACTATACGGACTGCACTATATATTCTGAACTGCAGTATATATACTATACGGACTGCACTATACACTCTGAAGAAAAATTGGGCCTCGGGTGTTGGTGGTGCCAGAACACTATAACCCCTCACAGTTACTCTTGTTTGGTGCAGGAACTGGCCCTGCTGTTAAATATTATTTAAAAAATTGTAATTACATGCCCCAGTCAAACAGATGCAGAAAAATTGGGCCTTGGGTGTTGGTGGTGCAAGAACACTGTAACCCCTCACAGTTACTCTTATTGGGCGCAGGAACTGGTCCTGCTGTAAACAATGATTTTAAAAATTGAAATTACATGCCCCATTCAAACAGGTGCAGAAAAATTGGGCCTTGGGTGTTTGTTGGTGGTGCCCTAAACCATGTTCCCCCAATTGTTACACTTTATGGATTATTCTTTTTGGGAACAAAAAGAATTCACTACTCTAGAAGATATTTATACTGGAACCATTATTTCTTCTTTTGATGAATTACAGTGGAAATGTGATATCCACCATACAAACTTCTATAGATATCTTCAGTTTAGACATGCATTACAAGCTCAGTTTAGGAATAATATTTTGACACTTTCGAATTACCCACTCATAGGCATATTAAAGTCAAAAGACCCCGGAGGTCTCATTTTTAAGATATATACCTACCTTCTAACTGCTACTGTTAGCAATAATTCACTGACAGTGAAATCTAAATGGTAACAAATCATACCAGATTTAACAGATGAGGATAGGGAAGAGGCTTGTTCCTCTCACTTACAGGTGTCTCCAGCCATTAATAACAAGTTGACACAATTATATATGATTCACCAGTCTTATCTAACACCCGTGAAGCTACATATGCTATGCATCGCATACCCACGTCTAACTGTATGAGATGTAATGACACAAAAGCTGATTTTGTATATGTAATTTGGGTATGGCCTGTTATAGCTTGCTACTGGAAGCATGTGACAGATCTTCTGTCCTCCGTTTTATCATTACCATGCACTCCTAGAATATGTCTCTTGGGTATTTTGGATGAGGAACAATGGCAGAGGTATCAGAGTTCTATTGAAAGAGACACTGTTTCTGGCTAGGAAGGCTATTGCACTCAAGTGGATTCAACCCAACCCTCCATCTGTACGTACCTGGACTAAAATGGTGAATCAGATATTGCCCTATGAAAAACTTGTATATAAGCATTGAAGTTGCCCTAAGAAATATAATAAAACTTGGGATGTATGGTGTTCATTTACCCCCACTATTTGCAGTAATTAAGAAAGCACAAATTGCTGGGTCCGCTGACTTAGGGGTATGATATGATAATTTTCAAAACCCAGTCCTCCAAATGCTGATTTTATGTACCCAGGGGTATAGCCCTGAATTATTTTATGTTTCTTTTTGCCTTTACGTTCCAAACAAAGCTGTGTATGTATTCCCAAATAACTTGATATATGTTGGTTTACTAGTACTTTATATCCTATGGTGCTCATGCTGAGCAATATGTTGAATGTGGAAAATGTACTGCACATTTGTCAATAAAAAGTGTTTAAAAAAAAATAATAATAGATATGAAACTATTGCGGTACCCATGTTAATTCAAAGAAACAACCTTGTGAAACCTAAAAGTTATAACTAAAGTGCAAAGGGCAATATTCAAAAATGCATATATACAATGTGAATCAAATACAGTTCATATATAGTTAAAAATGTGGTCTCCTTGCATAAAGCTGATGTGTAGTTCCAACTCCTTCACATGCAAGAAGAAAAAAAATGTCCTTGTGCAAAACAAATAAACTAAAGATGCTTGTGATCCCCTGTGTGGGATCTACATGTCTGGTAAGCGCTTGAGAGTACAGTGGTGATGCACAAGCACCTTTCGTTTATTTGTTTTGCACAAGAACGCTTTTTATTTTACTTCTTGCATGTGGAGGAGTTGGAACTACACATCAGCTTTTTACAAGGAGACCATATGAACTTTGGAGCACATTTTTAACTATTTATGAACTGGATTTATTTCACATTGTATGTATATTTTTTATATATATATATATATATATATATATATATATATATATATATGCATTTTTGAATATTGCCCTTTGCACTTTAGTTATAAGTTATAGGTTTCACAGGATCTTTTCTCTGAATTAACATGGGTAGTGCAATAGTTTCATATCTATTGTGATATTTAGCATCTGATATAGCCTATTTCAATAATTGTTTATAATCACGAAAGGTGAACCAATAGAAACAGCACACTATTATATGGTTTTAATGCTTTGCAGAAAATCCATTCAGCTGCAGCACATATACTGTATGTTTATTCTGACAGCAACAGGGTGCTGCTCTCAGACTATATATACAGTGCCTTAAAAAAGTATTCATACCCCTTGAAATTTTCCACCAACTTAGACCAACACAAAGTGGCACATAATTGTGAATTGGAAGGAAAATGATAAATGGTTTTCAAAATGTTTTACAAATAAATATCTGAAAAGTGTGGCGTGTATTGGTATTCAGCCCCCCTGAGACAATACTTTGTAGAACCACTTTTCGCTGCAATTACGGCTGTAAGTCTTTTTGGGTATGTCTCTACTAGCTTTGCACATCTAGAGAGTGAAATTTTTGCCCATTCTTCTTTGCAAAATAGCTCAAGCTCTGTCAGATTGGATGTAGGGCGTCTGTGAACAGCAATTTTCAAGTCTTGCCACAGATTCTCAAATGGATTTAGGTCTGGACTTTGACTGGGCCATCCTAACACATGAATATGCTTTGATCTAAACCATTTCATTGCATCGCTAGTTGTATGTTTAGGGTCATTGTCCTGCTGGAAGGTGAACCTTCGTCCCAGTCTCAAGTCTTTTTCAGACTCTAATGTCGCGTACACACGGTCGGACTTTACGGCAGACTTTGCCCGGCGGACTTTTCAACGTACTTTACGACGGACTTTCTGAATGAATGGACTTGCCTACACACCAAAGTCTGTCGAATTCGTACGTGATGATGTACGACCGGACTAAAATAAGGAAGTTCATAGCCAGTAGCCAATAGCTGCCCTAGCGTGGCTTTTTGTCCGTTGAACTAGCATACAGACGAGCGGACTTTTCGACCGGACTTGAGTTCGACGGATAGATTTAAAACATGTTTCAAATCTAAGTCTGTCCAACTTTTGAGCAAACAAAGTCCGCTGGAGCCCACACACGATCGAATTGTCCGACGAAATCCTGTCCGCCGTGCAAAGTCTGCCGTAAAGTCCGCTCGTGTGTACGCGGCATAACAGGTTTTCTTCTAAGATTGCCCTGTACTTGGCTCCATTCATCTTCCTATCAACTCTGACCAGCGTCCCTGTCCCTGCTGAAGAAAAGCATCCCCACAACATGATGCTGCCAACACCATGATTCACGGTGGGGACGGTGTGTTCAGGGGGATGTGCAGTGTTTGTTTTCCGCCACACATAGTGTTTAGCTTTTAGGCCAAAAAGTTAAATTTTGGTCTCATCTGACAAGAGCACCTTCTTTCACATGTTTGCTGTGTCCCCCACATGGCTTCTCACAAACTGCAAACGGGACTTCTTGTGGCTTTCTTTCAACAATGGCTTTCTTCTTGCCACTCTTTCATAAAGGCCAAATTTGTGGAGTGCAGGACTAATAGTTGTCCTGTGGACAGATTCTCCTGAGATGTGGATCTCTGCAGCTCCTCCAGAGTTATCATGGGCCTCTTGGCTGCTTCTCTGATTAATGCTGTCCTTGCCCGGCCTGTCAGTTTAGGTGGACGGCCATGTCTTGGTAGGTTTGCAGTTGTGCCATACTGTTTCCATTTTCGGATGATGGGTTGAACAGTGCTCTGTAAGATGTTTAAAGCTTGGGATATTTTTTTATAACCTAACCCTGTTTTAAACTTCTCCACAACTTTATCCCTGACCTGTCTGGTGTGTTCCTTGGCCTTCATGATGCTGTTTGTTCACTAAGGTTCTCTAACAAACCTCCGAGGGCTTCACAGAACAGCTGGAGTTATACTGAGATTAAATTACACACAAGTGGACTCTGTTTACTAATTAGGTGACTTCTGAAGGCAATTATTTCCACTAAATTTAAGTTAGGGGTATCAGTGAAGGGGGCTGAATACAAATGCACACCACACTTTTCAGATATTTATTTGTAAAAAAAATTGAAAAACATTTATCATTTTCCTTCCACTTCACAATTATGTGCCACTTTGTGTTGGTCTATCACATAAAATGTTCAGTTCTTACTGTGTTTTATTGTTAACCATTGTTTGTTTGGCAGGAATGCCATTCAGCTGCAGTACTGATCTGTTTATTCAGCAGCAGGGTGTGCTTTCAGAATACATACGTCAGTGATTGCAGCGCTGTAGGAGGATATTTCTCATCCACAGTAAAAAAAAGAATGTATATGCCCAAGCATGGGGGCGTGGGGTGGTCAGTGGGCGAATCGCCCCTATGCTTCGGCATATATTTTTTTCTCTTTTTTGGCAGATTTCTTCATCCACATCAATCAATGTGAATGGAAGAATCTGTTAGGTTGCATGTATTCCCATCATTAGAAATGGGTGGATGCAGGGTGGTATATTATAATGGTGGGCATACCACACACTTTTTCTTTATCCACATCAGTTGATGTGAATGGAGAAATCTGTTAGTTTATCTTTTTTCGTTCAGCCCACAGGCTGCATGAAAAAAAAGAACATTACATATACACTATCTAACAAAAGTGAGTACACCCCTCACATTTTTGTAAATATTTTATATTTTGAGGGGACCTCACATTTACACTGTTATACAAGCTGTACACTCACTACTTTACATTGTAGCAAAGTGTCATTTCTTCAGTGTTGTCACATGAAAAGATATAATAAAATACTTACAAAATCGTGAGGGGTGTACTCACTTTTGTGAAATACTGTATGCCAGGATGATGCCTGCAGGTGTGCATCATCTTGGTATTGTTTTTTTTCAGCCGGCGGTCAGATTTCATGTAAAAACAATCCTAATGGCTAATTAGCCGCTAGATTGCTTTTACAAGCAGTGGGAGGGGACGCCCCCCCTCCCATGGCCTTCCACTGTTTTCTCAGGCTTCCTGTCCCACTGGGGAACCCGAGATTGCAGGCGGTGGTTCCGCCAGCTGACCCTATGGAACGGCTCCAATCATCTCTATGGTCTAAGAAACCGGAAGCTATGAGCATTTCACCACTTCGGTTTCTCCGGATATAAACACCGCCATTTTTAAATTGGGAAAGCATCTGATCACACTGATCTTGGTGTGGGCAGATGCTTTAAGGGCAGAAGAGGGATCTAGAGTCTAATGGACCCCAGATTTCTCAGAAAAGAGTACCTGTTAATTCCCTTTTGTTATCACTGGTGATATTTACCTTCCCTGTGATAACAATAAAAGTAATAAAAAAAAATAAGTAAATGAAAGGGACAGTGTAAAATTAAAAAAAAAGCAAAAAAAATAAAACAAAATAATAAAGCACCCGGCCTCCCCGTTCTTACACGCAAAAGACAAACACAAGCATTGGTCTCTTGTCGGTATGTAAACAGCAATTTCACCATGCATGTGGGATCAGATCAAGGGCAGCAATTCTAGCACTAGACCTCCTGTGTAAATCTAAAGTAGTAACCTGTAAATGCTTTTAAAGCAACAGCTATGGATATAAAAAATGTACGTAGTTTGTCATCGTTGCACGTTGTGTGCAATTTTAAAGCATGCCATCTTTTGTAATGTACCAAACAATTGGGCACCCACCATTTTATTCTCTAGAGTCTCTGCTTAAAAAAATATATAATGTTTGGGGATTCAAAGTAATTTACTAGCAAAAAAAAAAAAAGAAAGAAAGATTTTTACCCATGGCATGTGTGAGCAATATATCATTTAAAGTGGTTGTAAACCCACTTTGAAAAAACAAAACAAAAACTAACACCTGCAAGACAAAGGCATAATGAGCAAGTATGCATAGCATCGAAGCCTTTGCTGCGGTGCCCGTACACCGCACCGGCCGGCGACATCACTCCCGGCGGTCACTTCCAGGTATCGCAGCTCCGGCCCTGTGACATCCTGCGCAAGGGAGCCGCCGGTAATGGCACACTCACTGAAGCAAACAGCACGTACGTGCCATTGCTTCAGTTTGCATCAGTGCGCATGTGCTGATGACTTCGGCACATGCAAATACAGGGGATATCTCCTAAACCATGCAGGTTTAGGAGATATCCTGGGTAGCTACAAGTAGCCTTATTATAGGCTTATCTGTAGCAAAAAGTGGTCTGTAATGGTTTAAAATCACTGTGACAATTTTGTGTAAAAAAACACAAACTTTTTTTGTCATTTTCTAGAAACTTGTGGCAAAAAAATAAAATTTTCTATGGACTCAACATGCCTCTCAGCAAATAGCTTGTGGTATCCCCATACTCAGGAGAAGCAGCAGAATGTATTTTGGGGTGTAATTCCACATACTGTATATCCAAGGCATGTGTGAGCAATATATCATTTAAGTGACAACTTAGTGTAAAAAATAAATACATTTATTTTTTGTAATTTTCCAGAAACTTGTGGCAAAAATAAAATCTTCCACGAACTCCAACATGGCTATCAGCAAATAGCTTGGGGTGTCTACTTTACAAAAAGGGGTAATTTTGAGGGCATTTTAGCACCTCAAGAAATGTGATAGGCAGTGTAAGATTGGGGTGATTAAAGCAGTTGTACAGGCAGAAGGTATTTTACATCAATGTATTCTATGCATTAAGATAAAAAGCCTTTTGTGTGTAGCAGCCTCCCCAGCCCCCCTAATACTTACACGAGCCCCATCTCTGTCCAGTGATGTCCACAAGTCCCTCTGCCGTCCGGGACTCTCCTCCTGATTGGCTGAGACACAGCAACGGCATCATTGGCACCCACGGCTGTCAATCAAAGTTAGTTAGCCAACAAGGAGGGAGAGGGGGCGGGCCAAATGGCAGCTCTATGTCTGAATGGACACCCGGAGCTGCAGCTCGGCTCAGGTGAACAGCACTTGGGGGGGGGGGGGGGCACTTGGCAGAAGGGAGGGGATAGCAGCAGCGAAGAGGGACCCGAGAAGAGGAGGATCTGGGCTACTCTGTGCAAATCCACTGCACAGAGGAGGTAAGTATAACCTGTTTGTTATTTAAAAAAAAATACTTTACAATCACTTTAAACTTAAGCGGTAGGTGCGTTTTCAATGAGTTGTGTGAATCCAAAACTGTATTTTTAGGGCATAGCTGCCCACTTTTATTTAAAAGCAAGTCAAAGCTCATACAGATAAGTCTTCCCACGCAGGGGTTGCTCACCATCACTGCGTAACCATAACATTCAGCCTCCTGGCTCTCTTGTGGCAGCTTCACTGCTCCGAGTACCTCTGTAGGGTCTTCCTGACCAAACACCTTTTCATGTTCCTGACCATCAAACACACCCCAGGGTTATGCACAGATGCAGGGTTATGCCTAGCCCCTAGCTGCGCCCGTCCCTCCTGGACTCGCTCTACAGCTTCCTGGCTTCTCCTGTCCCACGTGGACTTTCTCTCAGGCCTGGGCCTTCCTCTGCCCCAACCTAATCACCTTGATGCATGGAACCAACTAGATCAATGGTGCCAACTAGAGTACTTTTTGTAAAGCAAAGCTGCACTTTTACCCCCCCCCCCCCCCCCCCCCACACACACACTTCTATTGCCAGAATCCTCTCTCGACAATAAGCCAGACCTCAAACCAAACTTCTGCCTCATCTGAATGCCCTGGCTTGCACATGGACAGGCAGGATTCACAATTCTGGAAGCCACCATCTTTGCAAAACTATGCATGTATGAGCTCCTGGTCATAGAGAATAATGATCTGCTGTCTCCCCGCTCAGAACAGGGAGATGGGCAGGTCATTATTCTCTATAGCTAACACTTAATGCATGCACAACACTAGACCCCCAGTCACACTAGGACATTACAAGTAAGTTTATTTTCACACATTTGGGCTGCCCTACACGAGACAAGCACATCAAAGAAGCTCAACAAACTTTTTCAGCTTTGCAAGTTTTAGCTGCATGATTTGCTGTATTTGATGTGCTTTTTCGCATGTAAAACCTCATGTCTTACATTTAAGGTGCTACTAACAATGAATGGCACTGCAAGCGTGGCACACGTTTTTTGGGTGTTTTGTGAACACGTGCAAACTCAAACAATTTTACACACTTTCATATATTACTGTAGTGTGAATGCAGGTTAAGAGAATAGATTTCTTACTATGATAAAGTGTTGCCCAGTTCTACAAAGGGTTAAATGCATTAAAAAAACAGGCTTGTTTTCAGTTCAAGATGACTTATTAAAATAGCAGCTTGTTTACTTTTGTTTAACTTCTATTATCTCTTCAACAATAATTATAACACTATTATATACTATAATACAAACTAAAATGTATACCCTTTTCAGTAAAGGCACCTTATCAGATTAGATTGCATATTATATTTAGAAGAAAAGCCGGTTTAAACTTAAAGTATAACTAAAGGCAAAACTTATTTTTTAGTTTTGGATAGAGTAGAGAGGGATTAGAATGTTTGTCAGTTTTTATTGCTGTCTGTGCCCTTGTTGGGGAGATTCGCCCTCTCTATTTGTCCTGTTTACCATTATCATTGAAGGAGGGAAAATATGGTAAAATCAAAAATATGACAATTTATTTCAGTTTATTTATTTAATAATATAACCAATGATACTCATAATAAATCTTAAATTCCTCACCTAGCTCTTTCATTGTGCTGCCCTCTATCTCGGCAGGTAAACTCTCTTTAACAGAGTTTTTGGCATACACATAGAATTTGTAGGTATCCTTGGCACTCATGTTGTGAAATGTCCAGTTTTGTTGAGTTGGATCATTGATTGTTTGCAGTACAAATGAGTCAGTATGATCCTTATTCACTGGAAGAAATAGATAAACGGAGGAAGATCAGGAGTATGCAACAACAATTATTTTTCTGACTCCATTACAAAGGATACATGCTCACTTCATAGAACTGCAGGCCTGTTTTTCCATCTTGCAGCAATTTATTATTTTTTTATTACAAGTACTTATATAACACAGACAATTTACACAGCACTTTAAAAACAGTATATTGTACATTCACAGTATTGTACAGTCCCTGCCCTCAAGGAGGTACCCAACTCACATTTATACATACACATACTAGGTTCAATTTAGGCAGGAGCCAGTTAAAGGCTAAGTTCCCCTTTTTTTTTTTAATACAAATCTTTTGCCTGTGTAAAAAAATGTGCCTTTATTATTTCTTTACATTGCATCCTGTGAAGCGTTGCACCTGCCATCATCAGATTGTGTGTGCAATGCATGGACTCTCAGGCCCTCAGTACACTGTACCTCCAAAAAAGGCAAGCAGTTATTAAATGGCAGGAAGGATCAATGAACTACAAGACCGCTCACCAGCCCCCTCACAGTTCTTTGAGAACTGCAAGCTGTCGGCCACAATGGCTGACAGTTTGTACTTCATTCACAGGAAACTGTGAATGAATTATGCAGCCATGACAGCAGGTGCGGGAAGGGGATCCCCCGCCCGCTGTTACAGAGAGGGGAGCACTGGTGGCGGGAGGTGGGTGGAGCGTGGGTTAGCATGTTACACCCTAAATATGGGTTTAACATGCTCCTAAAGGTGAATTTATCCTTTATCCTACCAACATGTCTTTGGAGTGTGGGAGGAAACCCATGCAGGCACAGGGAGAAAGTGAAAACTCCAGGCAGGTTGCGCCATAGTTGGGATTTGAACCAATGACCCTAATGCTGATAAGCAAAAGCACTTAACCACTATGCTGCCCCAGTTAATTTGTAATCCAGTAAAAAAAGGTAAATGCAACGATTTTACCTTCCAAAATAATTTTACAGTGAGTACAAAAATCACCTTTTCTTTTGGCAATTACATTGTCAGTTATTATGGAACTGATGGGATATCTAAAAGCAGTCCCAGGTAAATGGGACAGGCAAAACAAACCAAAGCACCAAGGAAACCCTCAAGTAAATCTGACTGCATCAAACATACACCCAGTATAATTTACTGAATATGTGAACAGAACAATAGAGCAGATTGCATAAATGGAGTCATGTTGCCCAGGAAGAACTCACCATCCTTGTAAATTAAGCAGTGACAGGAGAGGGAATCACCAAAAAAAACAATCTGTCCTTCAAAAGTAGGTCTTGGTTATCAGATGCACCCTGAAAGACTTCAACAAATCCAAAGTGTCTCTCTCAAATAATAGACAAAATTATGGATGTCCCTATTGAAGTGAATAATCCTTGCCAAAAAAGAGGCCCTAGGTCCCATGACAGCACTATGAAGGATAAGAAAAGGTGACTTGCAAGACAAGGCTGCAAACTTTACAATCCTGCTGGCACAAGTCATGACCAAAAGAAAATCTGCCTTCTAAGACAGTGGGCTCCATTCACAAAGCAGTATCTTACCGTAATGTCACCGGGTGGACCCGCCCCCTTATTATTTAAGAACTGGCAAACGGCAGAGCTCGCAGACGTCGGGAGCCTTCGGTGTGAGCAAAGCTTTTTTTCAGGTCGGCAGTGGAAGTGGGCATCGTGATCGACGATGGATCTACACCAGGGACATTTTGTTTTTTATTTTTTAAATAAAGGACTTGTGTTGTGTTTTTATTTACTTTTTGCCTCATACTCATTCACATCGGGGGCAGAATTTAGGGGCCCCCTTGTTAAAGGGGCTTTCAGATTCTGATAAACCCCCTGCCCGCAGACCCCCACAACCACCGTCCAGGGTTGTGGGGAAGAGGCCCTTTGTCCCAGTCAACATGGGGGCAAGATGCTTTAGACGGGGCAGAGCCCTCCTGCCCCAAAAAACCCCCCCATGTTGAGGGCATGTGGCCTGGTATGGTTGGGGGGTGGTGCTTGCTCGTCCCCCTCTCTTTTTCTGACCTGCCAGGCCGCATGCTCGGATAAGGGTCTGGTATGGATTTTGGGGGGGAACCACAACATTTTATTTTACACTTTGGCGTGGGGTTCCCCTTAAAATCCATACCAGACCCAAAGAACCTGTTATGGAATGGGGCGACCCCACTCCATTTTTTAAATTTTTTATTGCGGGTATTTTTTTTTACTTTCAGCTGTGAGCGGGGAAGACCCCCTGCTCTCTTCAAAACAAGCTAGTGACAACCTGTGGTAAGGACGCCAGCTCCTGCCGGTGGTAAATTACCGCATGCTTTCACTACTAAAATATCGCATGACTTCATAAAATAAATCATGCGGTATTTTAGTAGCGTTCTTTAGTAAATACTAAAAAAGATTTTTGAAAAACGCTATGCAGTGACTTACTGCATACTCGGATGTGGTAAGATACCATTTTGTGAGTGGAGCCCGCTCTCTTAGAAGGCAGATTTTCTTATTGTCATGACTTGTGCCAGCTGTATTGTTAAGTTTGCAGCCTTGTCTTGCAAGTCACCTTTTCTCATCCTTTGTTAGTGCTGTCATGAGATCTAAGGCCTCTTTTTTTGGCAAGGATTATTCAATGCAATAGGGATATCACGCTTACTTTATTTTGTCTATCATCTTCTCATTTGAGGGAGACACTTTAGATTTGTTGAAGTCTTTCAGGTTGTGTCTGACAACCAAGACCTACTTTTGAAGAACAGATTCTTCATTGGTGATTACAGTGAGAGTTCTTGCAAAGGATCTTCCCTCTCTTGTCACTGCTTAATTTACAAGGGTAGTGAGTGCTTTCTGGGACTCCGTTCATGCAATCTGCTCTCTTGTTCTGTTCAAATATTCACTAAACTATACTGGGTGTATGTTGCTGTTATGCAGTCACATTTTTCCTTGATGGTCTCCATGGTACCTTTGGTTTGTTTTTGCCTGTCTCTTTTTCCTGGGACTGCTTTTAGATATCCCATCAGTTCCATAATAATTGACAATGTAATTGCTGAAAGAAAAGGTGATTTTTATACTCACTGTAAAAATTATTTTTGGAAGGTAAAATCGTTTGCATTTAGCTTTTTTACTGGATTCAAAATTAACTGAGGGGGGGGGATTTGGGAGGCTTCCAGATTCCGATAAGCCCATGCAGACCCCCACAGCCACCAGCCAGGGTTATGGGTAAGAGGCCCTTGTCCCCATCAACAAAAGAAGTGCAGGTACTTTTTTCATGCATTGAGGCTTGTTTTGTACCCATTTAAAGTCATAGCCCAATCCATGAAATCTTAAACTCCAACCAGGTAACTTCTCTTCATGGACCTTGTATGTTAATGGGCACTGTATGTTCTCCCTGTGGTGATAGGACTTTTATCTCACAAAGACATACTGGTAGGTTATATATAACAAAAATACCTGCACTACTGATCTCTATAGTAACAGCTGCTATGTACAACACAATCAATGTTCTTATAATTATTAAACCTCAGTACACAGCGCTCACTTGTGTTATCCTGGTGCTATTTTCCACTACTAATCAACTATGTGAGACATATAAATTCCTCATTCACTTTTGGTACTTTGAGCACAGAGCACTATGAAAAGACACATCACTGATTGATTTACAGAGGAATAGTATTGAGAAGCAATTGGACACTTGGATTATATATGGATTATTATGTTACAGTTCACTAATGACATAGGAAAGGCAATTTAATTTTTTTGTTTGAAATTATTTATGCACAGGAGCACTTTATGTTAATGATGAATTTATATATTTCACATGGTAGAATAGTAGATAATAGCACAAGGATACAGCACAAGCGCTGTGTACTGAGGTTTAATAATACTGGTAGGTTAGTTGTATTGTTTCTACATATAATTCTGTATGACATCTTGGACTAGAACAGATGTTCAGAACTCATGATGTACTGTACATACAGGGAGGGGATTGCAGCTGTGGCCCCTGACAGCACCAAAGGGCCAAAAATAATATTCAGTATATACATATATAACGTTACAGAAGCCTTCAGACATGTTGGAGGGGAGTTGGTCAGAGACTGAAAACATGCAACTAGTGTTGTTGGTGACTGGAGGCATACTGTGACATTCAGTATGTGCTGCACAAGGCTGCCTTACATCTTCTTTACAAATTAATTCTTTCAGTTCTACTACTGTCTACTGGGATCTGCAAAGGGCTGCTCAGAAGTACCAAAGGGATGCATATTTTGATGACCAGGGTACTGTAAGTTCGAATGTAAGCTATACTTGGGAAAAGTAAGGAAGTTCCCTGAGAGGGGTTGCAACATTATGGCTAATATAATATAAAATAAATACATATAAAAACTGTTGTATGCTGTAATTTAGTCATGCAAGGCCTTATTTGAAAATGCATCTCTTAAGATGAATTTAACTGAAATTGCGCTTTACCTTGATATACTGAATGTCGCTAGAACTTTAAATAAGAGCCCCATTCAGCCATTCCCTTTTGATTTACCTAAGTGATGAGAAATCTTGTAGCCTGTAAGGATTCCATTGGGATGTTCAGGAGGTCCCCAAAACAGCGCAAGAGATGTGTCAGACAGCCGTTCAATACGTAATCCAGAAGGTGGGCTGGGAACTGCATATAATACCAAAAAAGGATGGTTTAAATGGATCTAGATATATACTTAATCTTAAAAATAAGTTCTATCAAATGTTAACTTAAAGCAGACCTTCACTCTAAAACATTGGTTCTCAACCTGGGGGTCGGGACCCCCTCAGGGGTCGAATGACGATTTGCCAGGGGTCACCAAATCCTGGGCTGTTCCTGAAGCCCGCACTGCTCTCCCAGCCGCCCACTCAGGTCACAGCATGGCTGGGGGCAGAGACTAGAGGTCAGCTTACTGGTGAGGAATGTGAAGTGGGAGGGGCTGGAGGAGACCCTATCTCCTGATTTCGGCATAGGTGTAACTGCTGCGAGACACCACAAAGTTGGAGACACAGTGAGTAACACTACCTGTGATTGTAGTTGCCATTAAAAGTCTGCACTACATTTCTCGTATCAGCAGATGACCTTGTTCAAGAGCACCTAAGTTGGCTGATCAGAACTCCTCCCAGCACTGCCACTGATCGCACCCCTCACCAGCACTGCCACTGATCCCACCCCCCCCACCAGCACTGCCACTTATCCCATTCCCCCCACCCCCCCACCAAGGAGTAAGAGAAGGAATAAAAAAAAGAATACATGGAAGGGAGAGGAAAAGAGGGGGAGGAACAAAGAAAATCAGAGCGAAAGAATAAGAGAAAGAACAAGAAAGATGGCTAGAGAGAGGGATGGGGAAAAAAAAAAAAACTGGAAATTACGATAGAGATAAAATGCAAAGACAGGAGAACAAAGAGAGTGGTACATCCTAAAATGTACCATGAGGGGTTTTAATACTGTACGAGTGGAAGGGACACACGGAGATCTAAATGTCCATGGGTTAGGGGTGCAAATTACTTGTCTTGCCTTGGGTGCTGACAACCCACACTACGAAAATTATTTTTCTGTTAGGGGTCCCCACAACTTGGGAAATGTTATCAAGGGGTCATGGCACTAGAAAGGTTGAGAACCACTGCTCTAAAGAGTATGCTGTGCTGCTCTGCCCCCTCCCCCTATCTCTTGCAAATGAAATTGAAAAATGCTTTTCCAACAATGTTGCTTTGAGCTGCACTGAACAGTGTACATGCTACCTATGAACATACTATCTACATTTGAAAAATTGGGTGGGACTGGAAGGACACGGCAAAGTAAAAAAATTGTGTGAAGAGGAAAGGAAAAATTATTACATAATAAATATTGTCGCCAGTAAGAAATATGAAAAAAGATAAACGTGAGCTCATGGGTGTTATGCCGCGTACACATGGTCGGACTTTTCGTCTACAAAAGTCCGACAGCCCGTCCGACAGACTTTTGGCGGACTTGCGGCAGACTTTCTAATGAACGGACTTGCCTACACACGATCACACAAAAGTTCGACAGCCTAGTACGCGGTGACGTACACCAAGTCCGACGAGACTATAAAACGGAAGTTCAATAGCCCGTACGACACCCTTTGGGCGCCTTCTGCTAATCTCGTGTTTATCTCGTGTTAGTAGAAGTTTGGTGAGAGACGATTCGCACTTGTGAGACTCGTATTTTTCCGTTCGTTTTAACTGTTGTTCAGTCTGTGCTTGTGAGGTTTGTATCTGCTTTTCAGTGCGTTTGGTCAGTTGGCATTGAGAAATCTTTGTTTTATTGTCCGCTCGTTCCTGATTTTCAGGTCGCTCTTCACAGGCCTTGCTGTTCTTCAGTGCGTTCTGTTAAATGCGTTCTGACCAGCCGACCGTTTTTAAGCCATGTTACCTGTACGTACTCGTCGTCGAGCTTGTGCATTGTATGTGCTTGGTGCTGTAGTTCATTCTTCAGCCCAAGACCAGTCCATGAACAGGGCGAGGAGGAGTTCATGGACCAAGAATTGGTTGCTTCAGCGTGACCAGTTCTGTCACATGCCATTGCTCCGTGAGATCTGTGAGAATAATCCTGAGGATTTCAGGAACTTTCTCCAGATGACGGACCCTGTTTTTGACCGTTTGTTGGCTTTGCTGACCCCCTATATCAGCAGGCAGGATACCTGCATGAGGCAAGCCATCACTCCGGAGCAGAGGCTAGTTGCCACGTTGCGGTACTTGGTGACAGGGAGAAGCCTGCAGGACCTCAAGTTCTCGACAGGCATCTCCCCCCAGGCTCTGGGGATCATTATCCCAGAGACCTGTTCTGCCATCATCCAGGTCCTGCAGAAGGACTATATTAAGGTAAGAATTTTTTCTTTTATTAGCATCACATTATTATTATTATTATTATTATTATTATACAGTATTTATATAGCGCCAACAGTTTACGTAGCGCTAAGCAACTTGAGGGTAAACAATACAAATACAATACAATTTGATACAGTAGGAATCAGAGGGCCCTGCTCCTTAGAGCTTACAATCTAAGAGGGAAGGTCAAGGGATACAAGAGGTAATAACTATGGGTGATGTGCTGATTGAGAAGTTAAATGTACAGTTGTTAGGTGGGGGTCAGATAGGCTTCTCTGAAGAGATGAGTTTTCAGGGATCGTCGGAAAGTGGATAAAGTAGGAGAAAATCGGACGGATTGGGGTAGAGCATTCCAGAGGATGGGGGAGGCTCTGGAGAAGTCCTGAAGGCGAGCATGGGATGAGGTGACAAGGGAGTTTGAGAGCAGGAGGTCTTGGAAGGAGTGAAGAGAACGATTAGGTTGGTATTTTGTGACTAGGTTAGAGATGTAGCTGGGGGCCAGGTTGTGGATGGCTTTGTAAGTTATAGTTAGTATCTTGAATTTAATTCGGTGACTGAGTGGCAGCCAATAGAGAGATTGGCAGAGGGGTGTGGCAGACACTGAGCGGTTTGTGTGGTGGATGAGCCTGGCAGCAGCGTTCATGATGGACTGAAGTGGGGATAGCCTATTTAGAGGTAAACCAATGAGGAGGGAGTTGCAGTAATCGAGGCGGGAGATGACCAGGGAGTGGATTAGAAGCTTTGTGGTGTCATTGGTTAGGAAGGGGCGTATCTTGGTTGCGAAGACTGAGGCGGCAAGCTTTGGATAGTGATAGAATGTGGGGTCGAAAGGTTAGTTCAGAGTCCAGGATTACACCTAGGATCTTGGCGTGGGGAGATGGGTTGATAGTTGAGCCGTTGATCTTGACAGGGAAATCATGGGAAGTGGCACCTGAGGGAGGAAATATCATGAGCTCAGTTTTGGATAGGTTGAGTTTGAGAAAGTGATGTGACATCCAGGCTGATATGTCTGCTAGTAAGTTGGTAATGCGTGAGGAGACAGATGGAGAGAGCTGGGGGGTGGAGAGATAGATTTGGGTGTCATCAGCGTAGAGATGATATTTAAAGCCGTGGGAGGCAATCAACTGACCCAAGGAGGTGGTGTAGATTGAGAAAAGGAGAGGTCCAAGAACAGAACCTTGGGGGACCCCAACGGATAAAGGAAGAGGAGAGGAGGAAGTAGAATTGTAAGTGACACTGAAGGAGCGGTGGGATAGGTAGGATGAGAACCAGCGAAGAGTACAGTCACGGAGACCGAAGGAGTGGAGTTTTTTGAGGAGGAGGGGGTGGTCCACTGTGTCAAAGGCAGCAGAGAGATCCAGGAGAAGTAGTACAGAATAGTGTCCATTGGCTTTAGCCATTAGTAGATCATTTGAGAGTTTAACCTCCCTGGCGGTTTTCCCGAGTGTGGCTCGGGGTTAAAATTCAGGACCATTAGCGGTAAAATTCAGGACCATTAGCGGTAACCCCGAGCCACACTCGGGATTACATCGCAGGATCCTGGTGCCTCCTTACTTACCTTGTCCCCGGGATCCTGCGATGTCACCCGCAGTGTCCGAGGGCTCCGTCCTCCTCCGAAGCCTCTCCTTGCCAGGCTCCTTTCCCTGCGAGCGTCGCGACGCACGGGGGCGGAGCATGGCGGCAAATTAAAAAAAAAGTAAAAATCATAACACATACATTACTGTAATCTTACAGATTACAGTACTGTATGAAATTATTTCACATCCCTTTTGTCCCCAGTGCTTTGGCCCATGCCCTGCATGCAGTTTTACATGATATACACTGTTCTTTCTGCCTGGAAACTGGAGATTGTCCATAGCAACCAAAAAGTGTCCCTTTACGTCAAAAGTGGCTTTAGACCAGCTAGAAAACAGCGATAGTAAATTAGAACACTTGCAGAATTGAGCAATAGTGAATCGTGGGGAAATTTATTTTATTACTATTTTTTAAAATTTTTTTAAATTATTTTTTATTTATTATATTATAATTTATGTTTTTGTGTTTCAAACTTTATCATACCCGGGATATCTACTAGACTCTGGTTTGGACAGATTTAAGTGTGTTATTGTTAAGATTTACAGACCTACAATATAAAACGCCAAATTTCCATGCAAAATAATTGTACCGCTTTCAGCACCTAAAATCCGAAATAATCATACCGCCAGGGAGGTTAAGGAGAGCAGTTTCCGTGGAGTGTTGAGGGCAAAAACCGGACTGAAGGGGATCAAGAAGTTTATTCATGGTCAGATGGTCGCTTAGTCGGTTGTAGACGAGTCTTTCAAGAAGTTTGGAGGAGAAGGAGAGTAAGGAGATGGGACGTAAGTTGTTAAGATTGGTGGGATCCAGTGAGGGCTTTTTTAGTATGGGGGTGACTAGCGCATGTTTTAGAGAGTTTGGGAAGATGCCACAAGAGAGGGAGAGGTTGAAAATGTGAGTTAGAGAGCGTAGAATCGAGTCAGAGGGTGAGCGTAGCATTTGCGAGGGAACAGGATCCAGGGGGCAAGTGGTTAGATGAGTGCTAGATAAAAGTTTAGCAACCTCAGTAATAGTAGCAGGGTTGAATGAGGGAAGTAATGATTGTGTCTGTGGACATGGGGTGTTGCATGGGGGAGGTTTTTGCGCATTGGTGATCTCCTCATGAATTGTATCAATCTTAGTTTTGAAGTAATTGGCAATCTCCTGGGCAGTGAGTGAGTTGGTGGGTGGAGGCAGTGGAGGACAGAGTAGAGTGTTGAAGGTAGAGAAGAGTTGACGTGGACTGGATGAGAAGGTGTTAATGAGTGTGATAAAGTAGGTCTGTTTGGCAGTGTGAAGGCAGGAGTAGTATTTTAGGAGGGCAGATATTATATATTATATTGTGTGAAGTCTTCCTGGGTCTTAGTCTTATGCCACAGGCGCTCAAGAGTGCGGCTACGGTTTCTGAGACTTCTGGTATCATCTGTTTGCCAGGGTTGTAGCAGTCGGGGCCTAATTCTGCGTGTAGTGAGGGGGGCAAGCTTGTCTAGGGAGGAAGACAGTGAGCTGTTGTAGATGAAAGTAGCTAGGTTGGGGCAGGACAGAGGTGAGATTTTGTCATAGAGGTGATCAGTAGCAGAGTATAGAAGAGAAGGGTTGAGGTGGCGAAGGTTTCTGCATGTAATTGTTAGGCGGTTGGAGGGAGAAGAGGTGGAAGACAAGGAGAGAGCAAAACTAATAAGGTGGTGATCAGAGAGTGGGAGTGGATTGTTAGAAAGGTTGCACGGAGTGCACAGATAGGAGAAGGCAAGGTCAAGGGTGTTGCCGTTGGAGTGGGTAGGAGCCTGTATCCATTGCTTCAGGTCAAGCGATGAGGTTAGACTGAGAAGATTAGAAGTAATAGTAGTGTTAGTGTTGACAGGGATGTTGAAGTCCCCTAGAATAATTGTGGGAATTTCAGAAGAGAGAAAGTAGGGTAGCCAGGCATAGAAGTCATCAAGAAAGGCTGATACTGGTCCAGGGGGCCGGTAGATGACAGCAATTCTTAGAGAAATGGGAGATAAAAGACGAATGCAATGTGCCTCAAAAGAGGAGAGTGTCAGAGAGGGAGATGGGTGAAGAACCTCATAGGTGCTGCATGGGGCTAGAAGGATTCCCACTCCACCTCCCTTCCGTCCACTTGGTCTGGGGGAGTGAGTCCAGAGAAGGCCCCCATGGGAGAGGGAAGCAGGAGAAATAGTATCCGATTCATGAAGCCAGGTTTCAGTAATGGCAAGTAGGTTAAAGGAATTTGTGATAAAGAGGTCGTGAAGGGCGGTGAGTTTGTTGCAGACAGAACGTGCATTCCACAGGGCACAGGAAAAGGGGGGGCTGGTTTTGGAAAGAGGAACAGAGACCAAGTTCTGTGGGTTACGGCTCCTGCCAGAGGGTGTAGGGGGATGGGAGCAATGGGCAAAGACAGATGATGGTGGCCCAGGGTTTGGGGATATGTCACCAGAGATTAGGAGAAGCAGGAGGGTGAGGGAGGTAATGTGGGACTGTGATTTATGTGAAGGGGCATGTCTCAGAGTACTGGAGGTTTTATCAGTGTATGGATGTAGAATGAGCGAGAGTTGGTAGGAGCAGTAGTAGGGAGAAGACAGAAGGCAGGGTGATATGTATAAGTAGGCGGGTGGAGAGGGGGGGTGAAGGTAAGAGTTTGAGGAGAGAGGAGAGGAGTGTCAGAAGCAGTGGTAGAGAGTGCATGTTACAGAGCGGAAGGAGAGCCTATTAGAGAGACAGGGTCACCTGCAGTCTGTTAGCTGCTTTCCAGTGCAGATTGCTGTATTTGTTTGCTTCGTGCAATCGCTGAAGTGATTCTTTTCTTTAATCCTTGATAATGTGATGTATTTCTTAACTCAAACACTACTTACCATCATTGCAATATAGTGTGAATGTCCCCTTTTTCTCCTCACGCATGCTGGAATTTTTTCCTGTTCTTTTTTGTCATGCATGTATATTTGCCTTCACTAACCTCCCCAGCATACAATACTGGGCACATATCCACCTAGTCTACTCAGTTTGAATGGATTTAGTCAGCTGCATTGTATTTTGTTTCCCCTAAGCTCCATCCAAATAGTGTGCATGTCATAAACTAGATTTCCACCCCCCCCAAACTCAATCCAAATAGTGTGCGTGTCCTAAACTAGATTTCCAACCCCCCCCTAAACTCAATCCAAATAGTGTGCATGTAATTAACTTGATTTCCAAACCCCTCCCCCCACCTAAACTCAATCCAAATAGTGTGCATGTAATTAACTTGATTTCCAAACCCCTCCCCCCACCTAAACTCAATCCAAATAGTGTGCATGTAATTAACTTGATTTCCAAACCCCCCCTAATAATTTGCTATAATGTTCTGTGGTGTTGATTTTTACAAAGCAAATATATGTTGCACTTTGCAAAATGCATTTGCACTCTGCAAGTGCATTTGCTCCAGTGCTTTAGTAAATGAGCAGAAGCTCTGCTGATTTCCATCATCCAATCATGTGCAAGCCACAAAGTGTTTGGATGAATTGCCCTTGCATGTGATTGGGTACTCCTTGCAACATGAAAGCCTTTTTACCTTACCTCATTTACTAAGCTGTGGAGCAACTGCACTTGCAGAGTGCGACAACTGCACAGTCTTGTAGCCTTTAGTCAATGAAACCCTGCGTGTCCTTAAACTTTTAATTAATTTCTAATTTCACCACCCCCTAAAATGTAACAATGTGCCATCAGAGGGGGTGAGCAATCTGATAAGTGTGCCTTTCCATATTATTTAATCAAGAAGATTTCAATTATTTAATGTTATACTGATGTTGGGCAATAATGTTTTAAGTGTATAATGTTGTTGCAATGTTCTTTTATAAATTACTGAGTTTTGTTTTCTTGTTTGATTCCCCAAGTTTCCTTCAACGCCACAGGAATGGCAGACTGTGGCATCCCATTTTGCCACCCGTTGGGACTTTCCCAATTGTGGAGGGGCTATAGATGGGAAACATGTCCACATCGTGCCACCACCCCATTCGGGGTCATACTATTTTAATTATAAGGGGTTCCATAGTATTGTTTTAATGGCGGTGGTGTCGGCACACTATGAATTTCTCTATGTGGACGTGGGGAAGAATGGCCGGATGTCGGATGGAGGAGTATTTGCCCAGACGGAGTTCTGCCAGCGTCTCCAGAGTGGTGGCCTGGGATTGCCACCTGATGCGGATAACGTGGAAGGACTCCCCTTTGTCTTCATAGCAGATGAAGCCTTCGCTCTGAGCAAGCACCTCATGAGGCCATTCCCCCCAAAGAACCCTCACCCCGGGGAGGAGGGTTTTTAATTTCCGGCTGGCCAGAGCTAGAAGAGTGGTTGAGAATGCGTTTGGGATTCTGGCCAGCCGGTTCCGCCTGTTTCAAACATCCATTAACTTGGCGGAATACAAACCTTAAATTTTATCATTTTATCGTGCTGCATCCTGCACAACTTTTTGCACAAACATTCCACAAATTATATTGTGCCAGTTGGGCCTGAGGCCGGACTTATCAGTGACAATCTTATGGGCCTGGATACTGTCCGTACTGGCTTGGCCCCCCAAAGTGCCCGTCAAGTTCGACAGCAATATGTCAATTATTTTATGGGTAGGGGGGCCATTGCAATGGGCCAGGATATCTAAATTATCAAAATAAAAAATCTTGATGAAATTTTGAATTATATTTATTGCTTGCCTTTCTTTTTGGCTTTCTCCTAGGTTATGGTAGAGCACTTGTAGTGCCAAGTGTATTTTCCTTGACTAAATAAGCTCCATTGTCACTGTAAACAACAATTTTAAATTTAAACAAACTGATACTGAGCATTGAAATAACAAACCACACATTTAGTTAATTACTAAACAGATGTTTTAATATTCTGTAAACATTCACTTAAGCATTAGTATAAAATGTTCATAGTCAAAAATATATCAATATATTGACAAATTTTGAAAAATATAATATATATAATAATATAGTTATATTTTTTTATAATTTAAAATATAAATTTTTTTTTTTGATTTTAACAAACAGGCCTCTTTTTTATTTTTTTATTTTATTTTTTAAAAACAGGCCTCTTTTTTATTTATTTATTTATTTATTTTTTAAAAACAGGCCTCTTTTTTATTTATTTTTTTATTTTTTACAAACAGGCCTTTTTTTTTTATTTATTTATTTTTTTATTTTTTTTTAAACAGGTTTTTTTTTTCAAAACAGGCCTCCATTTTTTTGTAATTTTTGTTTTTTTATGTTGTTAAACAGGCATATAATTTCCACAAAATACAAAAGAGAAGGCCCAGAATGGGGTCAGCAAACCAGGAAATGAAGGACATGATCGATGTTTTTGGGGTTGAAAAAGGGCATTTAGATTCGACCCAAAACATCAATCATGTCCTTCATTTCCTGCTGCATACGATCCAGCCGATTCCGCATTTGATCAATCTCCCCATTCCAGGCCATTATTTTAGAAATTAGTCATTGGGCACTGTCTGTTGTGAAATAGTCACTTGGACCTAAAATAGAATGAAAAAAAGATGTGTTTAGAAATATGCAGACATACATAGTTTACCTTACCATAAGCTGGTGTCTCAGACACTGACCTGGTGGGGTGCCCATGTCGCATACTTCATCAACATCCTCGGGGGTGGCGCTGCTGCTTGAGTCAAGCACAACCAGATCACCTAAAATAGAGTAAAAAAATTACATAAAATAAAAGGCAGCCATGCATAGATTACCGTAAGCTGGTGTGTCAGACACTCACCTGGTGGGGTGCCCATGTCGCCCACCTCTCCTTCCTCCACATCCTCAGTGGGGCTTGGGCTAATTTCCCAAGTATGTTCTTTTGGTTGGGGGGGACTGGGTTCAGGCTGAGTGTTTTTTCCCCTATGTCAACCAAAAAATTAATATGCTTAGCGCACACAGATATTTTAGTACATATAGATATATAGAGAGAGAGATATTATATATATATATATATATATATATATATATATATATATATATATATATATATTTATATATATTATATATACTGTATTTATTGGCGTATAACACTCACTTTTTCACCATGAAAATTGGGTGCAAATAGCATGTGCATGTTATACGCCAATACTTTTTAATTTTAGCTGCCTCGGAGGGGACAGGGAGTGGGGCGGGACGAGCGCCGTCAGATTACATGCAGTGAGAATCTCCTGTTTACTTAGCAGCCTCTGTAATAGGAAGTCCCGTCTCCTGGGCCGCCATTGGACCACTGTTCTGTCTATCATTGGATTCTCACTGCATGTAATCTGTCTGCACTCATTCCGCCCCCCTCCCTGTCCCCTCTTGCTGCAGATAGGCATCGATCAGGCTGCACTGATGGCAATGGTGAAGCTGCTGCATTGAAGGCAATGGTGAGGCTGCTGCATTGAAGGCAATAGTGAGGCTGCTGCATTGAAGGCAGTGGCAAGGCTGCTGTATTGATGGCAATTGCGAAGCTGTACTGATGGCACTTGTGAGGCTGCAGATGGGCATTGATCAGGCTGCATTGATGGCAATGGTGAGGCTGCAGATAGGCACTGACCCTTATTTTGCTTCAAAGTTCCTTATTTAACATTTAAGTTTTTTTCCTGAAATTTCCCTCTTAAAATTAATGTGCATGTTATACGCCTGTGCGTGTTATACGCCAATAAATACGGTATAAAATATATAATATATATATATATATATATATATATATATATATATTAATATTAACAAGGTTTATTAAAAGATCGTTTCAAACGATGCAAAAATCGTATAGTAAAGAAAACCACATGGAGCAGTATACAAGGTAATAAACAGAAGATGAAAACACGACAAGTACTTACTTTTTTTCAAGACTTTACGGATCCGTCTGTACTGATCCGGCTCCCGGAGTTTCAGGTCGGACCATCTTTTTCGAATCTGATCCTTTGAGCGCTGTACCCCAAAAGAATCATGTAATTTCTTCACCACCTTCGCCATTATTTTGGCTTTTCTCAAATTTGGCCGGGCGTACGGCCCACACTTCCCATCATAGTCCTTTTTTTTAAGAATTGCCACCATTTCCACCATCTCTTTAAAGGACATATTGGAGGCCTTAAATCTCGGCTTCCCACATCGTGACGTTCCGGCCTCCGGGCTTTCTTCGCTACCTGAGGTAGTACACGCCTGATGTGTCTCCGCCATTATTCACCCCACTACACACCGTACAAAAAATGGGCGGAGAACATGAGTTAAAATCGAACGTCAGGGGCGGGCGACACAGGCGGAGTTTCACACAGGCGCAGTGTATAAAGAGGGGCCTTGCGCACGTGTCATACGTACGTTCTGTGCATAGAGTTAAGGGGCGGAGAACATGAGTTAAAATTGAACGTCAGGGGCGGGCGACGCAGGCGGAGTTTCACACAGGCGCAGTGTATAAAGAGGGGCCTTGCGCACGTGTCGTACGTACGTACGTTCTGTGCGTAGAGTCAAGGGCGGGGTATATGCGTAAACAAAAAGAACGTCAGGGGCAGGCCAAGCAGGCGGAGTATTACGCATGTGCTGTGTATAAAACGTTGTTACGTATTGTGTCGTATGTACGTTCTGTGCGTAGGTGATAGTGGACCGGGACGCTACTAAACTAAGGTAATTTTAAATTTATAAATTTGGTAAAAACTTTGTAGCAAGCAGCCTATATGGCTTGACAGATTGATGAGGCCTACATAGGGATAAGATGATAAGGGTTTAGCAGAAACATAATAAGTGTTTTTTGTCTTGTGTCTTTATCTTTTACAGACATTATGAATGCCAAATTTAAGGAGCCTGAATTTTTGTCGGCTTTCATAGACAAATATAGAGAGAGGAGGAATCTGTGGGAGGTGAAACACCCTCAATATTATTTAAAGCATGTCAGGAAGTCAACGCTGGAGAGACTTCTGACATTTGTCCAGACGACCATCCCGGAAGCAACAATGGAGACGTTGTTAAAGAAAATTGGGATCTTGAGGAACATGTATAAGAGGGAGCATAACAAGATCCAGGAATCCATGAGATCCGGAGCATCAGCAGATGATGTATATGTACCCAGGCTGTGGTACTACAATAAACTACGGTTTCTTGATGACCAGACTAAAGCCAGGGCAGTACTTTCAACCCTTCCCTCCACCCTTCCATGCACTCTTCCATGCACCCTTCCCTCCACCCCAGCAGAGGCTGATGAGGACCAAGCTGGGTCTTCCATCCTGGATAAACCGGATGTGACTATCTGGAGTCAGGTAAATTAATTTCACAAATATTTACTGTCCTAATATTAATGAGGTTAACTGGATGTTATAATTGATTAAAATAATTTTCAACAAAAAATGATGTATACATATCAATTGACAGTAGTGGCAGGTAGTCACATGCTTCAAAAAATTAGGGTGCCTGATTTCTAGACTCTTTTATTAAGAGATGTATTCACATTGAATTTGCAAGTCACGAGAAGCAAATTGTGTGTCATTGATGAACCCCCAAAAAAAAAAAAACTAAAACTATGTCCCTTTTTTATACACAGGATGAGGGCAGCCAGGAGGAATGTGGGGAAAGTGGCAGGCAGGAGGAGCCCGGGCCCATGGACAGCCTGGAGGACGCCGGATTCAACATCATCCTGGAGGAGGCTGGAACCAGCGTCAGGCAGGAGGTGGCTGGGCCCAGTAGGAGCCTGACACAATCACAAGTGCCTCCCCTCCGCCTTCCAAAAAAAAGGGCCAGGAAGGGGACGGTGACACAGGAGGCATCCCTGCGCCTCAGGCGAGAGGCCAGCAATTTTTTAAGGAGCCCCCCCGAAGCTGAAGAGGCCTATGGGTGCTACTTAGCCAGCAGGCTGTTTAAAATGGAGTGGGGCCAATGCCTCATTTGTGAGAGACTGTTTAGGGAAACAATACACAAGGGGCTGCAGGGCATGCTAACCAGCAACACACAATTACATGAGGCAGCCCCCCCTCCTCCTCCTTCTCCTCCTGCCACAACTCAAACACCAGAGCCACAGCCTCCAAAGAAGGCTGCAGGGAAGGCTGCAGGGAAGGGTGCAGGGCAGCGTGGAGGAAAGTCTGCAGGGAAGAGAAGAAAGTGATGACCTGGGTTCAGTCTGGTCTGACAGAAGACGCAGGCTGTTGTAGTACCACAGTCTGGGGACATCTATATCATCTGCTGCTGCTGTTGATCTCTGGGATTCCTGGACCAGATTGTGCTCCCTCTTATATGGACTCCTCAAGATCGCAATTTTCTTGTCCACAGACTTTTTCCAGCATTGACTTCCTCTTTATTTTATTTAGACCATGAATAAATTGATATTTGAGTTTATGAAAAGACTTTATGTGTTTTATTTTAAATCATTGATTTAGACACAATGTCAAATTAACAAGGGACAACAATCTCTTTAAAGGTTGCAAAAACACACAAAAAATACATTAATAATGTTCTAGTGGTAACTTAAAAAAAAAAATGATACATAACCAAAAACGGTTCTTTGTGTTAACTTTATATACAAAAGAAAGAAAAACACAATAAACAAAAAAATGGTTCTTTGTGGTAAGTTAAAACAAACATTAAAAACAAACAAAAATGAAATCAAAATGTATTTGTGTTCAATTTAAGAAATAAAAAACTAAAAAAAAAAAAAAAATGGTTCTTTGTGGTAACTTTTCAAACACAAAAAAAAAAAAAAAAAAGCTAGGTAAAGATAAAATAAGTTCGACAACAATCATAAAATATACATCTGGAGAAAATCTAAAATAAAAGATGACTCCACCAAAAAAAAAAAGTGTAAAAATTATTATTAGTATGGAGACATTGTTTTTAAAAAGAATACTATATCATTCATGAGATCAAAGAGAGTTCTCCAAAACTGATTTCTGGATTCTTTTTCTGTTTGAATATGAACAGCAAAACATCTTCGTTCTTATAGCATTATTAAAGAAGACATTAATGCGCTGCATTCAAGGATCACAGATTTTGCAGCGTGAGGAATGTGCTACCTACAATACGAACACTAGTTTTACTACACCGAGTGCTTACGTTTAGTTTTTGCTTATGAGCATGCGTCGTTTTTTTGTCCGTCGGACTAGCATACAGACGAGCGGATTTCTGGGTCCGGCGTAGTTACGACGTAAAGATTTGAAGCATGTTTCAAATCTAAAGTCCGTCAGATTTGAGGCTGCAAAAGTCCGCTGAAAGTCTGCTGAAGGTCCTGGGAAGCCCACACACGATCGGATTGTCAGCCAGCTTTAGTCCGTCGGCATCCGTCGGACTTTTGTAGACGAAAAGTCCGACCGTGTGTACGCGGCATTAGTCCTAAAAGGTGTGCAGGGAAAGGAAGGGAGCAAGATACAAAGGATCTGCTGAAAAAATAACAGGGGAGGCCGGAGAGCTCCAGTATGTAGATGGTATTAGTTTGTAGTGTATATTCATTTGGAAAGAAGAAAGTATGCAAAAAAAAAATCAACTTACATTTGACAAAGTAGCATGATAGATGCAACTTTCCGAGTGCGTATGTGGAGAATACCTTTGTCTCCACGTAGGGAAAATGTACTTTGCTCTTGATACTTCGGGAAACCCAGTTTTTGGAGGACATCGGGGTGAGGTAAACTGTTTTGTAGAAGGGAAAAATCCCACTAATTGTTCAAACGGCAGAGGTGCCCATGGTGTGCTGATGTTCTGGAATGGACCTAAGTTGTTGTGGGCTGTATAAGGTATTTACTGGCAGAAAAAAATGTTTTACTATCCAAAATTAAAAAAACAAGGGCAGAAGATTTAATAGATGTAAATTTGAAAAATTGACTGAAGTTCCGCTTTTAGGTCACATGACCTAAGAAAAATGTCCCGCTAGCCCCTGAAAAGCGCAGCTAAAGCATCGCAAAAACGAAAAAAATGCCCTCTGATTCCTCCTGTATTGAATGCAAACTGTTGGGGCAATATAAATCATGTATAATAATAATAACAAGGGGTTATAATAATAATAATAACAACCAGGGGTGTTTTATGAAATCAGTGGGCTCCTGTGCAAGATCATAAGTTGGGCCCAATTGCTTGGTAAAAAAACCCCAAAAAAATGGTTTAATTAGTGCAGTGCCAGGGTCGTTGCTAGTACGAGGAGTCTTCAAAATATCTCTGCATTTTTATATTTTCATTGGAAACGGTGAGGGAGGGAGCAGTAGTAATTGGCCGTGTGTGAGAGTGTCATGTGACTAGTCTGTCTGACAAGCCAGGTGACCTTGCAGTTTAGTATAAGAGTTGTCATGATGTGGCTCACCACAGCGTCATCCAACAGCATCTTCAGATGGCTGCAAAACTTATAAAAAAGTGCAGAAACATTTTAAAGAATCCTCATATTATGAAAGGCTTGGAACACCTTTGGGCAATTGCAAGAGAGGGGTTATGTGGTGCGTGTAGCACGCCACTGCGAATAGTAGGTGTGGTTAAATTGCATTACCAGTGGAAGGGGTTAAAAGGGATTTGCTTAAATAAAACAAAAACATTTTTGCACCCATAAAATATGCTTAGATAGGTGTGCCACAAGTAAAAGTTTTACAGACATGTATACATCTCATCCTCCAATCCCAGAAACTGCATTTTTGGGGAAAGGCATCAGAGGGAGACAGAATGTGACATTACCGCGGCTGGTGGATGGATGATACCACTGCTGGCTTGTTAAACACTGCTTGAATATTTCTACCCCCTTGAGGGACTTTTTTGGGAAAATGGCGTTTGTGAAGTCTGCTCACTGCATCTGAGTGAACACTTTCTGGTGGGCCTTCAGGATACAAGAGGGCAGTGAAAATTACTTCCTGATAGCGAAAAAAGGATACGGGTGTCTCGGTGGATTTGTGGTAGATCACCCTAATGCTTTTTGGTATTGAGACGGTGTTGCTGGCTCCTGTGAAGTGACTACTTTGCCAGTTTCTACGCTTGATTGACTCCCTGCCGCTGGCTGGGGGTCCAAACAATTTGGTAAGAGTACTTAATCATCTTGTTTGGTGGTGGTTGCACAGTCGATGGTGCACTCTTTCCATAATGGTCTCTCTAGTCTACACGGATGCAGACTGTATACATTCCTATCATTTCTGAACTGTCCACATCCTAGAAGTCACATCTATTTACATGGACTTATTTTATTCAATATGTGCATTTCCTTTTAATTAAGATTTGTTTCTGTTTGCACATTTGCACTTTATTATGTATATACACATATATGTTTTATGTTTATACAGGTATAATTTACTATCCCAGTACATTTGACATACCTAGAGTGTCAGACTGACACTTTACTTGCTTTTTTGCACATTCACAGCACTGCACTTTATTTTCATTTACAACTCACAATTATTTTTTTTTAATGAAACACTGCCATTACATATAACTTTGTGTACACTCTGTGCCCACTATAATCCCCCCCCCAGGTAACTCTGTGCCCACTATAATTCCTCCCTCCAGGTTATGCTGTGCTCACTATATTTCCTCTCCTCCCCCCAGGTTATGTTGTGCCCACTATAATTCCTGTCCTCCCTCCCCCCAGGTTAAGCTGTGCCCACTATAATTCCTTCTCCCCAGGGTATGTTGTGCCCCCTATAATTCCTCTCCTCCCCCAGGTTACGCTGTGCCCACTATAATTACTCTCCCCCCCCCAGGTTAAGCTGTGCCCACTATACAGTAATTCCTCTCCTCCCCCAGGTTATGCTGTGCGAGCTACTATTCAGTCTGTCACAGTCACATCTGCACAATCCCCCAAATTTACAGGACACTCATATCACATCAGTCAGATCAGCAGAAGAGATTTCCTTTCTCCCGAGCTCCAGGTGACATCATGCCCCGCCCCCTCCAGATATGCATGTCGAACCCACCCCGACAGCCACTGGCAGCTCCAGATAGAGGATCCCTGTGTGACTGCAGATTTTTTTTTTATATATATAAAATATAAACAATAAAAAAAAAATACAAAAAAATGTTGGTATATAAAATTGTACTTATTATACAGTATAAACGAATAAGTAAAATCATTATTTGTATTATGGTTTATGGCAGAAGTTCCCAAACTTATTTGGCCTACTGCCTTCTTTTCAGAAAAAAAATACTCAGCACCCACCTGGAAATCTACCTTCTTTAAATAAACAAACATGCTACCTTAGGGGCAAGATGAAAGGAGATATATACGAACTTACTCTATCATCTGCTCCTCTCCACACGGTCCCTGCAGCTCCTGCACCCTCGCAACTTTGAGTCTTGATGTCAGCAAGCCCTAAACAGTGTCCATAGCAGGCCGCTCTGGACATGAGGATGCCAGTAACAGTCCACTATTGGATTGAACACTGGCAAAAATAAGTCCTCCCCTATATAAGCCCCTTATACAGGAAGTACTTCAGTTTTGTAGCAAGCCATACATCCCAACATAATAGAGAAAGATCTCATGATGTACTCCATAAAATGAATTTTACAGTCAAAAATTCAGTTTTCTTTATCATACATTCAGGTACACAGAGTTGCCACATTATTCCTTACTCATAGGGATGTCCTAAAGCAGGATTCCTCAAACTACGGCCCGCGGGCCGAATCCGACCCTCCAGCGTTTTTTATCCGGCCCGCGGACTGCCCCTTTAACATTGCAGCACTCCCCCTGCCATCTGCTCCCTCCATCACACAGGACGGGAAACATGACAGGCCCAGACAAAGGACCTTCTGTGCTAAGAAGCAGGTGATTGGTTACTAGGCATCGGGGCGGTCCCAGGAACCAATCACCTGCCCCTCACTTCCAAAGTCCCGCCCTCCGTCCGGACCTACCATGCCTCGCGTCCTGCGTGATACAGGTAAATGTTGAGTGGGAGTGCTGTGATATTATAGGGGGCGGCAGTGTAATATTGATATGGGGAGTCTGTGATGGGGGATCTGTGATATGGGGAGTCTGTGATATGGGGGGATCTGTGATATGGGGAGTCTGTGATATGGGGCGATCTGTGATGGGGGATCTGTGATATGGGGGATCGCTGATATGGGGGGATCTGTGATATGGGGGGGGGGATATGTGATGGGGGATCTGTGATATGGGGGAGTCTGTGATGGAGTCTGTGATGGGGGATCTGTGATATGGGGGGGATCTGTGATGTGGGATCTGTGATATAGGGGGAATCTGTGATATGGGGGGATCTGTGATGGGGGATCTGTGATATGGGGGATCTGTGATATGGGGGGATCTGTGATATGGGGGGATCTCTGATATGGGGAGTCTGTGATGGGGGATCTGTGATATGGGGGGGTATGTGATATGGGGGGATCTGTGACATGGGGGGGATATGTGATGGGGGAGTCTGTGATATGGGGGGATCTGTGATATGGGGGATCTGTGATATGGGGGATCTGTGATATGGGAGATCTGTGATATGGGGGGATCTGTGATATGGGGGGATCTGTGATGGGGAGTCTGTTATGGGGGGATCTGTGATGGGGAGATCTGTGATATGGGGGGATCTGTGATATGGGGAGTCTGTTATGGGGGAGTCTGTGATATGGGGGGGTCTGTTATGGGGGATCTGTGATATGGGAGATCTGTGATATGGGGGGATCTGTGATGGGGAGTCTGTTATGGGGGGATCTGTGATGGGGAGATCTGTGATATGGGGGGATCTGTGATATGGGGAGTCTGTTATGGGGGAGTCTGTGATATGGGGGGGGGGTCTGTTATGGGGGGATCTGTGATATGGGGGGATCTGTGATATGGGAGATCTGTGATATGGGGGGATCTGTGATGGGGAGTCTGTTATGGGGGGATCTGTGATGGGGAGATCTGTGATATGGGGGGATCTGTGATATGGGAAGTCTGTGATATGGGGGGGGGGTCTGTTATGGGGGGATCTGTGATATGGGGGAGTCTGTTATGGGGGAGTCTGTGATAGGGGGAGTCTGTGATAGGGGGAGTCTGTTATGGGGGAGTCTGTGATAGGGGGAGATCTGTGATATGGGGGATCTGTGATGGGGGAATCTGTGATATGGGGGGATCTGTGATGGGGAGTCTGTTATGGGGGGATCTGTGATATGGGGGAGTCTGTTATGGGGGAGTCTGTGATATGGGGGATCTGTGATATGGGGGATCTGTGATATGGGGAGTCTGTTATGGGGGAGATCTGTGATATGGGGGGATCTGTGATGGGGAGTCTGTTATGGGGGGATCTGTGATATGGGGGAGTCTGTTATGGGGGAGTCTGTGATAGGGGGCGTCTGCTATGGTGGATCTGTGATGGGGAGATCTGTGATATGGGGGGATCTGTGATGGGGAGTCTGTTATGGGGGGATCTGTGATGGCAGAGTCTGTTATATGGGGAGATCTGTGATATGGGGAGATCTGTGATATGGGGGGGATCTGTGATGGGGAGTCTGTTATTGGGGGATCTGTGATATGGGGGAGTCTGTTATGGGGGAGTCTGTTATGGGGGATCTGTGATGGGGAGATCTGTGATATGGGGGGATCTGTGATGGGGAGTCTGTTATGGGGGATCTGTGATATGGGGGGATCTGTGATATGGGGGGATCTGTGATGGGGGAGTCTGTGCTATGGGGGGGACTGATATGGGGGGATCTGTGATGGGGGAGTCTGTTATGGGGGAGTCTGTTATGAGGGAGTCTGTGATATGGGGGATCTGTGATGGGGAGATCTGTGATATGGGGGGGATCTGTTATGGGGGATCTGTGATATGGGGGGATCTGTTATGGGGGATCTGTGATGGGGGAGTCTGTTATGGGGGGGATCTGTGATGGCGGAGTCTGTTATGGGGGATCTGTGATGGGGGAGTATGTGCTATGGGGGGGGGACTGATATGGGGGGGGTCTGCGATGGGGGAGTCTATTATGGGGGAGCCTGTGATGGCGGAGTCTGTTATGGGGAAAGTCTGTGATGGGGGAAGTATGTGATATGGGGGAGTCTGTTATGGGGGGAATCTGTTATGTGGGGCTTTGTGATGGAGAGGAGTTTGTGTTGGGGGGCTTTGTGATGGGGGGATCTGTCATGGGGGGGCTTTGTTATGGGGTGAGTCTGTGATGGGGAGGGGGGTCTGTGATTGGGAGTGGTTCTGTAATGAGGGGAGTCTGTGAAATACTGATAAGTTCATATTGATTACAATTGTTCTTTATTTTAAATATTGTACTGTTTTTTTCCTGTTTTTTTTTTTTGCACTACAAATAAGATGTGTGCATAGAAATTAGTTCATATTTTTTTTAAACTATAGTGCGGCCCACCAACAGTCTGAGGGACCCTGAACTGGCCCCCTGTCTAAAAAGTTTGAGGACCCCTGTCCTAAAGCAATGCCCATAAGGTGAAGCAGAGGCAGCAACCACTGACAGGCCAAAAGGAACTTACACCGCAGCCTGTAAAAACACTGAGACCAAAAGCCACGTCCTTAGCAGCTCCTACAGCTACCTAGCAAAACCTTCTAAAGGTGTGAGCAGAAGAACAGTTTGCAGCCTTGTAGACCTGAGCCACTGAAGCCTGATAAAGCCTGATGACAGACAACCCAGGAGACAGGGGTGTTTTTTGTCCAGCTTTGCACTGACCCTAGATGCCAACAGATCCATATCTGTTAAGTGGTTTATCTCATCCATCTATCTCCTGATAGATTAACCCGTCACCTCAATAGGCAGTACCTTTCCTTTTAAGCCACAGGCTTGAGAGATAAACTCATAAGTCCAATGTGAAAAATCAAAGCTTTGAAGCTGCGTGACCTTTCTTTGGTCCTTCAGATAGGACAAAAAGAGTCAGATTGCCTTAGATTTTACCAAGATGCCCTAGGTTGATATGGTAAGGCCAAAACCACCTTTGGCAAAAACTACGGTTGGGGTTGAAGAACCACCCTATCATGGTGAAGTACCAGACATGTCAACAAGGAATATACCCTTCCATGTCAAAAGCACTACAGAAAAGGTCTCGAATTGACACACATGGTGGTTTCTGTTACACCGACAGCGCCAAACTGAGATCCCACAAAGTCAAAAGTGACCTTAACAGAGGCAAAAAATGCATGACTGCCAGGACAAAGGCATGCACCACGGAATGAGCAGCAATTAGCCATTGCAAAACAAAAACTACCAAGGCATAAAGCCGCCCCTTGATTATACACAAGGCCAGTTGCATATCAAACTAGAGAAAAGCCAAAAAATGGATCACAACATATTTGCAAGGATGAACCTCCTAGCTTCATACCAGGCCCCATAAGATTCCCAGGTCCTGTGGTAAATCTTCCTTGAAGTAGCCTTCCTGGTTCCCAAAAGCATGGGGATGACTGCAACAGACTATAAAACTCTGGCTTCAATAGCTATGCCTTCAAGCCGGCAAACTGTAAAAAAATGGAAGATCAGACCTTGTGACATGAGGTCTGGGTGAGTAAATGACCAAGAACTATATTTATGATGTCAGAATGCCATGTTCACCTGGACCAAGCTGGTGCAATCAGAATCATCTGTGTTCCCTCCACCCAAATCCTGGGAAGCAGATGCAGAAGATGTTGTAACAGAGGAAAGGCATACATCAGAGAGAACTGGTCCCAATACATCACCAGGGCATCTACTGCACACGTCACTGACAGGGGTGTTTTTTGTCCAGTTTTGCACTGACCCTAGATGCCAACAGATCCATATCTGTTAAGTGGTTTATCTCATCCATATAAATTGATACATTGCACTGGAGAGTTTGTGTTGTGAAAAACAACAGGCTGGCTGGATTAATAGATGAAAACAGAAAAAAAGAAAGAAAGCCCAAAAAAGGAAACGGATATAGCCATCTAAGTATTGGTAAGAAATACAATGTATATTTCCTGGAGGGAGCAACACCCTCACCTGGACAGTGTCCAGAAGCAGACTCACATATCCTAATTGCTGGGCTGGAGTCAAGCCAATTTCTGGAGATTTAGGACAGGTGTATTGTTAGAGTAATATGAGCAGGAGGGGGGACCTCCTCTTCTACTGTATACAGTATCTCACAAAAGTGAGTACACCCCTCACATTTTTGTAAATATTTTCTTCTATCTTTTCACTGAACAACACTGAAGAAATGACACTTTGCTACAATGTAAAGTAGTGAGTGTACAGCTTGCATAACAGTGTCAATTTGCTGTCCCCTCAAAATAACTCAACACACAGCCATTAATGTCTAATCCACTGGCAACAAAAGTGAGTACACCCCTAAGTGAAAATGTCCAAATCGGGCCCAATTAGCCATTTTTCCTTCCCGATGTCATGTGACTCGTTAGTGTTACAAGATCTCAGATGTGAATGGAGAGCAGGTGTGTTAAATTTGGTGTTACCGCTCTCACTCTCTCATAGTGGTCACTGGACGTTCAACATGACACCTCATGGCAAAGAACTCTCTGAGGATCTGCAAAAAAGAATTGTTGCTCTACATAAAGATGGCCTAGGCTATAAGAAGATTGCCAAGACCCTGAAACTGAGCTGCAACATGGTGGCCAAGACCATACAGCGGTTTAACAGGACAGGTTTCACTCAGACCAGGCCTCTCCATGGTCGACCAAAGAAGTTGAGTACACGTGCTCAGCATCATATCCAGAGGTTGTCTTTGGGAAATAGACATATGAGTTCTGCCAGCATTGCTGCAGAGGTTGAAGGGGTGGGGGGTCAGCCTGTCAGTGCTCAGACCATACGCCGCGCACTGCATCAAATTGGTCTGCATGGCTGTCGTCCCAGAAGGAAGCCTCTTCTAAAGATAATGCATAAGAAAGCCCGCAAACAGTTTGGTGAAGACAAGCAGACTAAAGACTGGATTACTGGAACCGTGTCCTGTGGTTGGACAAGACCAAGATACATTTATAAATATAAATTATTTGGTTCAGATGGTGTCAAGCATGTATGGTGGCAACCAGGTGAGGAGTGCAAAGACAAGTGTGTCTTGCCTATAATCAAGCATGGGGGTGGGAATGTCAGGGTCTGAGGCTACATGAGTGCTGCAGGCACTGGGGAGCTACAGTTTATTTAGGAAACCATGAATGCCAACATGTACTGTGACATACTGAAGCAGAGCATAATCCCCCCCTTCGGAGACTGGGACGCAGGGTAGTATTCCAACATGATAACAACCCCAAACACACCTGCAAGATGACCACTGCCTTGCTAAAGAAGCTGAGGGTAAAGGTGATGGACTGGCCAAGCATGTCTGCACACCTAAACCCTATTGAGCATCTGTTGGGCATCCTCAAATGGAAAGTGGAGGAGCGCAAGGTCTCTGACATCTACCAGCTCCGTGATGTCATCATGTAGGAGTGGAAGAGGACTCCAGTGGCAACCTGTGAAGCTATGGTGAACTTCATACCCAAGAGGGTTAAGGCAGTGCTGGAATATAATGGTGGCCAAAGAAAATATTTACACTTTGGGCCCAATTTGGACATTTTCACTTAGGGGTGTACTCACTTTTGTTGCCAACGGTTTAGACATTAATGGCTGTACACTCACTACTTTACATTGTGAGATATTGTATAAGGCTTTTATTTTGGTTCCAATAAAAAGTCCATGTTCAGCAACTAAACAAGTATCGTCTTGTTTTGTGCTTGTGGGTGGTTGGAATATCTGATATCTATATTCAGACTGGGAGGAAGCGGTACATGACGAAAGCACTCAAGCGGAGTGTGGGATGTTTCATTACAGGGTGTACTCACCTTTGTTGCCGGCGGTTTAGACATTAATGGCTGTGTTTTGAGTTATTTTGAGGGGACAGCAAATTGACACTGTTATACAAGCTGTACACTCACGACTTTACATTGTAGCAAACTGTCATTTCTTCAGTGTTGTCACATGAAAATATATATTAAAATATTTACAAAAATGTGAGGGGTGTACTCACTTTTGTGAGATCCTGCATATATAATATTATATCTATATCTGTGTATATATATATATATATATATATATATATATATATATATATATATATATATATATATATATATATATATATATATATATATACACACACACACGTATTCTGTGAATCTGTACTTGCCAAATATGCTGCAGAAATCTCCCTCCACGAAGTCTGGCTGCAGCCATTTTAACTGTGGGCAGCTAAAGCTGCTGTCTGTTCACTTCCTGGATTTACACAGACACACAGAGGCACACCTCCAGCTTTGCAGCCCTGCTTTCATTGGCCCTCTTATGACTCATCCCCCCTCCCTTCCTGGCAAACTCTCACAAGTGTGAGAGAGAGAGCTGTGCATGATGTCATAAGCCTAGGCTGATGACCAGACAAGACACAGGAAGTGAGCTGTATAAGGAATTTACTGGCAGAAAAAAATGTTTTACTATACAAAGTTAAAACAACAATGGCAGAAGATTTAATAGATGGAAAGTTGAAAAAATTACTGAAGGTCCATGTGACGGAAGTCACTTTGGGCGGGGGGCCCGTGGAACCCAGCTTACCTTAGAGGGGTCAGCAAACTCCTGGTTCAGCTCCCCCAGCCCTCTTATGTGTAATCAGACTCAGTACAACCACACTGGACTCAGCATTTAATTTTACCCCTGAACCAGCCAGATTGTTTACACTATAATTAGAACACCAACATTTTACATTTGAACTGTTTGCAGGCACGCATGCCCAAGTCACAGGAGAGGAGAAGCTCCTTTAACATGTTTCTCTGTGAAAGAAGTGATCTGCTTCTTACAGTTACTGTTTTAAATAGTTGTTGAAAGGTTAAATGTTTCAGTACCCAGTTGTTGGCTGCATGCCCAGATTTTGTTTATAGATGTGTTGATAAGTTTGAATGTACCTGTGCCTGATGTGATTGGATGTAAAGTTTATCCCACCCTGTGTCTTTATGCCAACAAGGAGGGGGGATTGTCTCCAGAGACATATACTTGTGTTTGTTTTTCAATAAAGCCTTAAGCTTTTGTTCACCCTACACTGCTGTCTCGTGCTGGTACGGGGTCCGTCGCAGTCCGCTTTAAGAATCTGGTAGCATTGGCAGAAAGCTGCACATCAGTGACCATCACCTTAAGAACACTGTTTAAAAAACGGAGGTACTTCCTGTATAAGGGGGAACTTCCTGTTTTTTTTTCCCAGTCCAATCACCTGTAGGTGGCACATAACCTATGAGTAAGGAATAGTATGGTGGCTCTATGTCCTGTGATGTACAATAAAAAAATAATCTTAGTGATACTAACAATAAACTTGACAAATTCCAAAGTGCAGTAACATACAGGCAACTAATCAAATGTGGAGGCAGTGAGGATTGAAAAGTGGGATATAAAAGAATTTTAGAAAGAAAGAGTTTTCCTTAGGTGGAAAGGCAGGCTGTTGTTGCAGCTAAAAAGTGACATGAATTTCAGGTGGCCTGTCCTCTTCTGGGAGTGCTTAGTGGCAACAAGGTCCACGCCCTCCACACACATCCATGCTACTGTGCTTATGGAAACCAGGAAGACAAAGTGGGTAGTCCACCTAAGAAAAACTCTTCATGCATTTTCCACTTTTTTCAATCCTCACATTGGTTTCCTGGGTATAAGCTCAATCCCCTGCCCAAACACAGGACCAATTATACTATATAAATAAGTCACTTCCCATAAGGCAGCATTCTCCTTTTTTTCCTCACTGCTCAGTCAATTATGGAACTGTTTAAAGCAAGAATTGTTACCCTCACCTTGCTGGATTCATCTGGCCTATCCAGATAGGTTCAGCCTCTCCTGTGAAAAAGCTCTTTTCTGTACAGGTTGTAAAACTCCTATAAGAAGGAAGCCTCCCCCATGTCCAAGTAATGGGGTTGCAGGGTGCTAGTCTCTGGAGTTAGGAAGCATCCTGATGATAAACATTTCAGGAGAATCCTCTTGTTTAGCTTAAGGTGCGGTTGCAGCGGAGGTTGTACAGGAGGAAAGTGCTATACTTTTGCCCCGGATTGAGTTCTGACCACCAGGGGTGCTATTTGGCCCACTTCCCTCTTCCAAGATGGCTCCTTGTGAATTTTCAGGGGCCAGCCGTGTGCTGACCTATCCAAGATGGCGCCCGGTGGACTTCTGGGTTGGTGAAGGAGCATCAATATGGCGGCAGGATGACTTCCGGATCACCATAAATAAGCAGCTGGAGGTTCGATGACCACCTGGTGGCCAAGCAACTTAATTGGGAAGCACATGCTGCTAGGAGGACCCTCCCCCCATTACCTTATAGGTGACCAGCATGTACAGCACAGTGCACAAGGCAGGAGGTTCAGAGACATGCTGTGTTAGTTAAGAGATCGATCAGTTGCGACACTATGTTATGGGATGACAGGTTGACAGGCATTTATTTTACAGTGTAATACCTGCCAGTGCCACGTTAGGACTAGTCTGGATAGAGGCAGGCCATCCACTGTTTGCGCTTTCTTAGATCAAGCTGTTTAATGTGCTTAGTGTGTTGTTATTGTTTGCTTTAAAGAAACAGCTATGAGCTCTCCCAGAAACCCTCATAAGGTGAGGGTCAGGTAAGTAGTGTGACAGAGAGAGGCTCTGTCCCTGTAAGAATATAGGAAAGTGTGACAAAGGATTCACATTTAGGGTTAATGCGAGGTTCGGAACTATCAGTGGAGACTATCAGTGGAGAAAGCTGTATTTTTGGCTTTCTCCAGATTCTATAGTTCTGAATCAGAACATTAAATCATGTGTCCGGGTTTGGCTAAATGCCTGCAGTCTGACTGACTACACAGGTGTGCAGGGTCATTATATACTCAGGTCTAACTTCTCAGGGCTTCCAGTTTGGAGACCGCTCCCAGTGTGGGAAACAGAAGGGCTCACCTGGGGTCAGGGGGTCCCAGCCAGAAGCTACGAGACAGAGGTCTCATCGAGGGGTCAAATGACACAGCCAGGAGACAGCAGGTCTCGAGAACCCCAATCTTTAGGCAAGAGGTGGGCCGTGCAGCAAGCGCTGCGACTGAAGGCTAGAGTGTTCCATTGGTGTTGAATGACACAGTCAAAAGGACTAGTAAGAGGTGCAGCAGTGCTGCCAACAAGTGAGCCAGGTGGCTCTGTAATTTTGTTAATGCATGTTATGTGGAAGAAACCCCTGTGTGGGCAACTGATGTACAAGTGAACTTTTCATTTATTGAATAAAAGTGAGCTGCCATGCCCTAAAAATACAGTTTGGACTGGCGCAATTCCTTGTAGATGCACCTGCTGCTTGAGTTTAATCACCACAATCTCGCATATCGGTGGAGGATGTGGGCAAGACGGTGGAGTTCCGGATCCTTGCACACCAGAACAGTGAGTTAGCCAGTAACTGTATATGCTCTGTGGTGTGTGCAGCATTGTATGTTTCTCAGCTGTTAAAGAGACAGTACTCCAGATTGAACTGTGCAAGTGTGCTGTAGCTGTGCAGCGGAGTGACTGTAAAGATGGGGTGGTCAAAACATAAAGAAATGTTTACTGAGATGAGAGACAGAACTCTGTGGTTAGAGGGGTTGTTACCAACAGGACAAGCCTCATACATGCCTGAACAGAGCAGGAGACTGCTGCTGTTACCTATAGCAACAATGCTGAGATTGGAGTAGCTCAATTCATACATATGTTGCCTACTGAGGACATTTAGAACTTTGTTAAGTTTGAGAGAGTTGCTGCATGGCATTCCTGACCTATGAAAGCTGGTCAGAGCTGTTGCAACCTATGCTAGTGATGGAGTTCCAGGTGAATTACAGGTTAGTGGGCCAAGGCCCGGATGACTATGACAAGTACAAGGCACAGATTATGCATGGAGAAGAGATCAAGCGAGAATGGAAACGTCAGCAAGTCTCAGGTGAATGAAATTACCACATGGAGAGCTCTGAGAAAGAATGGTGGCAAGCACAGTGCTTGCAGTGCCGTGAATGGGGCCATGCTGTTGCTGAGCATGCTGGGTCTCAGGATGCTGCACTAGGTAATCCAGAGGAGCGGAAGTCTACGACTACTTGCCCTGATGTTTTGTGATGCAAAAGTGTCTGTTGTAGCCCCTAGCAACCGTGAAGAAAATTTTGTTCAGCCTGCAGTGGGTGATAGAGCACAAGAAACCGGTATTTTCATGCTATGACTGCTTGTGTGAAGTGGTCAGCCCAGAGAAGAGGGCACAGTATCCAGCATCCTGCAAGGGGTATGACCAGGTGTTTTGGTCTGCTGTTACCCCTGGCAACAGGAAGCCTGTTTGGCCTGCAGGGGATGTTGGAGAGTCCAAGAAGGCTGCAATGTTTCCCCGTGTCGATGTGGAAGCATTAGCTTGTAAGAACGCAGCAAAGAAGGGACAACACCTTCAATTGAAGCTTTCAGCACCTGCCAAATGGGATGGTAAAACTGTTACAAATCTGAGAGACACTGGTCATAGGATTATTCCCTGTGAAGTGGAAGTAAGTCCATTGAGAAAATCTGCTTTCAGAGACTTGTTGCTAATTAATACCCTGTGTGGTAGCAAGCAGTTTAAAACAGAACCTGCAGCTAGCTTGAGGACTTGTCTCCATGCAATGCCCTTTGTAGCAGAGAGGCAAGGGTTTAAGCTAAACACGATGGTGTGGTGTGTACTAACAACTCTGAGAATGGTGATACAGTGCATCCGGAAAGTATTCACAGCGCTTCACTTTGTCCACATTTTGTTATGTTACAGCCTTATTCTAAAATTGATTAAAATAATTATTTTCCTCATAATTCTCAAACAATACGCCATATTGACAACGTGAAAGAAGTTTGTTTAAAATCTTTGCAAATTTATTAAAAATAAATAACAAAAAACATCACATGTACATAAGTATTCACAGCCTTTGCTCAATACTTTGTTGAAGCTCCTTTGCCACCAATTACAGCCATAAGTCTTTTTGAGTATGATGCTACAAGCTTGGCACACCTATTATTTTAGGGCAGTTTCTCACATTCTTCTTTGCAGGACCTCTCAAGCTCCATCAGGTTGGATGGGGAGCATTGGTGCACATCCATTTTCAGATCCCTCCAGATATGTTCAAATGGGTTCAAGTCTGGGCTCTGGCAGGGCCACTCAAGGACATTCACAGTGTTGTCCTGTAGCCACTCCTTTGTTATCTTGGCTGTGAGTTCAGGGTCGTTCTGTTGGAAGATGAACCAGTCTGAGGTCCAGAGCGTTCTGAAGCAGGTTTTCATCAAAGATGTCTCTGTACATTGCTGCATTAATCTTTCCCTTGATCCTAGTCTCCCAGTTCCTGCCACTGAAAAATATCCCCACAGCATGATGCTGCCACCACCATGCTTCACTGTAGGGATGGTATTGGGCAGGTGATGAGTGGCGCCTGGTTTCCTCCAGACATGACGCTTGCCATTCAGGCCAAAGAAGTCAATCTTTGTTTCATCAGACCAGAGAATTTTGTTTCTTATGCTCTGAGAGTCCTTCAAGTGCCTTTTGCCAAACTCCAAGCGGACCGTCATGTGCCTTTCACTGAGGAGTGGCTTCTGTCTGGCCACTATACCATACAGGCCTGATTGGTGGAGTGCTGCAGAGATGGTTGTTCTTCTGGAAGGTTCTCTTCTAGAAAAACACTGGAGCTCTGTCAGAGTGACCATCGGGGTCTTGGTTACCTCCCTGACTAAGGCCTTTCTCCCTTGATTGCTCAGTTTGGCGAGGCAGCCAGCTCTAGGAAGAGTCCTAGTGGTTCCAAACTTCTTCCGTTTACGGATGACAGAGGCCACTGTGTTCATTGGGACCTTCAATGCTGCAGAAATTTTTCTGTACCCTTCTTCAGATCTGTGCCTCGTCACAATCCTGTCTTGGAGGTCTGCAGACAATTCCTTGGACTTCATGGCCTGGTTTGTGCTCTGACATGCACTGTTAACTGTGGGACCTTATATAGACAGGTGTGTGCCTTTCCAAATCATGTCCAATCAACTGACTTTACCACAGGTGGACTCCAATCAAGTTGTAGAAACATCTCAAGGATGATCAGTGGAAACAAGATATACACCTGAGATCAATTTTGAATGTCATGGCAAAGGCTGTGAATACTTATGTACATGTGATTTTTGGGTTTTTTATTTTTAATACATGTGCAAAGATTTCAAACTTCTTTCACATTGTCATTATGGGGTATTGTTTGTAGAATTTTGAGGAAAACAATGAATTTAATCAATTTTGGAATAAGGCTGTAACAAAATGTAGAAAAAGTGAAGCGCTGTGAAAACTTTCTGGATGCACTGTATATTTTCCTCTGTGTTGGTGTCTAAGGCTGCATTCACACTACAGAGTTTGAATCGTAGGCAAATTTGCCGTTAATCTGCCCGCGATTTGACAGTGCCGATGTGTAAATGACAAATCACGGGAATCACATTTGAGATGCTATTTATTTATGACACCTCAAATCGCGGTGCGGGTCTGCCGCAATTGTTGCGCGGCAATCTGGATTGCAGGAAGCATGTTGTTCCAAAGTAGCTCCTGAACAGACCCGCAACCGCGATTTGAGGTGTCATTCAAATAAATGCCATCTCAAATGCGAGTCCTGCGATTTGTCATTCACACATCAGCGATGTCAAGTCGCGGGCAGATTCACAGCAAACCTGCCCGTGATTCAAAATGCTGTAGTGTGAATGCAGCCTAATAGGAAAAACTGTTCTGTGCAAGGGACAGGACTGATTCACTGATTGTTGAAGTAGATATGTCAGGGGTGACCACTGAGAGATGTGTGCCATTGCCCCTAACAACTATGACAGGTGTCCCTGCAGACCTCCCACGAGCTTGAGGTTTCCCAGGACAACTGTGTAGCCACCCTAACAGATAGGAGTGTCTTATAAGTTGAAAAGTGATGTGCTAAATGTCTCCTAGGCTCAAGCTGGTAATGAGCAGACAGCCTGTGAAAGTCAGTGTTTTGCTTGCATCTATCTAGTAAGGTTACTTTGCTGGTATAAGCAAGGAAGCTCAGACCTCTGGATTGTGTTAATGTGATTTTACTAAACAAAAATGCTGTACATAGGGTTGTCACCTGTACAGGATTCACGTGTACAGTCCGGGATTTGAATTCTGTGCTGTATGGGTGTCCGCCTGACACCCATACACATCAGTGACAGCTCCACAGCACCAATCCTCCTCTCCCCTCCTGTCGGCTTCCAGTGTTTTTAACTATATTGGTAGGGGGCAGTTACTTACTTACTTGCACAGGCTTAGCATCAACCCCGCCTCCACTCTGGATCCTCCAGCCTCCCCTTTGTGCAGAGCCCGGGATCGGACTGGCTGTCCTGGTACAGTGAAGGAAGGGAGGGTGGTTTGGCAGCGTGGAGAACAGATCCAGCAGTGGAAGCAGCAGTGAGTCACCTCACTCACAGACATCGGAACTGTGCAGGATTTCTTCTTCTTACTCTGCTACTGTGTGAGCCTCTCCCTCCCCCTCTGCACTGTGATCGGGGCCGCTGTGTGTGTGTATGTATGGCTCTGGATATCTTCACTCACTACTACACACCATTCACCTTCTCCAGAGGGAGGAGGGGGCAGCTGCATGCAGTCTTCCTGGCCAGTGGTCTCTTTCTTCTAGAGGGGGGTGAGCAAGGTACCCTCCTATTACCCCTCTGCAGTCCTCCTAACTGGGGGTCTTTTTTTTTAACTGGATGAAGGGGACTCCTATGTTCCCGGATAAGGGCCCACCCTATTAGCCCCCCTGCAGCCCTCCTAACTAGGGGTATTATTTAACTGGAGTGATGTCCCCTCTTATCACGCCCCCTGTAGTCCTCCCAGCTGGGGTTTTCTCTAATTTGGGGGGGGGGCTCCAATGTTCCTGGATGGGTTACCCTCTTATCACCCCCCTCCCCGCATTCCTCTGAGCTGGAGGGTCTTCTTTAACTGGAAGGGAGAGGGAGGGGAGTTCCTGTATTCCTGAATAGGGGTCAACTCTTATCACCCCACTGCAGTCCTCCCAGATGGGGGTTTTCTTTATTTGGAGGGGGAGGGAGGAGAATTCCTATATTCCTGGATGGATGTCCCATTTGATCACCCCCCGAAGTCCTCTTAGCTGTGGGTCTTCCTTATCTAAAAGGGGGGAGGGATGAAAGCTCCTGTATTCCTGCGTGGGGGTTCCATTCTGATGACCCCCTGCAGTCCATTTATTTAGGAGTCTCCTTTAACTGGAGCTAGGAAGGTTCCTGTATTCCCAGATGGGGGTTTCCCTGTATTTGTCTGTATGGGTGGGAGGGAGTCCCTTCTAATCACTCCCATGCACTCCTCCTGTTAAAGGGTCTCTTTCTCCTGGAGAGGGGTCAGTACACCTGGAAGTGTGTGTGTGTGTGTGTGTGTGTGTGTGTGTGTGTGGGGGGGGGTTCTTCCCTGACTCCAGTTGTACTGGGGGACAGACTGACCTTGTTTGTTTTAATTACGCCCCATTAAGCTCCTCCCCTCAATAACACAATTTTGCCACATCCACTGTTTGTCATGGCGCACTACATGTGCCACATTATTAATCTTCTTGGGGCACCCAAAGGTATCGCAGGTCTTTTACAATCCTGTAGTGAACAGTATACTGCATAAAAAAAATTGCCATGCGTGGTGCCGCTAAGGTGTTCGGGTTTTACAATATTAGGACTACAATAAAAGACTGACAGATATAACAAGCAAGATGCCTAGCAAATGGGCAGAAACTATGGTCTGTAAACAGTAGAAATACGCTTAAAAGTTACTTAACTCAGGTTACTGTATGTTCATGATTTCCATAGCCAACGAGGCTTAATCTTTTAGCAGTTGATGGAGATCGGGCAAAAGCGTCTTCAGGTATAGATTCTTCTGGCTGGTACAGACCTTCCCTAGTATTAGGGCATTATGGAGTCCTTGTTGGTTGCAGTCAAAAGGACTGGTAAGAGGAGCAGCAGTGCTGCCAACAAGTGAGCCAAGTGGCTCTGTATTTTCGTTTTATGCAGGTTACGTGGAAGAAACCCCTGAGTAGGCAACTGATGTACAAGTGAACTTTTCATTTATTGGATAAAAGTGGGTTGCCAAGCCTTAAAAATACAGTTTGGACTGAAGCAACACCTTGTAAATGCACCTGCTGCTTGAGTTTAATCACCCCAATCTCACAGTAGGTATATGTTGCCTAATAAAAGAGTGCATGGCTAATGGATTGCAAATCTTTTTTACCCTTTTTGCCAGTACCATTCCTCCAGAAGTAGAGATGTGCCTGGATCAAGCCCCGAGAGACTGGAAGCTTGAATATACAGGTAAATTGAGAGATACCAGATCCTATAGGCCTGGCAGGAATTACAGGAGGGGATGGAAGTCATCTCAGTCATCACTGGCATGGGGAGCCAAACCAGGTTGCACAAATTTGCTCAAGTCTGGGTGAAGCATGTCAAAGATGCTCATGAATGTGGTGGCAGGTCATCGTTGGAAATGCTCCTCTTCCCCTACTGTACCTTACTTCACACCCACGAAACTTCCTCGCTGTCAACAGAAGCTTCAAGTAGTATAGGATTACATCCAGTCACTTCTACGCAAAGGAGCTATAGAGCGGGTCCTAGACACATTCAATTAGCTTCCGTCTGAATTTTTTTGTTATTTGGAGATTCAGATGCATCCGAATCTCTAAATGAAAAAGTAACGAATTTAGTTGAAATTCGTTAAATTGCGTTTCGTATATTAGTTTTTCTAATGAATTCCAAATTTTTGAAACTATTCGGATCGGTCGAAAACTGATCAATCGATTCTGTGTGAAGAAAAGCTGGTTGCTAAGGAGCAGGCCGGGAAGCTGGTGTTCTGTCAAATTCTCCAACCCATCAAAAACTCCAACTTCGTCATTTCCAGAAGGAGTTTTTTTTCACAGTATTTCACATGCACGTGTGCGTGCACCCGAAAAAACGTCAGATGGTCACGTAAAAGCCATCAAATACTTCAACTGCAATAGCCGCAGGGCACCTGCATGCCATCCAATGTTCGCACCTGCGTATCACAGACTAAAATAAACCCATCAAATACTCCAACTGCAATCGCCGCAGTGCGCCTGCGGGGGAAGATTGACAGACCTTTCTAATTAATATCTGCTATGTGTATATACACATAGCAGATATTAATTAGAAAGGTATACAAATGAACTATTATAACTGCAGACATGTAAGAAAAAAATTGAATATTTACATTATACATATATTTCTAATTAATATCCGTAATATGTATTTATATACAGTGGGGACAGAAAGTATTTCAGACCCCCTTAAATTTTTCACTCTTTATTATATTGCAGCCATTTGCTAAAATCATTTAAGTTCATTTTTTTTCCTCATTAATGTACACACAGCACCCCATATTGACAGAAAAACACAGAATTGTTGACATTTTTGCAGATTTATTAAAAAAAAAAAAACTGAAATATCACATGGTCCTAAGTATTCAGACCCTTTGATGTGACACTCATATATTTAACTCAGGTGCTGTCCATTTCTTCTGATCGTCCTTGAGATGGTTCTACACCTTCATTTGAGTCCAGCTGTGTTTCATTATACTGATTGGACTTGATTAGGAAAGCCACACACCTGTCTATATAAGACCTTACAGCTCACAGTGCATGTCAGAACAAATAAGAATCATGAGGTCAAAGGAACTGCCTGAAGAGCTCAGAGACAGAATTGTGGCAAGGCACAGATCTGGCCAAGGTTACAAAAAATTTCTGCTGCACTTAAGGTTCCTAAGAGCACAGTGGTCTCCATAATTCTTAAATGGAAGATGTATGGGGCAACCAGAACCCTTCCTAGAGCTGGCCGTCCGGCCAAACTGAGCTATCGGGGGAGAGCGGTAAAGAAGAACCCAAAGATCACTGTGGCTGAGCTCCAGAGATGCAGTCGGGAGATGGGAGGAAGTTGTAGAAAGTCAACCATCACTGCAGCCCCCCACCAGTCTGGGCTTTATGGGAGAGTGACCCAACAGAAGTCTCCCCTCCGTGCAAGACACATGAAAGCCTGCATGGAGTTTGCTAAAAAACACCTGAAGGACTCCAAGATGGTGAGAAATAAGATTCTCTGGTCTGATGAGACCAAGATAGAACTTTTTGGCCTTAATTCTAAGTGGTATGTGTGGAGAAAACCAGGCACTGCTCATCACCTCTCCAATACAGTCCCAAAAGTCAAGCATGGTGGTGGCAGCATCATGCTGTGAGGGTGTTTTTCAGGGACAGGACGACTTGTTAAAATCGAATGAAAGATGAATGCGGCCAAGTACAGGGATATCCTGGACGAAAACCTTCTCCAGAGTGCTCAGGACCTCAGACTGGGCCGAAGGTTTACCTTCCAACAAGACAATGACCCTAAGCACACAGCTAAAATAATGAAGGAGTGGCTTCACAACAACTCCGTGACTGTTCTTGAATGGCCCAGCCAGAGCCCTAACTTAAACTCAATTGAGCGTCTCTGGAGAGACCTAAAAATGGCTGTCCACCAACGTTTACCATCCAACTTGTCAGAACTGGAGAGGATCTGCAAGGAGGAATGGCAGAGGATCCCCAAATCCAGGTGTGAAAAACTTGTTGCATCTTTCCCAAAAAAGACTCATGACTGTATTAGATCAAAAGGGTGCCTCTACTAAATACTGAGCAAAGGGTCTGAATACTTAGGACCATGTGATATTTCAGTTTTTCTTTTTTAATAAATCTGCAAAAATGTCAACAATTCTGTGTTTTTCTGTCAATATTAGGTGCTGTGTGTACATTAATGAGCAAAAAAATGAACTTGATTGAATGATTTTAGCAAATGGCTGCAATATAACAGAGTGCAAAATGTAAGGGGGTCTGAATACTTTCACTGTACCACTGTATGTTTATAAGTTAAAGTTGTCAATTTATATCTATAATGTGTAAGCCTGGATGGTCACCTATAATTTCCCCTAGTACAGCATTTCCTTGCTATGATTTTTCTCTGGAAGGATCTCTGACGTTTTTCTTTTATTTGGTCTGGGATCTGCATTGTACACTGGCGCTGTTAAATTTGTAGTGCTGAATATTTAGTATGTTCCAAGTTTGTATTCTTTTTTCACGATATATATATAATATATACACACAGTATCTCACAAAAGTGAGTACACCCCTCACATTTTTGTAAATATTTTATTATATCTTTTCATGTGACAACACTGAAGGACTGACAATTTGCTACAATGTAAAGTAGTGAGTGTGCAGCTTGTATAACAGTGTCAATTTGCTGTCCCCTCAAAATAACTCAACACACAGCCATTAATGTCTAAACCGTTGGCAACAAAAGTCAGTACACTCCTAAGTGAAAATGTCCAAATTGGGTCCAATAAGCCATTTTCTCTCCCCGGTGTCATGTGACTCGTTAGTGTTCCAAGTTCTCAGGTGTGAATGGGGAGCAGGTGTGTTAAATTTGGTGTTATCGCTCTCACTCTTACATACTGGTCACTGAAAGTTTAACATGGCACCTCATGGCAAAGAACTCTCTGAGGATCTGAAAAAAAGAATTGTTGCTCACATAAAGATGGCCTAGACTATTAGAAGGTTGGAAAGACTCTGAAACTGAGCTGCATCACAGTGGCCAAGACCATACAGATTCCACTCAGAAAAGGCCTCGCCATGGTTGACCAAAGAAGTTGAGTACACGTGCTCAGCATCATATCCAGAGGTTGACTTTGGGAAATAGACGTATGAGTGCTGCCAGAATTGCTGCAGAGGTTGAAGGGGTGGGGAGTAAGCCTGTCAGTGCTCAGACCATACGCCACACACTGCATCAAATTGGTCTGCATAGCTGTCGTCCCAGAAGGAAGCCTATTCTAAAGATGATGCACAAGTAAGCCCGCCAACAGTTTGCTGAAGACAAGCAGATTAAGGACATGGATTACTGGAACCATGTTCTGTGGTCTGATGAGACCAAGATAAAGTTATTTAGTTCAGATGGTGTCAAGCGTGTGTGGCAGCTACCAGGTGAGGAGTACAAAGACAAGTGTGTTTTGCCTACAGTCAAGCATGGTGGTGGGAGTGTCATGGTCTGAGGCTGCAGGAGTGCTGCCCCCACTGGGGAGCTACAGTTCATTGAGGGAACCATGAATGCCAACATGTACTGTGAAATACTGAAGCAGAGCATGATCCCCTTCCTTCAGAGACTGGGCCGCAGGGCAGTATTCCAACATGATAACGACCCAAAACACACCTCCAAGACGACCACTGCCTTGCTAAAGAAGTTGAGGGTAAAATTGATAGACTGGCCAAGCATGTCTGCAGACCTAAACTCTATTAAGCATCTGTGGGGCATCCTCAAACGGAAGGTGGAGGAGCACAAGGTCTCTAACATCCACCAGCTCCGTGATTTCATCATGGAGAAGTGGAAGAGGACTCCAGTGGCAACCTGTGAAGTTCTGGTGAACTCCATGCCCAAGAGGGTTAAGACAGTGCTGGAAAATAATGGTGGCCACACAAAATATTGTCACTTTGGGCCCAATTTGGACATTTCCACTTAGGAGTGTACTCACTTTTGTTGCCAGCAGTTTAGACATTAATGGATATGTGTTGAGTTATTTTGAGGGGACAAATTGAAGCTGTACACTCACTACTTTACATTGTAGCAAAGTGTCCTTTCTTAAGTGTTGTCACATGAAAAGATTTAATAAAATATTTACAAAAATGTGAGGGGTGTATTCACTTTTTTGAGTAATTGCAACATTTGTATATTTCTATATATTTTATATTATTAATTCAATTAATGTATATTTACATTAATTATTTCAGAGTTACTATTATTATTTTTTTTATTTTTATCTTTGCTTTTTCTTCCAATGAAATAATATATAATTAAAGACATTGAAACGTGTGTATATATATATATATATATATATATATATATATATATATATATATATATATAGATATATAATAGAGAGATAGATATATATAGATAGATATAATTAATATTATTAATTAAATAAATGTGTATTAAAATTTATTCTGACAGCGTTAATATTACTAAATAAATTTTATTTACTTTGTTTTTTTCTTCCACTGTATTAATATATATTTAAAGAAATTAAAACGTGTATCCCATGGCTCTGTACGGTATGCTATGACACTGTATGTAGAGGAAACAAGAGTGAGAGTGCTGCCGGGATGGGGGTCACGGGAGGAGTCAGACGTGTGTGGACTGTGGAGAGGAGACTATAGGATAAAACCAGAGCCACCAACCTGAAGCTGTCTGACTGAGCCCTGCACGGTGCACCTGAGAAGAGGTCAGTGACAGTTCCACCAGGCAAGTCTGAGGGGGGTCGCTGATGTAAGGGGGCAATGATATAAAGGTTTCCCCTTATATCAGTAACCTCCCCTTTACCTTGTGTATTAACTCTATGGAAGGTGGTCTCTTGTCACTAGGCCCCCCCCACTTTCAGAGTTCCCGGCATTACCCTTTACATCAGAGTCTACAGGATTCTGCCTTACAGTGCAGGGGAACGCTGACGTAAAGAGACCACCTTATATCAGAGTCCACTGCATTCCCCTTTACATCAGAGTTCCCACTTACATCAGGGTCTGCAGAATTGCCCTTTACATCATGGTTCGCAGAGTTCCCCCTTGTACTGTAAGATTAAAAGCGATGGAGGCCCAGAGACATGTCCAGGGTACACAGAGGACACATTGGTTAGATTAGAAGGGATGGAAGCCAGAGACATGTCCAGGGTGCACAGAGGATACATGGGCTAGATTAGAAGAGATGGAGGCCCAGGGACATGTCCAGGGTGCACAGAGGATACATTGGTTAGATAAGAAGGAGATTGAGGCTACATGGCTTAGATAAGAAGGAAATTGAGGCCCAGAGAGATGTCCTGGGTACACAAAGGATACATTGGTTAGATTAGAAGGGATGGAGGCCCAGGGACATGTCCAGGGTGCACAGAGGATACATGCATACTTGCCAACTGTCCCAAATTTCCCGGGATTTAGACCTTTGTCCAGCCTTAATGTTTCCTGGGAAATTCTCGCCGTCCAGTGCATGAGGGGAGGGGTTTGTTTGTCCTAGGGGGTCAGTACATATGGAGGGGGTGGGATGTCCTGGGTGTCTGTACATATGGGGATGGGTTGTCCTGGGGGGTCTGCACTGATGGGGGGTGGTTAGTCCTGGGGCGGGTCTGTACATATGGGGGATGGTTAGTCCTGAGGGGTCTGTACATATGGGGGGTGGGTTGTCCTGGGGGGTCTGTACATATGGGGGGTGGGTTGTCCTAGGGCGGTCTGTACATATGGGGGGTGGGTTGTCCTGGAGGGGTCTGTACATATGGGGGTTGCTTGTCCTGGGGGGGTCTGTACATATGGGAGGTGGTTTGTCCTGGGGGGTCTGTACATATGGGGGGGTTGTTTGTCCGGGGGGGTCTGTACATATGGGGGGGTGGGTTGTCCTGGGGGGGTCTGTACTGATGGGGGGTGGGTTGTCCTGGGGGGTCTGTATTGATGGGGGTGGTTTGTCCTGGGGGGGTCGGTGGTTTATCCTGAGGGGGATCTGTACTGATGGAGGGGGGTCTATACTGAGGTAGGGGGGTCTGCACTGAGGGAAGTCTGCACTATGGGAGGGGGGGTATGCACTTAGTGAGGGGGATCTATACAGAGAGAGGGGGGTCTGCACTGCAGGAGGGGAGTCTGCACTGCAGGAGGGGGTCTGCATTTAGTGAGGGGGGTCTGTTCTGCAGGAGGGGGTCTATACTGCGGGAGGGGGGTCTATACTGAGGGAGGACTATAGTGTTTGTTTTTCCACATAGGGTGACACCATCCCTAGTGCTGCCATTGGTAACTGGGGACACCTGGTGTAAGGAGGGACTCTACTGGGGACACCTGATGTAAGGAGGGACTCTACTGGGGACACCTGATGTAAGGAGGGACTCTACTGGGGACACCTGATATAAGGAGGGACTCTACTGGGGACACCTGATATAAGGAGGGACTCTACTGGGGACACCTGATATAAGGAGGGACTCTACTGGGGACACCTGGTGTAAGGAGGGACTCTACTGGGGACACCTGGTGTAAGGAGAGACTCTACTGGCTACAGCTCATTTAAAGAGAGACTCTACTGGGGACAGCTGATATAAGGAGGGACTCTACTGGGGACACCTGATGTAAGGAGGGACTCTACTGGGGACACCTGATATAAGGAGGGACTCTACTGGGGACACCTGATATAAGGAGGGACTCTACTGGGGACACCTGGTGTAAGGAGGGACTCTACTGGGGACACCTGGTGTAAGGAGAGACTCTACTGGCTACAGCTCATTTAAAGAGGGACTCTACTGGGGACAGCTGATGTAAGGAGGGACGCCTGATATAAGGAGGGACTCTGCTGGGAACACCTGGTGTAAGTAGGGACTCTGCTGGGGACACCTGATGCAAGGGTAGACTCTGCTGGGGACACCTGGTGTAAGGAGGGACTCTCCTGGGGACAGCTGATGTAAAAGAGGTACTTTGCTGGGGACACCTGGTGTAAGGAGGGACTCTGCTGGGGACACCTGGTGTAAGGAGGGACTGCTGGGGACATCTAAGGTAAGGAGGGACTCTGCTGGGGACACCTAGTGTAGGGAGGGACTCTACTGGGGACACCTGGTGTAAAGAGGGACTCTGATGGAAATGCCTGATGTATGGAGGGACTCTGCTGGGGACACCTGGTGTAAGGAGGGACTCTGCTGAGGACACCTGGTGTAAGGAGGGACTCTGCTGAGGACACCTGGTGTAAGGAGGGACTCTGCTGAGGACACCTGGTGTAAGGAGGGACTCTGCTGAGGACACCTGGTGTAAGGAGGGACTCTGCTGAGGACACCTGGTGTAAGGAGGGACTCTGCTGGGAACACCTAGTATAAGGTGGGACTCTGCTGGGGACACCTGGTGTAAGGAGGGACTCTGCTGGGGACACCTGGTGTAACGAGGTACTCTGCTGGGGATAACTGGTGTAAGGAGGTACTCTGCTGGGGATACCTGGTGTAAGGAGGGAATCCGCTGGGGACACCTGATGTATGGAGGGACTCCGCTGGGGACACCTGATGTATGAAGGGACTCTGCTGGAAATGCCTGGTGCAAGGAGGGACTCTCCTGGAAATGCCTGATGTATGGAAGGACTCTGCTTGAAATGCCTGGTGTAAGGAGGGACTCTGCTGGGGACACCTGTTGGCATCTGGTGGCAGGCGACATGGCAAGTGAGAAGCTTAGTCCTCCCACTGATTCTGAATTATGGTGAGTTGAACTATTTCATTTTTTATTACAATGTAGTAATAGAAATAATGCGCTTCAATCACCCTGACACCATAACAACCGTGGTGCCGTTGAGGATTGAAGCGCTAACACCAGATGTTTGGAGTTCTTTATCTGCTGATTGTTAAACTTTCTGGAATACACATATTGCTGTTGTGGTGTAGGATCTGGGCCTGCTGTTCGTTTTTCTCTTTTCTTTCTTTCTTTCTCCATCCCTCGTTCATCTCAGACTCTAACCACACCCCTTTGAGCCATGCTCCCTTTAAGCCACGCCCATTTACGGTTAAACCACGGCCATACTTCACCACGGCTCGCTAAGCGTGCTGCATTTTTTCTTTTCTCAAAACGACCAGCCTCCAAACGAATGCCCCACCCCCTAATTATAGCAAGACTCCACCTACAGACAAAAAAGTGTCCTTATACAGTTTTTTTCAATGTTGGCAACCATGTACATGGGTTAGATAAGAAGGAGATTAAGGCCCAGTGACATGTCCAGGGTACACAGAGGATACATTGGTTAGACTCATGTATCCTCTGTGTAACCTGGACATGTTTCTGGGCCTTCATCCCTTCTAATCTAACCCATATACCCTCTGTGTACTTTGGACATGTCTCTGGGCCTCCATCCTTTCTAATCTAACCCATGTATCTTCTGTGCACCCTGGACATGTCCCTAGACCTACATCCCTCGTAATCTAACCCATGTATCCTCTGTGTACCCTGGACATATCTCTGGGCCTCAATCTCCTTATCTAACCCATGTAGTCTCAATCTCCTTATCTAACCCATGTGTCCTCTGTGTACCCTGGACATGTCTCTGCACCTCCATCCCTTTTAATCTTATGCCGCATACACACGATTGGATTTTCCGGCAACAAATTTTGGATGGGAGCTTGTTGGTGGAAAGTCCGACCATGTGTATGCTCCATCGGACATTTGTTGGACTTTCCGCCAACAAATGTTGGCTAGCATGTTCTCAAATTTTCCACCAACAAATGTTGTTTGTTGGATTGTCCAATCATGTGTACCCAAGTCCGTCTCACAATAGTCCACGCATGCTCAGAAGCAGAAGCGGTCAGTCTTGTAAACTAGCACTCGTAATGAAGAATTAACATTCGTTATGTGGCAAATTATGTAATCTCCAAATGCAGCGCAACAATTCTCTTCTTCTTTAATGGGATAATAATGAAGCTTCTTTGCTGGTGATACCGATGGAGTTATTGTAAACAAAGTTTCAAAGCCATTTTTTTTTCTAGTGATATCAAGAATAATATTATTATGCTTTATTTTTTTTTTTTTTAACCACAACACCATTATCGCGTAGTTTTTAAGATCAAAGATACAATGTTGGTGTCCCTTGTCACATTTTATAAAATACAATGTAAAATTAACTGCCTACTCCCAAACTGTCATTTGAAGTAAAACACATAGCCAAGTATTATTCTCCACAATGTTTTTATTGTGCATTAAAAAAAAAAATTATGGGGGGGCGTGACCGGAAGCTGCCCTGCATGGAAGCCTGAGCGCTTAGCTCTCCACCAGCCCACAGCTACTAGGCCTTTTAGGGGGGTTTCTAACACCCGTATATGGGTGGAAGCAGGAGAACGAGATCCTCCAAACCTAGGGGATCATCCCAGCCACCTTCCGGCTCTTCAGCGACCCTCCGTGGGTACTTTAAGCCACCCTCCATGTCCGATGACGGACAGGACAAGATGGCGCCGGCGGCATCTTCCCCCCACACGAGGCCGCTGCTACAGCCGAGCTCCACATCGCCATCATCTTATCAGAGCGCATCAGCTCCGGATCAAGAGGCGGGCGAGCTGCGATGTCAGGGATCCTGAGCGGTGAGTCCGTCTCTACCCCATGTATTACAGGGGAAGCCTCTGAACGATCCCCTGGACACAACGCTAGGGCTCACTGCAGCCTCATACACGCAGTGCTACGAGGCCTTCCCGCGGCTACTGCGCACGGCTTCAGATCCGGTCCTGTCCCTGGGAGGAACTGTATCCCCGACCCCCTCATGTCAATCCACTGACTTTCCCCCACTACCAGACCCAGAGGGTGTCTGGGGACCAGGAATCAGGTCAGAGGCGCAGCATGGAGGATGCACCCCTCAGCAAATGTGCTTTCTCCCCCCCTGACTCCCCTCAGCCGCAGAGACCAGCCCGCCACAGTGCCCCCAGATCCACAGAGCGGGGTACAGGCCAGGCACTGTCATATGCCCAGGTGGCCAACTCCCCGAATTTGGCCCCTACGGAGGTTCAGGCTCGTGGCCCTCCCTCTCCTACACAGATGCCTCTCTGGGGGAGCTCGCAGGACGCCCAAATGCAGCCCTGGGAGCCACGGAGACCTGCACCTCCCCCTGTCTTTCAAAGAGCACCCACTCCACCGCAACAACCACAGTATCACATGGGGGATGACCTACGTTCTCAGCAAACACCCCCATGGCAGGAGTATCTCCAAGCCATTCCTACCAAAGAGGACTCCTGATTGAGGAAGTCAAATCCGCCTGTCGAGCGGAAATCCAAACAATTCATGCCAATCTTAAACATCTTTCTGAGCGGGTGGAGATGGCGGAGGAAGAAATTCAAGAGACAAAGCTAGCCGTACATCGCACCCAGTTACAGGGGGCTGACCACCACCTAATGCTCCGGAATATGCAGCGCCATATTGAAGACTTGGACAATAGGGGACGCAGAAATAACATCCGAGTCAGGGGCCTACTGGAGTCAGAGGGTCCTGAAGACTTACACGAAACCTTACAAGCCTTATTCAATGACCTCTTGGGGGATCCCCCAAACAAACCCATAGAAATGGACCGCGCACACCGAGCTTTACGCCCTAAGGGGCCTGCCTCCAGATCCCGCGATGTTATATGCAGGGTCCATTCCTTCCCTTTAAAGGAAGACATCATGCGAAAAGCCCGCATTTCCAAGAAGGTGGTCTTTGAAAATGCACAAATTCAGCTGTTCCCAGATTTATCTTGGATCACCCTACAGAAATGAAGACTTCTCCAACCTCTACTCAGTTCACTGCAAGAGAACAATATAATTTACCGCTGGGGATTTCCTTTTAGCTTGACAGCCCATCGACAGGGAAAATCAGCAGTGCTACGCTTCCCAGAAGACTTGAACAACTTCTGTGATATCTTGGAGATCCCCGTTCCACATCTGCCTGATTGGGACTTAGTGGACTTGTCAACGCCGCCTCCAACAGTCTGGCAGAAGATCCCCCCAACTAAACGTCCCAGAGACCGGGACTCTCCCCGAGGATCCACTAAATCTAAGAAAAGCTGACTGCCATAATTGTTTCTCCTGCCCCACTCATCAACCTTATTTTCACTCCCCCTAGGCCCCCCCAGCTTGTTTACTTGTTTTGAACATTGGGCACCCCATGATGGAGACTTGACAGTGGTAGTTTTTTCTGGTCATTAGTCCCCCTATAGGTTTAACCTACCAAAGGTTCCCCTTTGTCACTTTGTTTAGATATTTCGAACACCGTTGATTTTGTTTAAAAACGGTTCTCTATGTTCCCCCGCCCTGGGCCCTCTGATCATCGGGGGAACCTACTGGAACTTAACAGATCCCGGGCGGTACAGACTGCTTGGGATTACATCGCAATGTTTACTTTTAATTGATGTATTACTAACCAATCTTTTTTTCCTTCCTTCGCTACTCCTTCTCATACCTTTCCCCCCCACCCCCCTGTTTTCCCTGGCTCGTCATTGGTTCGGGACGGTCACCTGGACGTACTCCATCTATGGGCCTCCTCGTTTCTGGGATGTGGTAGCAGTCTCACGGCTGGTAAGCTAAGTAATCTTGAGCGCACATACACCAGTGACCATGGTTAAGTTTATGTCACTTAATGTTCACGGGTTGAACTCAAACAGGAAAAGGCATCTTGCATTGAGAGAGCTCAGGCATTCTGGGGCGGACGTAGTTCTGTTGCAGGAAACGCACTTTAATAAGGGAGATGCCTTTACCTTTGCATCTAGACAATACCCCCAGGTCTACCAAGCATATAGCCCCTGCAAAAGAGCGGGAGTGGCTATTCTATTTAAGAGTGGTTCCCCATTTAAATGCTTCAAGTCCTTTATAGATCCGAGGGGACACTACATAATTTTGCGAGGCCAGTGGCAAACGCAGGCGGTCACTATCTGTACCCTCTATGCCCCTAATACCCATCAGATACACTTTCCATCTAAGGTATTTGCACGTTTGTTTAGATCTCCCAATGACTATTTAATAATCGGTGGGGACTTTAATCTATCCCATTCAGTAGGTCTAGATCGACACGTGATTAACCCCACAGCCCCACAATTTCCTCCTTCAACATACTCCATCTAAATTGGAATTGGAATCAACATTGCAGAATTATTTTCTGGAAAATTACACCTCTGATATAACCCTCTCCACCCTCTGGGAGGTGCACAAGGCAGTCCTCAGGGGGCGGTGTATTGCGCTCTCCTCGGCCATGAAGAAAAATGCAATAGCGTCTAAACTTCGAGCTGAGAGAGATCTTAGAGCCCTAGAACTCCAATTACAAACCTCGCCATCCATACATCTCCTTAAAAAAGTTGTCTGTTTGCGTACCACCCTCCGAGACCTAGCAATGGGCCATATAGAGAAAGCACTGCTTCGGTTAAAACAAACTTATTATGATAAAGGCAACAAAGCCCATTCCCTCCTGGCGTGCAAGCTGTCGGAATGTTCTCACATGTCCACCCCCCAACAAATCAAGGATAGACAGGGAGCGCTCTTAACACACCCTCAAGATATAGCTCGGGCCTTTAGTGAATTCTACACAACCCTGTATAATGACCCTGAGATCCCTCAGGATCCTCTTCCTCCTGATCTGACCACTCCCATGCGACAATATCTAGAGGAAAGGGGACTTCCCAAACTGCAGGTGTCAGACCTACTTTCCCTCAATGCCCCTATCACAGAAGAAGAACTGACAGCCACCATTTAAATCTTACTTTCACATAAGTCTCCCGGCCCAGATGGCCTCCCGTATGAATATCACAAGACATTTCTCCCGATCCCGATTCTCCTACCCCATATGTGTAAGCTGTTTAATGCCTTCTTCCAGAAAACTACTATTCCCTCGGACATGCAGATGTCATTCCTCACGTTGATCCCCAAACCCAACAAAGATCCTTCATTATGTGCCAGTACAGGCCAATCGCGCTCCTAAACTCTGATTTAAAATTTTTTACTAAGCTCCTTTCGATGCGATTGAACCTGATACTCCCTTCTTTAATACACAAGGATCAGGTGGGCTTTGTCCCCCTGCGTCAGGCGGGAGATAACACGAGACGGATTATTGACCTTATAGACATGGCGAACAGGGACAAGCTGGAAGCGTTAGTTCTTGGACTGGATGCAGAAAAGGCTTTTGACCACCTTGGTTGGCCTTTCCTGTTCACCACGTTGAACTGCATGGGATTTTGGGGCCCTTTTCTGCAGGCCATTAGACACCTATACACTAACCCCACATCTCAGGTCAAGACCCCTTTTACCCTGTCACCTGCATTCCCGATAGTGAATGGGACCCGCCAGGGGTGCCCGCTCTCCCCGCTTTTGTTTGCGCTATGTGTTGAGCCTCTGGCGGCGTCCATTCGAAGAAACCCAAATATACATGGGATCCCGGTGGGGGGAAGGGAATTTAAGCTAGCACTGTTTGCAGATGATATTATACTCACCCTGACCCAGCCTAGGATCTCTCTCCCTAACCTGCATGCTGAACTCGACCTTTATCGATCTCTCTCGGGCTAAAAAAAATAAACGCAGCCAAATCTGAAGCGTTACCTATTAACGTCCCAACATCAGAGACTCAGCATCTACAGCAATGCCTCCCATACCACTGGAAGACAACATCCCTGAAATATCTAGGAGTACAGATTACTCCCTCTTACTCTACCCTATATCGATCCAATTATCCCCCCTTCTTTAGATCTATAAGGGATCTCCTGCAAAAATGGAAGCCCCACCATATCTCCCTTCTAGGGAGGGTGGCATCTGTTAAAATGACCATCCTACCCAATCTCCTTTATCTCTTCCAAACACTTCACATCCCAATACCACATGCGGTACTGCAGAAACTCCAGGCAGATTTAAATCGTTTTGTTTGGAAATATAAAAAGGCACAGAATATCACACTCGGTCCTCACAGCGGTGCGTTCGGAGGGTGGGTTGTCAGTTCCTAACCTACATAAATACTACCAAGCCACTCAACTGCGGGCCCTGGCCTCCTGGTTTCCCCAACGTTCTTACAACAGATGGACAGAAATTGAAAAAATATGGATGGCACCTGCCCACCCAAATAGTATGCTCTGGAATGCAAAGGTGGAGGTGGACTCAGCCCAGCTTTTGGGTCCCATGCTCCACCTCCAGATCACTCTGGCATAAACTATCTCGAGTTCATAAGCTATGTTCAGAGAGGTCACTCCTCACCTCTTTTCTATATAATCCCAGAATGACTGCTGGCCTAACACATCAGATGTCTTTCCCGTGGGCGACAAGGAACTTGTTCCACTATGGTCACCTGGTGCATCCCTGTATGCGTAGATTGCTATCATTTACAGATCTTAAAAAAAAATTTGACCTACCCCGGCATGTATTCTATGGGTACCTGCAGATTAGACATTATGCTCAATCATTTGCCCCAAACTTACAATTCTCGGCACCTACTCCATTTGAGTGTTTGATGTTGGAAGGTTCAGCAAGACGAGGGTTAATCTCAGACATTTACTGGGTACTAAATTCTCATTGCTTCACAACCCAAGGTAAACATGCATATATGCTCCGATGGGAGAGAGCATTGGGGGAAGAAATTTCAGAAGCTACCTGGCGGACAATCTGGTCTCAGGCAGCTAAGAGTTCCCTTTGTACACTCTATAAGGAGAACGCTTATAAAATTCTGTTTTTTTGGTACCTGACGCCAGATGTCCTCCGCGCTATTTACCCCACTAGCTCGGATAGATGTTGGAGGTGTATGAGAGACAGAGGGACCTTGTACCATATCTATTGGACATGTTCTAAAATAGTCCCCTTCTGGACCGAGACGCAACTACTATTGAATCGTCTGCTAGGCGTGCAGGTGCCCATGGATCCGAGGTTGTTTCTTCTTGGGGTGTCTGGGCTACAAATATCTCGGCACTCCAGGAAACTGCTTCGACATGTCCTTACAGCCGCGAGATGTATCATTGCCCTGCACTGGAAAAGACGAGACCCCCCCCACTCGAACGGACCTATATACCAGAATAAAAGATATAGAGCTGATGGAAAAAATGACGGCTAGACTACAAGATAGATTGGAGGCACATGATAAGGTCTGGGAAGAGTGGCATAGACGTGAAGACCCGTCCTGAGCCGATGATAGAGCCTCCCCTTCCCCTCCACCTCTCCACTACCCTACCCCTCTTTTCTTCTTTCCTCTTCCATTCTTTTTTTTCCTCTTCTTCTCCTTGGACTATGTTCAGGTCAAAACTGAGACCTGTTTGTTGACCACTAAGTGTTACCTGGAATTTACTATGAAGCTACTGTACTTGGCTGCTCTTCTTTTGATGCTTAATACTTATCAGCAAGGCCACTGGCCAGTTGTAGCCAGTGTATTACAGTCTCATTGTCCTTTGTACTTATCTACACATATGTTTAATAAAAACTGTTATTTGAAAAAAAAAAAAAAAAATTAGACACGCATCCAAAAATATACCAAATCAAATCATTATTATTCAACCCTAAAAATAATGTCAAAGCAATAACTCCAAGACCAATAATAAATAACACGTTATCTCCTCCAATTCAGCAACATATCTGGTTGACGAACGGCCGTTCAGAAACAAACTGAAAAGCGATAAATGAAAAACACAAAAAGAAAAGTGCAATCAACACCAAACTTCTAGATTAGAGATTAGCAGAAGGAGCCCAAAGGGTGGTGCTAAAGCGCTGAAAAATAACGTAGTACATCTAGTACGTCACTACTTTCGTAATTGTTGGCCAACATTTGTGTGACCGTGTGTATGCAAGACAAGTTGGAGCACACACCCTTCGGACAAAAGTTCACGGTTTTGTTGTCGGAAAGTCCGATCGTGTGTATACGGCATTACAGTACAAGGGGGAACTCTGCGAACCATGATGTAAAGGGGAACATTGATGTAAGGGGCAATGCTGCAGCCCTGATGTAAGTGGGAACTCTGATGTAAAGGGGAATGCAGTGGACTCTGATATAAGGTGGTCTCTGGTGACCAGAGCACCCCTTACATCAGAGTTTCCCCTTAGATCATGCTCTGCAGCATTCTCTTTTACGTCAAAGTTCCCTTGCACTTTAAGGTGGAATCCTGCAGACTCTGATTGATGTAAAGGGGAATGCCGGGAACTCTGATGTGGGGGGACTCTGGTGACCAGAGACCACCTTCTATAGAGTGAATGCACAAAGGTAAGGGGGAGGTTACTGATATAAGGGGGAACCTTTATCAGTGCCCCTTACATCATTATATTCACTCCCCCTTACATCAGTGACCCTTCTCAGACCGGCCTGGTGGCGCTGTCACTGACCTCCTCTCAGGTGCACCGTGCAGGGCTCAGTCAGACTGCTTCAGGTTGGTGGCTCTGGTTTTATCCTATAGTCTCCTCTCCACAGTCCACACAAATGTGACTCCTCCCGTGACCCCCATCCCGGCAGCGCTCTCACCCTTGATTCCTCTCCGTACAGTGTCATAGCATGCCGTACAGAGCCATGGGACACACGTTTCAATTTCTTTGAATATATATAGTAATTCAGTGGAAGAAAAAAACAAAGTAAATAAAATGTATTTAGTAATATTAACAATGTCAAAATAAAATACACATTCATTTAATTAATAATATATACAGTAATACCTCGGATTGTGAGTAACGCGGTTTACGAGCGTTTCGCAATACGAGCTATCATTTTTTTAAATCCTGACTCGGCTTGTAAGCGTTGTCTCGCAAAACGAGCTGGATTCAAGCCTCTGGGGTGTGTCCTGAGTATCTCCAAGCCTCTCTGAGTGCTCTGTTTCCGAATGTCTCCGGTGCCCCCCCAACTCTGGTTACATGCTGCATAGACTAACAGTGCCACTGGAATGGATTATCTGAGTTTACATTATTTCCTATGGGGAAACTCGCTTTGATATACGAGTGCTTTGGATTACAAGCATTCTTCTGGAAGGAATTATGCTCGTAATCCAAGGTACCACTGTGCATATATATATATATATATATATATATATATATATATATATATATATATATATATATATATATATATATATATATATATATACACATACACACAGTATAATATAAACACACACACACGTTTCAATGTCTTTGAATATATATTATTTAATTGGAAGAAAAAACAAAAAAAAAAAAAAAATTAATAATAGTAATGCTGTAAAAATGTATGTAAATATACTTTAATTGACTTAAAGGGGTTGTAAACCCTTGTGTTATTTCAACTTAATGCATCCTATGCAACTGGCACCCAAAACACCTGGCAGTGACCCCCATTTTACTTACCTGAGCCCCGTATTACCCCGGCGGGGACGCGCTGTCCCTCTCTCCACGGGGTCCCGGCCCTTGATTGGATAAATTGATAGCAGTGCAGCCATTGGCTCCCGCTGCTGTCAATCAAATCCTATGACGCAGGCATTTGGGGGGGGGGGGACAAGTCCGGTATTCGTGTCTATGGACGCAAATGCTGGACTCGGGAGTGCGCCCGCAATGTAACCCCCCTGGGAGAGCGCTTCTCCTAGGGGGTTATCTGATGCACGGAGGAGCCGCGAGAGCCGCCGGGGGACCCCAGGGCCACTCTGTGCAAAACGACCTGCACAGTGGAGGTAAGTATGATATTTAAAGAAAAATAAAAACATAACAAAGGAGCCTTTACAATTACTTTAACAATATTAAATATATAGATATATACACATGTTGCAATGTCTTTGAATATATATTTATTCATTGAAAGAAAAATCAAAGTAAAATGTAATTAATAATTTAAATTTATACATATATATATATATATATATATATATATATATATATATATATATATATATATATATACACACACACACACAGTGGGACAAAAAAGTATTTAGTCAGCCACCAATTGTGCAAGTTCTCCCACTTAAAAAGATGAGAGAGGCCTGTAATTGTCATCATAGGTATTCCTCAACTATGAGAGACAAATGTGGAAACAAATTCAGACAATCACATTGTCTGATTTTTGAACGAATTTATTTGCAAATTATGGTGGAAAATAAGTATTTGGTCACCTACAAACAAGCAAGATTTCTGGCTCTCACAGACCTGTATCTTCTTCTTTAAGAGGCTCCTCTGTCCTCCACTCATTACCTGTATTAATGGCACCTGTTTGAACTTGTTATCAGTATAAAAGACACCTGTCCACTACCTCAAACAGTCACACTCCAAACTCCACTATGGTGAAGAGCAAAGAGCTGTTGAAAGACACCAGAAACAAAATTGTAGACCTGCACCAGGCTGGGAAGACTGAATCTGCAATAGGCAAGCAGCTTGGTGTGAAGAAATCAACTGTGGGAGCAATAATTAGAAAATGGAAGACATACAAGACCACTGTTAATCTCCCTCGATCTGGGGCTCCATGCAAGATCTCACCCTGTGAGGTCAAAATGATCACAAGAACGGTGAGCAAAAATCCCAGAACCACACGGGGAGACCTAGTGAATGATCCACAGAGAGCTGGGACTAACGTAACAAAGGCTACCATTAGTAACACACTACGTCGTCAGGGACTCAGATCCTGCAGTGCCAGACGTGTCTCCCTGCTTAAGCCAGTACATGTCCAGGCCTGTCTGAGGTTTGCTAGAGAGCATTTGGATGATCCAGAAGAGGATTGGGAGAATGTAGTATGGTCAGATGAAACCAAAGTAGAACTGTTTGGTAGAAACACAACTCGTCCTGTTTGGAGGAGAAAGAATACTGAGTTGCAACCAAAGAACACCATACCTACTGTGAAGCATGGGGGTGGCAACATCATGTTTTGGGGCTGTTTCTCTGCAAAGGGAACAGGACGACTGATCTGTGTACATGAAAGAATGAATGGGGCCATGTATCGTGAGATTTTGAGTGCAAACCTCTTCCCATCAGCAAGGACATTGAAGATGAAACGTGGCTGGGTCTTTCAGAATGACAATGATCCCAAACACACCGCCCGAGCAACGAAGGAGGGCTTTGTAAGAAGCATTTCAAGGTCCTGGAGTGGCCTAGCCAGTCTCCAGATCTCAACCCCATAGAAAACCTTTGGAGGGAGTTGAAAGTCCATGTTGCCCAGCGACAGCCCCAAAACATCACTGCTCTAGAGGAGATCTGCATGGAGGAATGGACCAACATACCAGCAACAGTGTGTGACAACCTTGTGAAGACTTACAGAAAACGTTTGACCTCTGTCATTGCCAACAAAGGATATATAACAAAGTACTGAGATGAACTTTTGATATTGACCAAATATTTATTTTCCACCATAATTTGCAAATACATTCTTTCAAAAATCAGACAATGTGATTGTCTGGATTTGTTTCCACATTGTCTCTCATAGTTGAGGTATACCTATGATGACAATTACAGGCCTCTCTCATCTTTTTAAGTGGGAGAACTTGCACAATTGGTGGCTGACTAAATACTTTTCTACCCCATTGTGTGTATATATATATATATATATATATATATATATATATATATATATATATATATATATAAATTAAATATTAATAAAAAGCATAGTAAGTGTCAAACATGGCCAGAGACTTGTGTGTGTGACAGCTTTAATTTTTAAATATATATACACAGATTTTATTGTCATGAATCTGCAGTAATACTTTCATGCCCTGTCTGTCTGCTTACCTCTGGTTGTGTATCAGCCTTAGGGCTTGCACTCTGACACCTGTCTGCTTAAGTAATCTTCCCTCAAGCATGGCTCCACCCCAGCCTCTAACTGGGAACACTATATTAACCTGTGCACTGCAAGCCAGTCTCGCTGATTAATATTGTGTGTTTGGCTTTCAGTGTGCTTCTTGCCATGTACTCTACGGCTGATCCTGTTTACTGTCCTTTGCTTACTCTTGACTATCCCTGTCTGCTTCATACCCTGACCTTTGGCGTGTTCTTTTTCTACCGGTCTGCTCGTTGCCCTTACCTTTTCGCTTATCTCCTGACTATCCCTTGTTGTCCCAGTCTGCTGCTTCCTCTCTATCCTCCAGTAGCCTACCGTAAGCGTGAGCTGGGAGACCCTGGGGGCCGCGACCTGGAGCCAGTTGCAGCAAAGTCCATTCCCACCACTAGGTGCTCTGGTGAACACCTGCTGGCTCTTAGACTCCACGCCCTGGGGAATCTCATGCTCTAGCTCCCAGTGTGATCTGTGTTGGTACTCCAGAGGACCTGCTTTCCTGAACCACCCAGAGCTCCATCCGAGGCAGTCAGCCGTAAGGTCCACTACCTTAGCGGTGCACTCCTGACCCCAACAGCATGCATCTGTCACCTGGTCTCAGGTGACCTGACATTTATAGATTAATGAAAAATAATATATAATTAAAATATATATTTATACATATACTGTATAAACAGATTATAGATTGATAGCTAAACAGATATACATACAGATTACAGATATTAATTAGAAATAAGTTCTAATATAAATATTCTATTTTTTTCCTACATGTATGCAGTTATAATTATTCAATTTTATACCTTTCTAATAAATATCTGCTATGTGTATATACACATAGCAGATATTAATTAGAAAAGTCTGTCAGTCTTCCCGCGCAGGCGTGCTGCGGCGATTGCAGTTGGAGTATTTGATGGGTTTGTTTTAGCCTGTGATATGCAGGCAAAAACATCTGATGGCGCTCAGGCACCCTGCGGCGATTGCAGATGAAGTATTTGATGGCTTTTATGTGACCATCTGACGGGTTTTCAGGTGCACGTGCGCACATGAGCATTGCAGCAAACTCGTCAAAAACTCCTTCCGGAAATGACGTGGTTGGAGTTTTTGACGGGTTGGAGAATTTGACATAACACCATCTGCCGCTTCCTTAACAACTGATGACTCATCAGCTGTCAGTGGGCTTTCCCCAAAAATGGCAGCAATGAAAAATTTTGGAGAAAAAATGGCTTCCCCTCCAATCCATACCAGGTCTTTATCCAAGCATGCAGCCTGGCAGGATAGGAAAAGGGGGGGGGGGGGGGCGAGTGCCCACCCCGCACCATACCAGGCCACATGCACTCAACATAGGGAGTGCTTTGATGCAGAGGGGGCTTTGCCCCTCCCACCCCAATACACCTTGTCCCCATAAATAGACAAACAGGAAAAAAGGCAGAGGAGTAATTAGACTGCGGGTGATACGCAGAGGAGAAAGCAAGCTGAATTCCCAACTGTGCACAAAAGGCTCGCCAGCACCGGCACACAAACTGACTACCCCTGTCCGAGACAATCACTTTGGGTAGCCCATGCAAGCTTCTTCCGAGCAAAAATGGAAGCCAGCTCCTCAGAAGTGGGCAACTTCTTAAGTGAAATACAATGAGACATTTTCGAGAACCGGTCAACCACCATAAGGATAACTGTGTTGCCCTGGGAGTTGGGTAATTCCACAATGAAATCTATAGGCAGGTGGGTCCAGGGCCTCTCTCTATTGGGTATGGGTTGTAGAAGGTGTCATGGAGTCTACAAAGGCGGTTACATCAGCACATAGACTAGGCCACCAGAATTGTTGGGGAATGGCCCAAAAGAGTTGATTCCTCCCAGGGTGGCCAGCAGCCTTGGGAGAATGGTAAGTCTGGAGCATGGCAGTACGGAGTTGGGACAAAAGCGGTTATAAGGTTTCTCAGGAGGAGCATGGACCTGAGCAGCAAGAATTTTGTCACCCAAAGGAGAAGTGAGACTGGTGTGAACCGTAGCCAGAATACGATCAGGAGGAATCACAGGAACCGGAACCGACTCCATCTTGGAAGTGGAGAAAAATTGTTGTGACAAAGCGTCAGCCCTTACATTCTTAGTACCGGGTAAGAATGAGACAATGTAATTGAAACTAGACAAGAAAAGAGCCCATCACTCCCTTCTGGGAGAGAGGCGTTTAGCCTCAGACAAGAATGTGAGATTCTTATAGTCAGTACCGGCACAGTGGTACCTTCGAGGAGATGTCCCCATTCTTTCAGGGCTAAAATGAACCTAACAGCTCTCTGTCACCAATCTCGTAATTGCACTCCGCAGGTGCCAATTTCTAGGAAAAGTAGCTGCAAGCCACATAGCGCTCTCAGAGGTAGGACGTTGAGACAGAAGGGCGCCAACTCCAGTCTCAGAAGCATCAACCTCAAGGATAAAAGGTAACGTAGTATCAGGATGTGCCAACACAGGATTAGAAACAAAGGCACCCTTGAGATTCTCCAAGGCCTTAACCGCTTGCCGCCTGCCGGCTGTCATATGACGGCCAGGCGGTGCGGCTCTCGTTCTGGGAAGGCGTCATATGACGCCCTCGCCTTTCCTGCCCACCAGGGGGCGCGCGCCGCCGGTGGCAATCGCGCGCGCCGTGTCACTGGGCACCCGATGCGCCTGGTAACACAGCAGGACCGTGGATCTGTGTGTGTAAACACACAGATCCACGTCCTGTCAGAGAGGAGAGGAGACCGATGTGTGTTCTCAGTATAGAGCAACACCGATCGGTCTCCTCCCCTTGTGAGTCCCCTCCCCCTTCAGTTAGAAACACTCCCTAGCAACATAATTAACCCCTCGATAACCCCCTAGTGTTAACCCCTTCCCTGCCAGTCACATTTATACAGTAATCAGTGCATTTTTATAGCACGGATTGCTGTATAAATGTGAATAGTCCCAAAAATGTGTCAAAAGTGTCCGATATGTCCGCCACAATATCGCAGTCACGATAAAAATCGCAGATCACCGCCATTACTAGTAAGAAAAAAAAAATAATAAAAATGCTATAAATCTATAGCTATTTTGTAGACGCTATAACTTTTGCGCAAACCTATCAATATACACTTATTGCGATTTTTTTTTTTACCAAAAATATGTAGAAGAATACGTATTGGTCTGAACCTCGGCTTGCTGGTGGTATAGGGGGCACATGCCCACGCACGCCGCATCACTCCGGAGCAGATGCGTGTGCCCGGCAGCCGCGATGTCTGCCGTGCACCCGCGATTGCTGGTGACAGAGCAGGAATGTGGATCTGTGTGTGTAATAGAGGAGAGTGACTAGTTCTCCTAGGTTAGAAAAGGAAAGGGCCGTGCCACATCCAAAAAACGTATTTAAAGAAAAGAGGTTCCCCTGAGTGGATTTTTCTGGCACTTGCACAAAAATTGTATAGAGTGGGAGAGTACACATTCATGTATAGAGTAAAACAATGTTTATATTTATTCAAAAAATTCTCATATTAAAAACAATGCAAACATTTGCAAACAACGAAAACATATTATATAGTGGACATAATTCAAAAGAATTTTGTGTCTGTTTTTGTTAAAAGATAACACTTATATGATGGAATTCTTTTCAAGCCCAACGCGTTTCGGGGTACATTCTATTTCAGTCCTTCTTCAGGGGCCTCGAGCGCTGTACCTGCCGGAAGCTGGGATGTGTGGCTGGCCAAACGTGAACACTCTCTGAGTCAAGGATTGTTCCTCTTCGCTCCAGTATACCACTGTGGCCTGCACGCATCCGGGAGGGGCAGGGGTAGGTGAAGCTTTTTTTTTTTTTTTTGTTTTTTTTTAATTATTTTTATTGGTTTAATGGTAGATAACAATATTGCAGGTTACATAAAACGTTTGAACCTCTTTTCTTTAAATCTGTGTGTGTAAACACACAAATCCACGTCCTGTTAGGGGAGGGGAAACAGATTGTGTGTTCCAAGTATATAGGAACACCAATCGGTCACCCCTCCTAGTCAGTCCCCCACAGTTGGAATCACTCCTTAGGTAACACATTTAACCCCTTGATCGCCCCCTAGCGTTAACTACTTCCCTGCCAGTGACATTTACACAGTAATCAGTGCATATTTATAGCACTGATCGCTGTATAAATCACAATGGTCCCAAAATAGTGTCAAAAGTGTCCGATCTGTCCACCGCAATGTCACAGTCATGATAAAAATTGCAGATCACCGCCATTACTAGTAAAAAAATAAAAATAATACAAATGCCATAAATGTATCCCCTATTTTGTAGGCGCTATAATTTTTGCGCAAACCAATCAATATACGTTATTGTGATTTTTTTTTTTTTTTTTTACCAAAAACATGTAGGAGAATGCATATCGGCCTAAACTGATGTGGGGTATTTATTATAGCAAAATAAAATTGTCGCTCTTTTTTTGTTTATAGCACAAAAAATAAAAAACGCAGAGGTGATCAAATACCACCAAAAGAATTTTGTGGGGAGAAAAAATACATCAATTTTATTTGGTTCCATGTAGAAAACCCCCCTCCAATTGTATATATGATTGCTCCTTTTGTAAGTACCAACAACAACCTATTCTGTACATGTTTATCATGTAGCGCTACCCCCAGAGGAGCCACTTACAATAGTATATATAACCCCAAGAACAGTCTCAGCCCTTCTGGCACACCTGGCAATAATGTTAGTGCAAACATCACCAATGAAAAACACAAACTATGGTGAACCAGAAAATTTGTTTACTGGGAGACTTTTCACAATCAAACAAACAATAAGAAGGTAACCCAGTAGTAAGAGATAGCAAAACTTAGTTCTAACAGTGTAAATCAGGACTATATGCAGATTTCAAATAGCACAGTTAAATGGCTCTAATGTGGCTATGTACTCAGGCATGAAAGGAGACAGCGAGAAAAAAAGGGCGCACCAGCCATGTGCATTATCCTTTGGGTGTAAATTTATTAAAACCAATGGTAAAAAGGAATTACTTACAAACAGTTGTGGAAGATCTCATAGTGTAAACAATCTTCGAATAACAGCATACAGTCTAAAATCAGCGGACCCACCAAAGGTCACAGAGGAACACACAAGGGTCACTGCTAGCTGACACGTTTCAAGGGGAACATCCCCTCTTCCTCAGAGCACAGAAGTGAATCCTTCTTCAGCAGTCCTCTTATATATATGTGTGTAGGTGTACTCACATGCACCTACAATCAATCAGAATGAGTCCTAAAAGGACCCTCCCTCTTACGCCCCTAGCTCTGTGGGTGGGACAGTAAATAAAAGTAATAATGATAATACAAATAAAAAGTGAACAATAATAATACTAAAAAAAAAGGGGGTAGTGTATAATACTGCAAATATCCTAGTAGTGTTGATAACCATAATAATAATAAAAATATATAAATAAGAAGTGCACAAATGAGGGGCATATCCAGACCCTTGTCAATGGCAGTACATATTATGTATGGGAGTAGCAAGCTCGAAATCCCTCATGTTCCATAATATCAGGGTGATTACTAATCACCTCATGGGCTGCTCATGGCAGCTATGGAATGCGGGGAGCCGTGCCGCCAGGCATGCACCATTATTCATGGTGTAATCCTACTTCCTTGTTGTTATTGCGGCCTGGAACGCACGCCAACGTGTCTGCGCTCTAGGCAGGAGGAAGGGGCGGACCTAGTATCACTCCTTCCGCATCACCCGTCGCTCGTCAATGACGTAAGCAACGGGGAGCGGATCAGCGACATATTGCTGAGGGTAGTACAGAGGAGGTCAGATAGACCTACATAGGCACAAATGTGGATGAAGCGCAGCAATCGCTTGGTCCCAGCAAGATGACACAGCCTCCGCCCAGACAGTGGTGCAAACGGAACGGAAAACAATGTGCACTGTCATACATACATACCATAAATATCAACTCACAACATTATATAATGATTGAATCGATCAAAGAGTGGCGTAAGGGAGAACATCCACAAAATAATATTAATAATAATAAACATCAGAGCCTCCCAACCAGGGGATGATAAAACAGGGGATATGCTGAAAGAGGTGTAAACATGCTGCACTAACCAGTAACATAAATTAAAATCAATAGCTCATAAATATATTATATTAAAAGGTAAATAAGAGAGGCATGTAATAAATGATAGTAGTGATAATGAACAGTACATAACACTCATACATAAATATCTCTCTCTAGTTACTGCGTGCAGCATGTGACTGTAAACTGACAAATGTCAGTAACAAAAGAAATGCAATGTTTCATAGAATTAAAATAATGTCGTAAATGAGGTCACAACAATAACAATAATAGTACCACTAAAACACTAAAATTTAAAAACTTAGTGTGACATAATGTCATCATAAAAGATCTTGAATCAAGCTAAAATGCATACAGATGTCAACGTAAATACCAGGGCCAGAGGGAAAATGGGGGGGGGAGGGTTTTTTGGAAAGAATAACGAAAGTGCTCTGTGATATTAAGCGATTTTATGAACCTCCAGATCCTCATTGAGCCCCCTAGGGGTCATACTTCCGAGGGTGAAGATCCAATAAGCCTCGTGTTTACAAAGCCTTCGATGCCTTATACCTCTATCAAGGCCACCCCCAATGGACTCAGTCCCAAACACTCTCATACCCGATGGATCTCCATGATGGGCTTCCTGCAAGTGTTGAGGAATCAGATATTTCACTCTTGTATTGGTGATGTCACATTTATGCTCACCAATACGCACTCTCATGGGACGAGAGGTACGGCCCACATATAGGCGCCCGCACGGACAGATGATGCCATATACCACATGGTCCGTCCCACAGTTAATAAACTGCTTCAGTAACTGTCTTTTTTCTGTGCCACATGTATTGACATGTGCCACAGTTCCTGACACTGCATTTATAACTACCTTTCTGGTCAAAAACAGTAGACCACGCATTGGTAGATCTACTGGAGGTTTTCTTCACCATACTGGGAGCTATCAAACTTCTTAGATCTCAATGTTTCCTATACACTATGTTGGCTCTATCCAGAAGATATTTACTCAGCACTGGATCGTGCTTGAGGATACCCCAGTTCTTCCTTAAGATGCTTTGTATTTCAAAGGCTTTGTTCGTGTATTGTGTGGAAAACTGAGTTTACACAGTGTCAGGATTGACGATGGAGGCAGATCGTGAATCATGCACGAGAGGCTCATCGTACAGATTGGTATATTTGTTGACAGCAGACTCTATTAAAGTGAGTACACCTACACACACATAAGGAGACTGTTGAAGGAGGATTCACTGCTGTGCTCTGAGGAAGAGTGGATGTTCCCCTCGAAACGCGTCAGTAGCAGTGACCCCTGTGTGTTCCTCTGTGACCTTTGGTGGGTCCGCTGATTTTAGACTGTATGCTGTTATTCGAAGATTGTTTACACTATGAGATCTTCCACAACTGTTTGTAAGTAATTCCTTTTTACCATTGGTTTTAATAAATTTACACCCAAAGGATAATGCACATGGCTGGTGCGCCCTTTTTTTCTTTTTTCTCGTTGTCTGTTAGTATTCCCCATCCTTGAGGGCAGCAAGGCCTGTGGCTATACACTGTATGTCTGGTCATCCACTTGTGTGCAGGAGCGTTGTTTCTTTATTATCAGTATTCTTGTTGGGGTCTCCAGCTGCAGAGTGGGTCTCGGTACCAGTATTTTGATTTTTGCCTAACTGACAATGGTCAAATCAATTGAAGAAAGACAGTTAAGAAGATCCTCATTAGCTAGAGGATTCACTACAAGTATTGACTCCTTTGAAGTTGAGAATCCTACCAATGAAATTAATACAGCATGTGTTGTTGATGAGCTGACCCCATTGAGAGAGGACAAAACGATATCACTGTTTTTTTTTTTTTAAATCTTTGTTTAAGAATTGCGGTTTGAACAAAGTGACAGAATAACATACATGTCAACCTGCGAAATTCAGTGACAGGCAATAAACATAACTATCCAGAGAGGTCTACTGTATATAGGTTAGGGATAACACAGGCAAGGTTCTAGAACAGTTGTATTAGTTCAGGAGTCTGAGTCTAAGGGCTCTACAACAATCATAACCTGTAGTTAAACTTAAACATTGGAGAGATCCTCCAACCGAACTATTGTGCCCTGGAAGACTAGACTTGAGTGACGTGCCTCCTATAATGCGTGGTTCCTGGTTCTGCTTTCGCAGGAGCAATACCAGAGGATTACCGCAATCCAAAGGAATTTTTCCTTTTTTTAATAGGAAAACAAAGAGGATGACGCCTAAGGCATCAAGAGGGAGAATAAAGAATAAAGAATAAGGTAGAAGTGGTAGAGGGTAGGTAAGTGGAGGGGGGGGGGTGATAGGGCTCTGGCAGGGTCGACGGCCCCAAGCTTCAATTTCTCCCAAGACAGGTTATTCAAATGTAAGAATTGTATTCATCCGAGAATCGGAACAGGTTCCAGTGTGTCCAACGAGTGTTGTGTTCCTCCTCTCTGTCTCCCAGGGCAGCCGTGAGACCCTCCATCCGCTGTATGTCGCACACCCTAGCAAACCATTGTGATACCACCGGTGGAGATTGTTGCTTCCATACACTGGGGATGCACGCCCTGGCTGCATTCAGGAGGTGTTTCAACAAGGATTTGCGATATCGCTTACAAGACATAGGGGTTAGGTTTAGGAATACTGCTGCTGGATTATCCTGGAGGGAGACATCTGTGATCTTGTGGATGATCTGTAATACCTGCCTCCAGAAAAGGGTCAATTCTGGGCAGTCCCAAAATATGTGGAGTAATGTGCCAGTTTGGTTACCACATCTCCAACAAAGAGGGCTTTGTCCTGGGAACATTGCCGCTAGTACAGATGGAGTCCTGTACCAACGGGTCAAAATCTTGTAGGTGATCTCTTGATATTTGCTACATAAAGATGACTTATGTGCAAACAGGAGGATGCGTTTTTTTTGGTCCTCAGTGAATGTGATGTTAAGATCTCTCTCCCATTTCCTCAAGTATGGGGGATCATGTTGCGATATGTGAGCAAGTAAGATATTATAGGAGTGGGAAAGAGATTTCCTTATAGGTTCATCTCCTAGGCACAATTCTTCAAAGGGCGTTGGCTGTCTATGAAAGCAGTCATTATCAGGGAGGGATCGGATGAAGTGTGAAAGTTGAGAAATCTTCCACCTACCCAAGATAGACGAATTAAGAGTAGGATATATGCCTGCGGGGTCAACCCACCCTGAGGGGCTAAGAAAAGAGAAGGCTCAGACCATTGTCTGTTCCGGCTGGAGCCGAAAGGACTTGTCTGAAAGACCTGGTATGAAGTCCGGATGCCCAATTATGGGCGTTAACGGGGAAGGAAAGCTTACTGTTTCAGCTATCCTGAAATATCTGTGAAGCTCCTGGAGGGTGGGTTCGATTAGTGGATGTGGGGAGGAAAATTGGGAAAAACGAGACCCACTCCAAGGCAAACCCGCCAAGGGAATGGGCACTAATTCCTGTTCCAGTCTGACCCACAATTTATGTGGTGAATGTCTGCACCAATCCACAACTCTATTCATATGGACTGCTAAGTAATATAGGGCGGGGTCGGGAAGACCTACCCCTCCTCTGAGTTTTGGCCGCTGTAATAGTGATCTCTTAAGCCGCGATGACTTGCCCTGCCAGACGTAGTTTACGAAAATTGAGCGTAGCTTGTGAAAGAAGCTCTGCGGTATCCTGACCGGTAATGCCTGTAGGAGGTATAGCAGCCTCGGCATGATATTCATTTTTAAAACATTGCATCTACCAAACCATGATATTGCCAAGTTCTTCCATTTTTCTAAATCAGAGGAAAAGCCACTCAATAGGGGTTGAAAATTGAGTTGGTAGACGAGTTGTAAATCTGAGGGAATTTTAGTGCCTAAATATTGGATTGCCTGGGGAGTCCATCGGAAGGGGAAGTTGCCTCCAAGTCGGGCCTGAGAGTTGGGAGATAGGGTGACGTTGAGTGCCTCCGATTTTTGGAGATTGATTTTGAAGTCTGATATATCACCATATTGGCGTATTTCAGATAGGAGGACCGGTATGGAGGTATGCGGATTCGAGATGTAGAATAAGAGATCGTCTGCATAAGCAGCAATTTTGTGATGGTACATGCCAGATTCAAGTCCCTTAATGTCAGGGTTAAGCCTGATGTGTTGCAATAGGGGTTCCAGAGAAAGTATAAAGAGGAGAGGGGAAAGTGGGCACCCCTGTCTCGTTCCGTTGCTTAAAGCGAAGGGTCTAGAATCAACCCCGTTCACTCTAACCGTTGCAGTAGGTGTAGAATAGACAGCAGAGATCCAGGACATAATGGAGGCCGGCATCCCAAGACGTCGCAGGGTGGCTAGGAGGAAGGTCCAGTTTACCCTGTCAAACGCCTTTTCAGTGTCTGTAGACAACAGGATGAATGGGGTATTAAGACGTTTGGCCATTGCTACAATATTTATCGTCCTGATTGTGTTGTCTCGTGCTTCCTTATTACGTATAAATCCAACCTGGTCCAAGGGGACTATACGTTGGAGGACAGACCCTAATCTTTCGGCCAAAATTTTTGTGAACAGCTTAAGGTCACAATTGAGCAGTGAAATAGGCCTGTAACTCGCACAGAGAAGTGGATCCTTCTCTGGCTTGGGGATAACGGTGATGCTCGCTTGTAAAAGGTCCTGTGGCATATTATGATTGTCTAGTATTGCATTGAAGGCGGTGACGAAGTGGGTTGCTAAATGAGCTTGGAATGTTTTGTAGTAGGCAATTGTAAAACCATCAGGGCCGGGTGCTTTCCCTCTCGGAGACCCTGCAATGGCTCTCGCAAGTTCATCTGTCGTTATAGGCTGTGAGAGCATGTCTATCTCCTCAGCATTGAGGGAAGGCAAGTTAGCTGCCTCAAGGTAGGTTTCTATTGTCTCTATTCTATCCTGGGGCTGGCCCACTGAGGAGCGAGAGTGCAAGTTATAAAGAGCCTCATAGAATGCACGGAAGGACTCCGCCATTTCCGTGGAGACATGAGTTCTGAGTCCTGTAGGTGTGGATAAGGCAGGAATATAGGATAGGTTGCGTTGAGTTCGGATGGCGTTCGCTAACGTTCTACTGCATTTATCTCCGTACTCATAGAACGTTCTGCGTGTCTTCAATAGGTTGTGTTTAGATTGGAATAAGGAGTGTTCCCTAATTTGTTCTCTAAGGTTAGTGACTTCTGTTTCGAGGATCCTATCTGGGTGTGTTTTATGTCGTTTTTCGCAGTCGTGAAGTTTTGTGAGCAACTCAGACAGTGTTTTTGCTCTGGCCACCTTAAGTCTGTGACCATGCTTAATGAGCATTCCTCTAATGTAGCACTTATGCGCAGACCATATAGAGAGAGGGTTAGGGACTGAGTCTTTGTTGCTCTCAAAAAAAAGTTCTAATTCCCGTAAAATATCGGCCTTAACCTCCGGGTTTTGAATGAGGGATTCATTAAGTCGCCACGTGGCTGATCTCAGTGTCGGGTGTTGTAGGGCTATTCCTATGGAGATCGAGGCGTGGTCTGAGAGCGCTATATGACCAATCTGAGCGCTTGTAACAAGTGGGATCGTGGCATGGGAGACTAAAAATAGATCTATTCTAGAGTACGATCCATGGACTGCTGAGAAAAAGGTGTAATCCCTTTCCTGTGGGTGAAGTATACGCCAGATGTCAACTAACCGGTGAGAGTGTAGCAATTCTCTGATTCGGTTACGAGATCTCAGGGACAGAGCTGAAGAGCCCGACGAGGAGTCCTTCCGGGGATCAATGGTAAGGTTAAGGTCACCCCCTAACACCAAAGTTCCTTCGGCAAAAGAAGCTAAAGCAGATAAGCAAGACTCCAGTACTGGAATCTGATCTACATTCGGCAGGTACAGATTAGCTAGGGTGAACGTCTGCGAGTGTAATGTACCCTTAACAAAAAGGTATCTACCCTCTTGGTCAGTATGGAGGTCCACCAGCTGCCAGGGCACAGTTTTGGCCAGAAGTACACTTGTGCCCTTTGAGTTTGTTGAGGGAGACACACTGTGATATACTGTTGGAAAATGCTTATTGTTCAACCTTGGGATCTTGTCCGCCCGAAAGTGGGTCTCCTGTAAAAACACTACTTGGGGTCTTAGCCTCCAGAGCTCAGCCAAGCAACTGGAGCGTTTTTCTGGGATATTTAAGCCCTTCACGTTCCATGACACAAATTTCAGAGTCATTTTTAGCAAAGCGGAAACGGACCGTCGAACCCTACCAGAACACAAAACTGAGGGGAACGGTTAAAAAGGGAGGGGGGGGGAGGGGGAGTTTGTCTGAGTGTTGGAATCTAAAGGAAGGTAGGTCAAGGAGGGTTAGGGAAAAGAGCTGGGGAGGAGAAAGATGAAAAGAATAGGAGAAGTATAGAAAAGGAGGGAGAAAGCTAGATCTCCGTACGGAGGACTACTGCCTAGGTGAGCAGTTAAGGCCTAGTGGGGGATGAGGTAAGGCACTTCAGGGAATGAGCCCCCGAGCCGCGGGCTCCCCCAACAGCCCCCATTAAAGGCGGTCCCCAATGGAGCCGCATAACAGAGTTGAGCTTCATTTGTAATTGATAACCATGTATTTAAAAAAAAAAAAAAAAAAAAAAAAAAGAATACAAAGAGTAGTAACAAATAATGAAACAGCCATAAACACTATGAAATTAACTCAAAATTTAGTTAGCAGGAGAAACCGCCCACTCCCATAGGGTATGGACCCCGCAGGAGCAGGCTGTGGCTGGAACACCCTCTGGGCGTATCCACGAGGCAGTGCCACCCCTGAAACAAAAGCCCCCATCACCCACAGTGGAGCCCAGTCCGAGGGGGCGAGCGCAGTCGTCTCAGAGAGAGGAAAAAAAAAATATTGCAGGATGGGGAAGGGGAAGAGGATGGGAAAGGGGAAGAGAGTGAGGAAGGGGAAAAGGATGGGGAAGGGGAAAAGGAGCGGGGTAGGGGTTGAAGAAGGGTAAGCCTCTCCAGCAAGAACCTGAGACCAATTGTGGCCGCGCACCCCCCCATCGCCCGGGCAGGCATTACTAAAAACTATCGAACGGTTACAAACATGCATAAAACAATGTTTTGAGAGTTCAGACTGGTGAAAGGAGGGGGCGTCCGGGGAACCGATGCCCAGGTGAGCGCATATGGCAGTTCAGGTCAGGCTAAGCCTGTTGTACAGGCGAGAACTCCAAGCAGCTCCCCAAAGACTCCCTCCACACCCCCGCGTCGTCTATGTGTGCCATATAAATGAGTCATAGTGACCCGGGTGGTCTCCTATCTACCCCCCTGCAGGGCCCACCTATGTTGCAAGTGGGGAACAAGTAGGCAGGGAGCACCGAGATGAGCACCCAAGCCATGTCCGACTCATCGTCCAAGGCTGCAGATTCAGTCGGGTCCATCTCCTCTCGGTGCCAACAATGATGGAACATCTTCATGTAAGTCCTGCAGTATGTTCTGTTCAGTGGATAGGTCAGTTCTGAGCTAAAGGCCCCTGGGGGTCCCTTCGAAAAGCAGACAAGATCATGTGGCCATGACAAACAGTCTAGGGGGACCAGGGGTCATTCTCCGGGAAAGTCATTATGCCCATTATTCCGTAGCAGGCGGGGTAACAGGAACATAACAAATTATTGAAAAACGTACTTACGGAAGGAAACTCCGCAAACTGGGGTAGGTCTTCAATCTGAGAGCAATTCTAACCTTGGAAATTTATGGCTCATTGTCCTGAGGAGCCTGGGGTCTTCTGCGCTGAGACCGGCGATTACGTCGGGATCGTTGGGGTCTTCCTGTTGGGTTTGCTGTGGAGTTAGTGCCATCGCGAGGGAGAACAAATGCCAGCCAGTTGGGTAGGGACACCGCGGGCAGTTCTAGGGAGTTGAGGAAATCAGGGACATCTGCGGGATGTCGAAGGGTATATGAACGACCTCCCTTGCGTGCAATGAGGTGGAAAGGGTGGCCCCACTTGTAAGTGATTTCCCGTTCGCTGAGCTTCTCTAGCAGTGGCTTCATGCAACGGCGCATCTGCAAGGTCCTCCTGGAGACATCAGGGAGAAGAGCGATTTGTGCTCCGTCAAAATCTACATGTCCTCTGATCCAGGCTCGTTGCAGAATGTCTTCTTTGACAGAGTAGTTGTGTAGACAACACAGAACGTCTCTGGGTCTGTCCTCTGTAGGACCTCTAGGTCCCAGGGTCCTGTGCACCCTATCTATAGCAATGGGTGTCTCCGGTGGGCGCTCTAAACAGTTATTAAATATGGCGGTAACGGTTGCCTTGAGGTCTGTTTGCCGAGTGGCTTCAGGCAGGCCGCGGATTCTAATGTTACGCCTGCGATTACGGTTTTCCAGGTCGTCTATTAAAAGATGCAGCTGTGCAACTTGGTCTGTCACCTCCTCTCGCGCAACCTGTAGGTTGGTGATGTCCTGGCGGAGGGTGGCTGCGTCAGATTCAATTGTAGAGATACGAGAGGTCGCTTCTGCCACTTCTTCTTTAATGCCTGTGAGCTCTCCCCGGAGTGCTGCCTCCATTCTGGAGGCTAAAGAGTCTAGGTCATCCCTGGTGGGAAGTCTCTGCAGAAGAGCCCACAAAGTCTGTTCATTAAAAGGTGCGGTGGATGGCTCAGGTGGAGGTGCCACTAAGGGGGTTATACTCACTGGTGCCTGTATGTGCTGTGTGAGGAGCGGCGGTGCTCTGGGTATGGAGGCTCGTGCTGGGAGCACTGCGAGTCTCCTGGAGCCCACTGTGTGGAGCCGCCTAGCTCTTCCCCAGGGCTGCCCAGTGATGTGAGGGACAGCGAGCGGGGGAGAGATCGCTGGAAGGGGAGAAGGGCGGCATGTCATTGCTGAGTCCGTATTTTGTTCCCCCTCCTCCATTTGCAGTCTGGCTGTGTTCCGTCCGCATGGCTGGAGCCGGCGCCATCTTGGCCGGGTCCGGAGTAGATGCGGCCTGCTGTATTAGGACCAGGAATCGCTCCATATGGGCAGGAGAGCCTCTCTCTCGGCGGCACCACTTCTCCGGGTTCCTGAGCTGTGAGGTGAAGCTTTATTGGATAGTGATCCTAATCGGGTAAGCTGCCGTGGAGCCGCGGTCCGGGAGCCCTAAGAAGACGCGTCTTCACTCCTCCATGCCGAGACCACGCCCCGATATCACTGTTTTATGAATTGAAAGACTTATTAGGGAAGGAGATTTTACAATGGTGGGACATTTTGCTTTTACATAAATATTTGGAATTCAAGAGTTACTAGAGGTTTAAGGATTACCAAATTGTGTTCATTTCTTGATGATGATCTCAAAGTCTAATGGATCTTTTGTTTACATGAATGTAATCGTCTATGGTTGCAATACATTATAACACAGAGGAAGTGTAACCTAGCTAAAATTTGTGCTGACATTAGCACTCTACAAGATGGTCTATCTTCATTTTTAGATGTTCCAACATTTGACACATTGGAACTTAAGATCTTTGAACAGATGATGGTGTATGAGACTAACCTTATCAGTAAGAAATCAGGGAAGTTTGAGCGAGACTGGTTGGATTACCTCAATGGTAGGGAGTTCAACTGGAAAATGTTCAAGACTCCTACTGGTAAGGTTTTAGGTCTAAATGGATCTAAGAAAAGGTATACTAAGAACAATAAAAATATAAATAAAAATAAAAACAAAAACTTAAGCAGAAATGACCACACCACCATTGAGTCAAAACATTCCACCATCTCTTCTCAGGCTCCTTTTTCATCTCAGCCTCAGCATACTACTTATACTGATGGCTCCGGCCATGTCCAAAATGGTAATCTCAACAATAGGAATATTAAATATCCATCTAAAAAGAGTAGCAAGGGTGCACATAACGGACGTCGACCCTTTACTAGGGATGGAACGAATGGGAATGTACATCTCCATTCACAATCACCATCCAATAAAGCTGACCCCAAGTCAGCGGCTACTAGTGATGGAGGACCCAACAGCTCCTCACACCTTAGGAGAGATTGTTTGACAGCCCTTGAAGGTTTCATCACCTTCTACCATTAGGTCTACTGTCTCAGTCATTGATACTAAGGTTGTTTTGGACTCTTCTATAGTGGTTCATAATCCTTTTAGCACTCTGGAGAATCTAGGAATGGATCTTAGTAATGTTAGTATAGCTAATGTCACGCCCCCATTGACTTTTTTAGGAACAGAAGTTGCAAGTACAAAAGGGATTGCAACGGAGAACGGGACGTTGAACCCTCTGCCATGCACTCTGTCAACAAAGAAGTCAAGGAAATAGGAGGAGGAACAAAAAGAGGCAGAAGAGGTGGCAAGAGGCACAAAAAGAGGCAGAGTGTAAAACACACACATGCTACTATTAAAATGTATAATTTGTCCAACTCTGTGTTCACGGACACCGGGCTAAACTTACTTAGGAAAGGCCTTAACTTTGCCCCTCCCAGTATACCTAATCTTTTCGAATTATTTGTTGATCTCAACAAATATGTACGGAAACTTACCCTTCAACGGTATTATATATTGAAGGATGCTGGAAAGCCTTCTATAAATTCCAGTAATGTGGAGCCATTGCCCTGTTCCTCCCCAGATACAAGTGCAAAAGATGCCTCTGCCTTCAACATTTTAGAGGAACTCTATTTAGAGGCTGAACACGGTGACTTGTCATTATCCACCTGTGAGCATCTTAGTGACATTGCTACAGTTTCACAAAATCTTCCTTCTTCCCGTATTGGACCAAGGGTAAATACATCTCTACCTTTAATGATGTGGTTTTTGAATCTTTTAGTAAGAGATTCCATCATGCCAATACCAATGGGAATAAATTCAACAAGCATTTTGACCCGATGGGGTTTTCAGTCAATAGCCTTAGGCAGAACCAGGACGTTATTATGCGGAAAGCTGATAAGGGCGGGAGTCTAGTCATTCAAAACAAGGAAGACGCTGCCTGCAACAAAAAGACCCAAAGTTGGTGGAGGGGGAGGAGCTGCTGACCAAGATGGCCGCTCCGTAAGATTGGGAGGCTGACATGCTGCAGATGCGGGAGACTCGCCTGGACAATGGTTCAAGAAGTTATCCAGGCTTAAGGAGATACACCTAACCTCGCAGTATTGCCTACTTCTCTGCTTCTCTGGTAATCCCGACTGCCTTACCTGTCTTTGGCTGGAGCGTGTGAAGGAGACTGGGAGGATAGTGAGGGATCATGCCTGTGGGGTGCCGAGGACTGAGCCGGGAGATAGTGAGCGGATCCAAGCGGAAGCTTCTGTGTGTTTGCGGACAGCAGAGGCTGCTCGTTTCGGGATCTGCCCTCCAGCGGTAACCTCGAGAACGAACAGCAGTGATCAGGAGGATCCCGGAGAACTCCGAGGATACTAGTAGTAATAAAAGAGCGAGCGGCAAAAAGCACAGATGAAATTTAAAAAAAATCTACACAGCGTATTGGATAAATGCGGAAGGCAATAGATTTGAATATGGAATGGCTATGGAGATCTTAATGTATTAATACAACTGAAGATAGACCCATAAACGGATGGGATCAGGAAGAAAGGGGCGGTAAGTTAATGTTATTGATGTGACACCGAACCTATATCTATACCTATAGTTGAATTTAAAATAACTTGGATAGACTGTATAAGAACAGGTCTCTCTTAAAACATAGCATAATATAGCTTATAGAAGGACTTGCTGTGATTTAAAAGAAGAGTTGGACTTTGATAACAACAGCAAACTCATTAGTACTAAAAGGGAGGGGGAGGGGAAGGAAAGGAAAGAAGAAGGAAGGGGAGAAGAGAGAAGGAAGGAGAGAGAGGAGGAAAGAAGGAAAAAGGTGAAAAAAAGGAAAGGGAAAAGGCAGAGTTTTTTTTTTTTCCCTTGTACCTTTCCAACCTGTCGACCTTTGGGTTTAGATATGGCACCCAAGAAAGGCAATAAAACACCACAGCCTCAAAGGAATAAAAGGGACAAAATGGAAAATATAAACAAAAACACTACAGGGGTGCAAACCATCCAAACTAAAGACATTAAAGAGTATTTCCAACAATTGCAGTTGTAATCCCCCCAATCAATACAAGCATTGCAGACATCTCAGGAATTATTAAATGTAGTGGAAATTTCCACAACATCAAGATCATCAGGGGAGGAACAAGTAGACCACCCTAGAAACAGCTCACCAATCAATATAATGGGTTCATCAATAGAGCAGAAGGAAGTGGACAAAGAAAAATGGGACATGAGAACATATATACGATCTCTTTCGACTAGGGCAGATATGGACCAATATGTGCACAGATTGGAAAAATCATATAAAAAGGAAATACAAGAGCTTAAAATATCTACAAAAAATACACAAGAAAAAATGGGTATACTAGATACAAAAGTGATTTACAGAAGTGATTTACATGGAACAAGAATTGATAAAAGTGAAGGAGAAAATTCAAGAGCAAGATAAACAACTAAAGCAAACAATAAACATATTAGATGAGCAGGAAAATAGAAATAGAAGAAGCAATATAAAAATTAGAAGTTTAACTGAAAATGTGTGCTCAAAAGACATGATAACAGTATTGCAGAAGTTCTCTTAGGAAATGGTTCATAACCTTGATGCAAAAGATTTAATAATCGATCACGCACAATGGGATCAAGAAGACCAGATCCTAGTAAACCAAGAAACGTTATCTGTAAAATGCATTACACTCAAGCAAAGGATAAGATTATGTATGCTGCACGTCAAAATAAAAATGCTCAATATGAAGGGGAACAACTGATATTTTTCCAGGACTTATCTAAATTTACACTGGATAGGAGAAGAGCATTAAAACCCCTGCTGGAGCAATTAATAAAGAAAAATCTCCAATACAGATGGAAATATCCTTTTCAATTACAAGTTCAACATGAAGGACTTACAGAAATATTTAGGGACTTGGAGGACCTACCGGAGTTTTTGATATCTCTTCAAATCCCGGAAGTAAAATTACCAGATTGGCCCAATACATATATGAAAACATTTAAAAAAAACATAAATGGGCCTAAGAAGATGAATGGGGAGGGAAGGGATTGAAAGAATGGAAAGACACGGTGACACAATAATTTAATTGCAAAAGGTTTTTTTTTTTTCGTGGGAAGGGGGGAGGGAAGGTAAATGGGATAACAATACTAATGATGTAATATTTTTATACACTGGAATATTTTGATGGTTCACTGAGATTATTAAGGTGTAGATGAAACATGTACTAAACACTGGGGTTATAAAGTGCAAAGGGAAGGGCACAATATATGGATGGGGGATATGTGTTTTTTTTTTTTTTTTTTACAGGAATAAGTTGAGGTTATACAGGGATTGTTAAGATCATTTCTTGTATTAATTATTATGGTTCACGGGTGGGTAGGGGAGGTGTGAATATGTGTTTTTGGGGTGTAGGTATATACATTTTTTTTTTCTACTGCAAATGAGGATTTTTATGGTTTGACTCATATTTGTAGACACTGAAAGTATGGAATATTAAACTGCGGCGGGGGGAATGCACCAGAGTATTTCATTGGATTATAAGTTCGATAATAATTTAGAGCATGGGGGTCACTGGGGGGTTATGGGAGCAAAATGGATGATTGATGTTAATAATGTAATGGGTAACTGGTATAAAGGAAAAGGTGGGAAGGGGGGAGGGAGGGTAAATGGCATAACAATATTAATGATGTAATATTTGTATACACTGGAATATTTTGTTTGTTCACTGAGCTTATTAAGGTGTAGATGAAACATGTACTAAACACTGTGGTTATAAAGTGAAAAGGGAAGGGCACAAAATATGGATGGGAGGATGTGTTTTTTTCCTCAATAAGTTACCAAGATATAATATTATTAAGATTTACTTATTGTTGTGCACTAGATAATTGCGATATAAGAGGAGTAATGATATATTGAATATAGGGGAAATGGGAGAGGAATGTATAAATGTGTATCATTAATAAGATTATACCTCTCCCCTTTTTCTTCCATCTCTCTTACCTCCGAACCTAACCCCCGTAAGTCTTCCTGTGTATGATAGGGGAAGGAGGGTAGTAGGGTTTGTAACTACGAGTGGATAGATATGGGTTTATGTGTTACATATCAATAAAAGAAAGGAAAAGAATAAGGGAAAGAGAGGACAGTTAGAAGATTGTTCAAAAAGCAGAAAAAAAGAAAAGGAAGAAGGATAGGAAAATAATAAGAAAATAAAAAGCGGCATGTGGCAAACGACTGGGCGGTAGATCGGAATCAGCAGGCCTGGTTCCCCCAATAGGGAACTTACTTTTGTAAGTAAGACTTTATAGAAGTCAAATAGAGTTAGGTTAGATTGTGTAGTGAGTAAGCTTGAGAGTGCAAAGAGTGAAGTGCTTAGGAAGGGAAGTGTGGTGAGTGAGCAAGTGATTTTTTTTTTTTTATGGGTGGGATTAAATTATGTTCTTTCAATGCAAGAGGCCTTAACTCTCCTTCTAAAAGAAATCAAATTTTAAACTCATTTAATAAACAAAAAATAGATATTATTCTGTCTCAAGAAACACATTTTCGTTCAGATCACATTCCGAAAATAAATAATAGGAACTATGTTACTTGGATCCATGATACATTTTCATATTCCAAATCAAGAGGTGTATCTATCGCGTTCCATAAGGACATCCCCCATCAAATATTGCAAGATGATAAGGGTAAGGATGGTAGATTTTTTATTGTAAAGGTAATGATATCTGGAAAAATTTTTACAATTATTAACTTATATTTACCAAATTATGATCAAATCAAGAATGGGGTGAGGGCCCTGTCGAGCGCAATGAAGAATGCGGAAGGTACAATAATCCTGGGGGGGGCAATCTTAATTTCATAATGGATATAAGTATGGATACAACCAATACTTATAGAAAGAATAGTCATTTAAAGAAATTTAAAGATTTAAAAGGAAAATATCTGCTAGTGGACATTTGAAGGGCCCAGCATCAAAAGGAAAAGAATTATTCATACTATTCAAACATACATGATTCATATCATAGAATAGACTATTCCTTTATTAATCATTCCGGAATGATGATGACCCCTTCAACAGATATAGGCAGATTTTTATGGTCAGACCATGCCCCTTTATATTTGGAACTTAGAATAATAGAACACGAAAGATCAAGGGGGATATGGAGATTGAATGATAACCTAATTAAAGATAAAGAATGTGAAGAGGATATATATAAAACAATAAGATTGTAAGCCCTAACGAGCAGGGCCCTCTGATTCCTCCTGTATTGACTTGTATTGTACTTGTATTGTCCTCCCTAATGTTGTAAAGCGCTGCGTAAACTGTTGGCGCTATATAAATCCTGTATAATAATAATAATAATAATAAGGGAGTTTTTAATAACTCGCGAAAAAGATGAAACAACAATTCCCATGCAATGGGAAGCATTAAAATGTGTGCTGCGGGGAGTGTTCATCAAGCATGGCTCAAGATTTTAAAAAAAAGGGAACAAAAGAAATCTCAGTTGATGATAGAAATTGAGAAATTGGAAAGAAAACATAAGCAGAGTTTTAACTCGACAGATAAAATAAACTTAAAAAATAAACAAATGGAATTACAAACTGTGCTCGATAAGGAATCCCTTTGGTTAAGGGACAAAAATAGAGCACAATGGTATCAATATGGTAATAAGACTGGGAAAATATTGGCTAAAACATTAAAGGATCAACAATCTTTGACCTCCATAGTAAAAATTCTAAAAACAAATGGGGACTTGACTTATGATCCAATAGAGATATCTAAAACGTACCACACATATTATTCTAAATTGTATGCTTTTAAAACATATCAAGAGAATAAGGAAAATGATGAGGATCGGGAGGGGATTAATAAATATATGGAAGAGACAGCATTGCCTAGGTTCCCTAAGGAAACAATTGAGGATCTGGAGAAAGAAATTTCAACAGAGGAGATTCAACAAGCTATTGCCGAATTGGTTCAAGGGAAAAGTCCTGGACCTGACGGGTACACTGCCAGATTTTATAAGAAATTCCAGGACCTAATCATTCCTATTCTTAAGAAAACATACTACTCTATATCCAATACACAAATGTTTGCACCACAAAGCCCATATCATATTAATTCAAAAGCCAGAGAAAGATCACACATTATGTAAAAATTACTGACCAATTTCCTTGACTAATATAGATATAAGACTTTATTCAAAAATTATTTCTAATAGATTAACTCCCATTTTACCTAATCATATAAAGTTAGATCAGACAGGATTTATGAAGGGAAGAGAAACTAAAGACAATATTATAAAAACGTGCATACTGGTGGAATATGCTCAGAGAACTGCCATCCAGACATGCCTTTTGGCCGTTGATGCAGAAAAAGCATTTGACAGGGTGGGATGGCGGTTCTTAAAGGAAACATTAATACAAATAGGTATGGGTCCAAAGATGCTTAGTAGGATTGTCGCATTGTACTCCAACTCAAGAGCTAAAGTGAGAACAAATAGAATACTATCAGAATACATAAAAATATCAAATGGAACTCTACAAGGATGTCCTCTTTCCCCCTTGCTATATATATTTGTAATGGAACATTTAATTATGGCAATAAGAAAAAATAAAGATATTAAAGGAATAAAAGTGAAAGATAAAGAATATAAGACAGATATACGCAGATGATTTGCTAATATACGTAACTAATCCTATTATAACAATTCCAAATTTAATAAAAGAATTTAAAAGATTTGGGGAAATAAGTAACTTTAAAGTTAACTATGACAAATCAGAGATGCTGAACATGTCGTTATTAGAAAAAACATATTCACTTTTGCAAAAAGATTTTCCGTTTAAATGGAAACAAAAAGCAATTAAGTACTTAGGAATATTAATCCCAAAGGATTTGGATTTATTGCAGGAGTTGAATTATGATGCGACAATTCGAAAATTAAGTAAGTTATTACAGAAATATGATATAATAGCATATTCATGGATGGGAAGAATTAATATAATTAAAATGGATATACTACCAAAATTATTATATATTTTTCAAACAATACCCCTAGATCCTCCTAAAAAGCTATTGTTGGATTTAAGAAAAGCTGTAGTAAGCTTAATTTGGGCTCATAAAACTCCCCGAATAAAGAGAGACATTTTAATCAGGAAAAAAAAATGGAGGACTGGCACTACCAGATTTTGTAAAATACTTACAAGCAGCATCACTGACTAGTATCATTGATTGGTATCATAATAAAGAAACTAAACAATGGGTCAAACTAGAAGAAGAAATAATATGACCACAATTAAGGTTTCTCCCATGGATAAAACCCCACTTAAGACCAAAAAAAAAAAAAAGAACTAACATTTTTTGTCAACGCTGCACTAAAAATTTGGGATACGATAATAACAAGGGGGAATCTTTCCACAAGGATTGGACCCATGACACCTTTGTTCTTCAATCCCGAATTTCCGCCAGCTTTGGAGGTTACAAAGTACTTAAAATGGAATATAACTGAGAATCTAAGGGTGGTACAGAGCCTAGTGGACAGGAAACTACCAAAACTGCAGGATATGGGATCTGAATATAAAAATAAGTGGTTACAATACCAGCAGTTAAAGACATTCATAGAAGTAAAAACACCTATGATAAATAGACCAGTAACTAAATTTGAAAAAATATTAGTGGAGGAACAAGATCCAACTAAGAAACTATCAAAGATATATGACCTACTACTCCCTTCCGGCTCTCTTAGAGAATTAACAGGAGTAAAAAAATGGGAATAAGAAATGGGTTATCCAATATTAGAAGAAGAATGCGGAAAAATGTTTGAAATAATACATAAAACAACTATAGCAAATAAATATCAAGAGAGAAACTATAAGATTGCAATGAGATGGTATAAGAGCCCAGTAGCGTTAAATATAATTAATAAGGGAAATACTGAGATCTGTTGGAGATGTAAGATGGAGAGAGGGACATTGGATCATATATGGTACGGTTGTCAGGTAGTGAGGAGATTTTGGAATAAGATATTTGAGAATCTATCAGAAAGTGTCAGGAGTAGAAACGAACCCAAGTATAGAAATTTCATTATTTTCTCTAACATCAGACTCAATAAAGATAATTTGAACAGATATTCTTCATCACATATCATCTGCAGCTAGAACATTAATAGCACGAAAATGGAAAGAAGAAAAATGTCCAACAATATCGGAATGGATATGTGAAATGAACGAAATTCAGTATATGGAAAAACAGATAAGAGAAGAAGGGTATATAATAAACAAAATGCCAGAAATATGGCAAAAATGGGATGAGTTTCGGTTCTCAAAAGAAGTGTTAAAATTTGTATAATAGGAGGGAATAGGTTAAGGGTTTTTTTTTTTTTTTTATGATTGGGCGTATGGGAAGGCATTGGATGGTAGGAATAATAGAAATAGGGAAGTAGAGTGATAGTGATCAAGACTATTTATTGCATTAAAGATATTTATATATGTATTTATTGAAAGTGATATGATATGATGTATAAATGATATTGCTTGTTTTCTTCTTTTTAAAATATTTAATAACGAGGGATTGAAACAACAAGGAAGACTATATAGCTGAAGCAATGAGATTATTGGGGGACATGGATACCTATATTAAATTGAAAAGAGACCCCGTTATAGAGTACACTAAAGATCTGAAAACACTTTTAAATCAGGCTCTACTCGATGCGGTCCTCACCAAAAACGAATATCACTTCCTTTACAATAGACATGCACTGACCCTGCACTTTTACCATATTCCCAAGATGCATAAAAGTGAAGTGGATCCTCTGGGTAGACCCATCTTGCGGGGATCGACAGTGTCTCCAGCAATGCGGGCTGTTACATTGATCATTTTCTGCAAGGAATAGTGACAAATCTCCAGTCCTTTGTTAGGGATTCCAGCCATATTCTAGAGATTTTATCCCATTATGTATGGCAGCCCAGGTACAGATGGCTCTCCTTGGATGTAGCCTCCCTCTACACATCAATCGACCACACTCATGGCTTAAGGGCAGTCAACTACTTTCTTTCCAAAGAAAGGACACTCAATTCTGTACAGGCCAAATGTGTGCTGGATTGTGTAGAGTTTTCCCTAACGCATAACCACTTTTCTTTTCTTGGAGAGCATTATCTGCAAATCAAGGGTACGGCTATTGGGGCCAGGTTCGCCACTAGTTATGCTAACATCTTTATGGGTTATTGGGAGGAATCATTCATTTGGAACAATTACCCCTATGGGGCAAACCTGATCCTCTTTGCCAGATACATTGATGACATTCTCATCATTTCTGCCTTCAAAGTCCTTACGCTTATGGTTTAGCCTGTAGTTTCCCACCTGTGTTTTCTTGCTTTCTTGCTGCAGCGATTCTGCTAGACCCCTGATTCTTATTTGTGGGTTTTTATTTTCTTCCCTTCTATTACTTTCTGGCCTGCCTCATAGTATGCTATTCTACAAAATATTCCCAAAAGGGATTTATCCAAAGCCCAATTCTCCCGCTGGGACTGTCTTTCTCCTTTGTGCAGAAAAATGAAGATACACTCCCACGCTGCATTGACTATAGGGGCCTCAATGTCATCACCATTAAGAATCGTTATCCGCTACCCTTGATTTCTGAACTTTTTGATAGGCTTCGGGATGCTTCACAAAGTTAGACCTCCATTTGATTAGGATACGGGAGGGTGATGGGTGGAAGACAGCTTTCAACACTAGAGATGGGCATTATGAGCATTTTGTGATGCCTTTTGGCATCGTTGGGTGTAGGAACCATTCTTCTCAAATGCATAATGGCAAGCTCTGCCCTTGTGCCTGCTTTTTGGATGCCAAAAGAAATTACACCTGGGATCGTGAACCTCTGGCTATTAAGCTGGTGCTGCAAGAGATACTGGAGAGATCACCACACCATATCCTGATTTATACTGATCACAAGGACCTCCTGTACCTGCAATTCTCCCAATGCAAGCACGATGGGCTCTCTTTTTTGCCAGGTTTAACTTTGACATTACCTTTTAGCCTGGTTTCAAGAATGGCTGCCTTGTCCAGATTTGATATTGCTGAGTCTCATGTTGAACCAGAGTCCATTATTCCTGCCAATCGTATACTGGCCACTGTATCCCACCCTGAAAGACCATTGTGGTGCCCGCCCTTCGATCCAAGCTTCTCAAATGGGCACATGACTCCAAACTTCCCAGACATCCTGGTGTACCACCTACCTGTGCTTTCCTGCAGTGTTTCTACTCCTTTAGAAAGGATTAAAGATTTTGTTCAGGCTTGCTCCATTTGTGTACAGTCTAATGCCACGTACACATGGTTGGATTTTCCGACGGAAAATGTTGGATGTGAGCTTGTTGTTGTAAAGTCCGACCGTGTGTATGCTCTATTGAACATTTGCTGTCGGACTTTCCACCAACAAATGTTTGCTGGCAGGTTCTCAAATTTTTCGCCAACAAAACTTTGTTGTCGGAAAGTCCGATCGTGTGTATAAAAGGCCGTCGCACAAAAGTTCACGCATGCTCGGAATCAAGCAGAAGGAGCCGCACTGGCCATTAAACTTTCTTTTTCTCATCTTGCCATACGTCTTGTATGTCACCACATTCAAATGTTCGTAATTGTTGGCCAACATTTGTGTGACCGTGTGTATGCAAGACAAGTTTGAGCCAACAACCTTCGAACAAAAATCCACAGTTTTGTTGGCAGAAAGTTCGATCGTGTGTATGCGGCATGTCTTTCACGTCTGCTGCAGCAGGTCTCCTTTTACCTCTGCCTATTCCAGATAAACCTTGGCGTTGTATCTTCTGTTCAAATATTTTATTGGTAATTAACAAGCATTAGTTACAAGCTTCACAATACAAGGTTTCATATGGTTATCAGGTAATGTACAACTTAACAAGTTAGGAGCATGTTGAACTGATAATGGTTAAAGCCTGCAGACAATTTACACTCTGTCAAATATTTCTAGATCCAGTAGGACTGGATGTAGTAGTATTAAGGTGGATCGTGGTCCTTGGTTTACACATAATATATAACTGAAGATTATAACGGGGGGGTCGGTCTCAGCAAACAATCGGGACCAACCCAACAGAAGAAAAAGGAAAACTAAAACAGAGTATACTTCCCACATTGTCAGGGGTAATTAAGGGGAGGAGTGGAAAGAATGAGGGGGGAATAAGGAGATAGGGATGAGAAAGAATCAGGAGGGGTAGAGTTGAGAGAGGGAAGGGAGGCGGTCGGGACGCGCGGGCACCGGTGTGGTTTCACAGAAGGAATTGGTTACCAAAACTTCTCAGGGTTCCAGCAGGCTCATGTCAATGTCTGGGGGTAAAAAGTTTTCTATCCACGGCTGCCAGACTCTGAAGTGCTGTGGGACTTTATCTAGTATTATTGCTTCAATTTTGCTGTGGATCATTGCCTGGGTAACTCTGTTTTGCATTTCAATTGTGTTGAGCGCGGGTGTTTTCCAGGCTTTGGCTATCGTTTGCTTGGCAGCCGTGAATAGATGAAGAAGGAGACAACGTTGGGCTTTGGTATAGTCCTGGGGTATAAGGTTGAGTAGGGCTATAGTTGGGTTAGGTTCTAATGTGACTTGATGGAGGGTAGAAGCCATCTGGAATGTTGTCGCCCAGAAACGTTGCACTAATGGGCATGTCCACCAAACGTGGGTGTGCGTTCCCTCATCCTTACAGCCCCTAAAGCAAGTTGGGGGGTATTCGGGTAGGTATTTGGCAATTCTGGACGGGACCAGGTATCATCGCATGAGCACCTTGTAGTTTGCTTCTGAGGCAACAACATTCTGAGATGAGTTTTTCGTATTAGTCCATATGGTAGACCAGTCATCTGCTTCGAGTTCGATGTTTAAATCTTTAGACCATTGTTTCGCATAAGTGGGAAGATTTGTGGTTGATGTCGTGAGATGAGTGTAGAGGCGAGAGATGATACCTGGTGCGTGCGGGTCTGAGTCGCATATATCTTCAAACTCAGTCTGTGTGTCCAGCTCAGTACTGGATTTTAAGTTTGTTTTAACAAAATGAGCGATTTGGAGGTAGCGGAAGCACTCTTTAGGTGAGAGGTGTGCTTGCGCTTGTATGACCGGGAAAGATTTTATAGAGTTACCACTAAGTAGATCACTAATGCGAGTCAGACCCGCTTGAGCCCAAGCCTGGAACAGGGTTGGTTCAGAGAGTGCGGGGTTGAACTGTGGATGGCCCAAGAATGATAAAAGTGGGGAGTGTGGTGAGACCAATTTGTAGGGGGTGCGTAATCTATCCCAGTGTTTGAGAGTGCATTGTGTAATTGGATTGGTTATGGTGCCGCGTGCAGCTGGGGGGAGCCACAGCAAGTTAGTAACTGTGATTGGGTGGAGATCTATGGCTTCCAGGCTGACCCATATTGGAGTTTCATTCCTAGAATGATATAGAGTAGCCTGGGCCAGTCGGGCTGCGTGATAATAGTGTAAGAAGCTGGGTATCCCCAGACCTCCATTTAACTTATGACGGAGTAGTACTGATCTGGCCACTCTAGGTTTAGTGGGGCCCCAAATGTATTTAAAAACTCGGTTTTGTATGGTCCTGTGATAGTAAGGAGGGATCGCTATAGGGAGTACCCTATATAGATATAGTAATTTCGGTAATAAGGACATTTTCACGGCTGCCACTCGTCCTAGCCAGGAGACACAAAGGGGCTGCCAGGAATTAAGTAATGAAGAGAGTTGGGTTAACATCGGGAGGTAGTTGGAATGGAATAAATTTGAAGGGTCACTAGTCAGTTTAATCCCTAGATAGGGAATGGATGTTGTGGACCAATTGAAAGAGTAGTTTTGCCGAAGTAACTCAAAGTCTGTTTGTGGTAGTGACACATTGAGGGCTTTGGACTTCGTTTGGTTAACTTCTAACCCGGAGACCAGAGAAAACTTATCTAGGATGTACATGAGATTAGGTAGTGTGGTGTGTGGTGATGTGATGAACAGTAGTGCATCATCTGCGAAAAGGCATAACTTGTGCATGGTGGTAGCTATCTCCAGCCCACGAACGTCTGGGTTAGTTCTGATCAGGGCTGCCAGGGGTTCTATTGCTAGGGCAAATAATAGGGGGGATAGGGGGCAGCCCTGCCTGGTTCCACGGGAGATAGGAAAGGGATTTGAGCGGAATCCTGAGTATTGTACATATGCTTGTGGGTGGTTATATAAAGCTTTAATCCAATCAAGGAAATGTGGGCCGAAGCCCCAACGTTGGAGGATATAAAGGAGGTATGACCAGGAAACAGTATCAAATGCTTTCCTTATATCTAGGGCTCTCCCTAGATAGGGTGCATTGGTATTTTACGCGATCGGGCTAGGTGTTGCAGAAGGATTACACGTCTGATGTTATCGCTGGCTTGCCGTTTGGGTATAAAACCAACTTGGTCTTTGTGTATTAGACTGCCAATAATTGGATTAAGGCGAAGGGCTAAAATTTTGGCCAGGATCTTTATATCAACGTTTAGCAAGGAAATTGGTCTAAAATTAGACCATATTGTGTTATCAGTGTTTGGTTTCGGGATCATGGAAATGAGTGCTGTCAATGTGTCACGACCAAAGGAATGTTGTTTGAGTAAAGCGTTGAATGCGTTAGTGAGGAGGGGAGCGAGTTCGGCTGCAAATTTTTTATAGTAGAGACTGGGGAGGCCGTCTGGGCCCGGACGTTTATGTGGTTTAAGTGTCTTAATGGCTGCTAAGACTTCCTCTACCGTGATCGCGCTCTCCATAGACTCCCGACTATCCGTGGACAGCGTAGGGATTGGTAGATTATGGAAAAGCTTTTCAGCTTGACGTGTGGGAAAAGCAGTCCCTGCCTCATAAAGTTTGGATAATCGTCTACGGAACTCTGAGAGCACCTTGATCGGGTTACTAGTAACATTATCTTTAGACAATCTAAGTCTGATGGGAGCACGAACACGGTCTGGTCTGCGTAGACGCAAGGCCAGAAAGGTATCTGGTTTGTTGGCTTTTGTGTAGATAGTATGGTTGGATCTACGTATAGACTTATCAGCCGTTTCAGCTAGTAGAATGTCAAGTTCTAATTTAATTTTGTCTAGAGTTCGTTTGTGAGCTTCAGTAGGGGAAGTTTGAAACTGGAGGAAACTCTGGTGATAATCTGACTCAAGCTGTTGTTGTTTATGGATTCTGTCTTTCTTGAGGTGGGATGCGACTGAGATGCATGTGCCTCTAATCACTGGTTTGTGTGCTTCCCAGAGGAGTGTGGGGGTGATGTCTGAGGTGGTGTTGTGCAATAAATAGTCTTTAAGGGCAATTTGAATGTCCAGGCAATATGATTGGTTGGTTAAAAGTGCATCGTTCATGCACCATGTTCTGTTTGTGGGTTGTGGAATCAGGGAGGTTACTGCGGTGATCACGGCGCAGTGATCTGTCCAAGTGATTGGCTGAATATGGGATTGAAGTAGGGTTGGTGCAGATGCTATGGAAATGAAAATGTGATCAATCCTGGAGAAGGATTTATGGGGGTGAGAGTAAAAAGTAAAATTTTTCTTGGTAGGGTTGCATTCTCTCCAGGTGTCTAAAAGGGAAGCTTTTAAAAGCTGTCTGCGAAATTGTGTAGAGGGGGTGTAGTGCTCAGGAGTGTAGGGTGATTTATCTAGATGGGGCTGTATAACTGAGTTGGAGTCGCCACAGAGGAACAGGGTTCCTTTGCTGTGTGTTTTTATTACCTGTAGAAGATGTGAGAAGAAGGGGTTAGGGTTCGTATTAGGGGCGTAATAGGAAACAAAAGTGGCTACTGTGTCCTGTAGCAACCCTATCAAGATTAGATACCGACCCTCCGGGTCTTTTATTTCGGATTGTAGAGTGAATGGGGTGGTATGGTGAAAAGCGAGTAAAACCCCTCTATGTTTCGTTTCCGCTGAGGCAGTGAACGCTTGTGGGTATTTAGAACTAAAGAAGCTCGGGGTGTGGCGTTTGGAAAAATGAGTTTCTTGGAGGGCCACCACACTAGCCCTTAGGGATGCAAATGTTTGGAAAGCCTTTACCCGTTTTTGGGGAGAGTTTAGCCCTTTAACATTTAAGGTTAGTATATTTAGTGGAGCCATTGTTGGGTATATGGGGGGATCCTGATAGTTGGTAGGGGGCCCGCGCGAGCCGACCGGCCAAGAAGAGAAAGACGAGAATTAGTGAAGTAAGGTGAGAGTAAGAGAAAAGAGGGGGAAGGAGGGGGAAAGGACGTAAGCGTAGGGCAATGTACTGAGACACAGCCCATTTAGAGGGACTGCGGGTCAGCACTGCCCGACTGAATAGTGCACCAATTCCACGGCCAGTAAACTAGCCAAAGAGCGGGCGCGCTATAGAAGAGGGGCGCAATGACTGCTCCCCGCCGCAGACGGAGATAACAACATCAATACAGTTTGTATGTTCTGCAGATTTCAAAGTATGTACAGATAGTCATAAATACCTAAGTAGGGGTATGTTTGTAGATGAATAAAAAGAAAACAGGTGTTCATAAACATGGGGTATGGGGGAGGGGGCGAAAGAGGGAGGGGAGGGGAGAATGGGATGGGGGGGGGATGAGGGGGAGGGGAGGGAAGGAAGGGGGGGAGGGGGAAGGGAAGGAGGGGAGAGGAGGGGGAGAAAAGGAAAGGGGGAAAAGAGGGGGAAGGGGGAAGGAAAGAGGGGGATGGGAGGGGGAAGAGGAAGGTGGGGGGGGGGAAGAGGAAGGTGAGGGGGTGGGGAAGAAGGGGGGAGAGGGGGAGAAGGGGGTAGGGGGGGAAGAAGGAGGAGGGGGGGGAAGAAGGGGGTGGGGGGGGGAAGAAGGGGGTGGGGGGGGGAAGAGGAATGAGGAGGAGGGGAGGATAGGGGAAAGGGAACAATAAATTTTAGTAAATGAGATATAGAAATTCAAAAACTAATAGTCTGAGCTGCGCTACTAATTCTCCGTTTAGTACAAGGGGTACGAGCAGCAAAGACCATGAGAATTAACAATTGCGTTACACTAGCGCCTACTTAAAGTAAATTAAGGATATAAACTTAGTGTTACAGATGTGGGTTTGCAGGTAAATACTTTGGTTAACATCAAGACTTAAGACGCAAACCCTATAAAGATAAGAAAAAAGGGAACAAAAAAAAACCTAGAAATAATATAACTGAACCTGAGAGGGCCCAATGGGGCCTGGGTGCCCTGGAGATTAAAGTTCAGGACGCGATGAAAATCTGACGAGCTGTAGTCGTCGGACAGGTCACGGGTGCTGTCATGTCTTCTTGGGGAATCCAGAAGTCAGTATCTGTGGGTACCGCCAAGGACCTGCCTGTAAAAAAGAAAGAGTGGACAAAAAGTAGTTCGCAGATTATCAACGTAGAGCTTGGGACTTCGGGCTTGGTTGGTAGCATCCAGATGATCGAGCCGGAGTCCCTTTCCGGATTGATACAGGATCAGGGTTGTTTCGTTTCGGGGTCGTGGCATATGGATGGATGGCTGATCTTGCAGGTGTACGAGGAAGGGCAGTTTCTGATTGTTGTGGTGACGATGTCAGGTGGAGTGATTCCAGGAGCCTCTGGAGAGATTCAGGCGTGGTGCATGTGTGTTGTTGTCCCTGGTGGGAGAATTGGAGGGCAAACGGGAACCGCCATGTGTACTTGAGCTGGTGCTGTTGCAAGATTTGGAGCTGGGGTTTCATAGCACGGCGTTTTGCGATGGTGAGGGGTGCTAAGTCCGAGAACAGCTGGTACGTATGGCTTTGGAATTGTAGGGAGCTCTGGTTGCGGGCTGCTGTCATCAGCTGTTCTTTTGTACGAAAGAAATGCAGCTTGACAATAATGTCGCGGGGCGGGCCATCTGCTTGGCGTCGTGTTAGTGCCCTATGAATTCTATCGAATTCCAAGCGTTCGATAGGAATGGAGGGTGAGAGTTCCTGAAAAAGGGCAGTGGTAAAAGATTGGATATCATCAATCGATTCTGGTATACCGCGGAGGCGTAGGTTGGATCTACGCGAGCGATTTTCTGCGTCCTCTAAACGGGATAGTAGCATGGTGTTCTCTTCACGGAGAGCCGTGTGTTCTTGGGCATGTTCCTGGATTGTGAGCTCCATATCGTCCACCCTGGTTTCCAGGTCTGCTGTGCGCTGACCTAACTCGCGTATTTCACGAGTCAGACTGCTGGTAATCTGGTCAGATGTGGTTTTTAGGGCTTTATGGAGCATAGATTCCATGAGTCTAATAAAAGCTGCCTGTGACATACCAGGCTGTGAGATAGGAGGAGAATCACCTGGAATGGGGTGAAGATCGCTATCTTCCTCACTATCCAGCATCTCTGAACGAGCGGGTGAGGATGTAGGCTGCTCTGCCAGGGCTCGGGCCTTCGCCGCCATCTTGGAGGAGGCGCGGGCTAATGCCTCTTTGATGGGTTTGGTCTTTGTTCTGCCTCTGTGCCCCATAAGAACCATACCGGAGGGTGCTCAGACTTGTGAGGAAACGATACCTGAAGGAGGAAGCTGGTGGAGTGGTTCAGTCATCCGTACGAGTTCCGTGTATGCGGCGGGGAGTACGGAGCTCTACAGCGCAGCGTCTGCCATGTCGAGCCTCGCGCATGCGCCTCTGGCGTTGTATCTTCAAGGACTTTATCTATAAACTACCCCTCTCAGCAGGCTCCATTTGCGCAGTGGTGTAGAGGTTTCCTAAAATGTGTCACTTAACTCCACTTGCGGGACTAAGTTCAGCTGTCACTCTGGCTTCCATATTTATTAAGGAAATCTTTCATCTTCATGATATGCGCTCGCACATGGTCTCTGATAGAGGAGTTCAATTTACAGCTCGTTTCTGGAGGGCTCTGGCCACAGCCTTTGGAATCAAGTTGAACTTCTCCTCAGCCTTTCACCCACAGTCAAATAGGCAAACACAAAGGGTGAACCAGAAAGTTGAATGGTACCTTCGTACCTTCAATTCTGCCCATGAGGATGATTGAGTAGACCTTCTACCCTGGTCTGAGTTTGCCCCTAATAACCACGCTAATGCCAGCACTGGTGAATTTCCTTTTTTCAGGGTGTATGGTTGTCATCCTTCTGTACCATTCTCTGTAGCCATCTCTGCTGTGGTGCCAGCGGCTACAGAGACTCTACAATCCTGGGCAAGAAGTTATATTTGGGAGCCTCCAAGTACAAAGTAGCTGCAGATTGTCATCACCGTGTGAGTCCCAAATTTCTTCCTGGGAGACAAGGTTTGTCTCTCTACTAAGAATATTGTCTTAAAGTACCCTTAATTAAGTTTGCTCCTTGTTTCATTGGTCCCTTTACAATCCTCCCGCCAGGATAATCCTGATGCTTTCAAGCTCCGTCTCCATTCACGTTTAGGGATCCCTAATGTCTTCCATATTTCTCTCCTGAGACCGCACATCATCAATAGGTTTTCCCATCCTCTTCCTCCTCCAGTGATCAATACCACGGATCAGTATGAAGTCAAGCAAATTTTGGATTCTAAATACTCCAGCGGAAGGCTTTTATATCTTTGTTACATAGTCAGGTTGAAAAAAAACACAAGTCCATCTAGCTCAACCAATAAAAAAAAACACAACAATACAATCCCATATACACAATCCTATACTGCAGTTGATCCAGAGGAAGGTGAAAAACCCCAGCAAAGCATCATCCAATTTGCTACAGCAGGGGAAAAATGTCCTTCCTGATCCCCCGAGAGGCAATCTGATGTTCCCTGGATCAACTTTACCAATAAATATCAGTGCCCAATTATTCCACATTTTCACAGCTCTTACTGTGAAGAAACCTTTCTGTATTTGGAGACAAAATCTCTTTTCCTCTAGACGTAAAGAGTGTCCCCTTGTCCTCTGTGATGACCTTAAATTAATAACTCAACACCAAGTTCACTATATGGACCCCTTATGTATTTGTACTTGTTGATCATATCCCCCCTTAATCTCCTCTTCTTAAGAGAGAATAAATTCAGTTCCTCTAATCTTTCCTCATAGCTGAGCTCTTCCGTCAGTTTGCTTGCCCTTCTCTGCACTTTCTTCAGTTCCCTGATATGCTTTTTGGTGCCCAAAACTGAACTGCATTCCAGTTGAGGTCTTACTAATTCTTTTGTACAGGGGAAAAATTCCATGCCTCTCTTAATACAAGAAAGGACTTTGCTCACTATGGAAATTGCAGCTTGGCATTGCATGCTATTATTAAGCTTATGATCTACCAAAACCCCCAGATCCTTCTCCACTATGGATTTCCCCTGTTGTACTTCCCCTAGTATGTATGATGCGTGCATATTCTTAGACTCCAAGTGCATAACTTTACATTTATCAACATTAAACCTCATTTGCCTCATAGCTGCCCAATAAAACAGTACATTGAGGTCGGTTTGTAAGTTGGAGACATCCTATAATGATTATTCTTTATACATAGCTTGGTGTCATCTGCAAAGACTGAAATGGTACTTTTAATCCCAAACCCTATATAATTTATAAATATATTAAAAAGTAAGGGTTCCTGAACACTGAACCTTGCGGTACCCCCCTGATAACCTTAGACCATTTAGAGTAAGAGTCATTAACCACTACTCTCTGAATTCTGTCTTTTCACCAGTTTTCTATCCATTTACAAGCCTGTAGACTTTGCCTTACATATTAGCCTTGTGTGGGAAACTGTGTCAAACGCTTTTGCAAAATCCAAGTATACTGCATCCACAGCCACCCCTCTATCCAAGGTTTTACCTCTTCATAAAAAGAAATTAGGTTGGTTGACAACTGTCTTTCATTAATCCATGCTGTCTATTGCTTAAAATATTTTTTTCCAGCCAGAACTCATCTATATGGTCTTTTAATTAAATCTTATTTTATTCACTAGAGAAGCCAAGAAAGACAGATATTATCTTAAACATTACAAACAGTGATAAGATACACCAACAATATGCATCATGTGTGTCAGAACAAAAACATGTCTAGGTTACAAATAAAAGGATTGGAAGCATGTGAATAGGGCCCACCAGGAGACCTTTTGTGATAGCAATCCCTGTAAAAAAAAATACAAGTTAAAGTAACCTTCATCCTCATTTCAGTTAGGGGATCATAGATGCCCCGTACGTAGATCATCAGAAGAGATTATATAAAAATCTGTATGAAAAATATGACGTAGGGGTCACACATCGAATCAGTAACAATAGACAAGTCGAAGCCATGGTACGTTGGCTTGATGGATTCCTAAGGGTGTATTTAAATATAGAGAAAAGAAAAAGGAGCAGGGCAGAAAGATAGGGGACAAGGATCACTCCATTATGGTCCCAGGGCGACGTCATCCAGGCCGTGTTCAGCCCAGGAGATAAACTCAGAGGAGTATCGGAACACGGACCATGAATTCCAGTTGAGAGAAAACTGTTCGTCTTTACCATATTCCTCTGCCAACAGATGTTCAAGGTCACTTATGCGGTCCACTTCAGTAGCCCAATCCCCCAGGGAAGGCATAGTTGTCGATCTCCAATGACAGGGAATTACTACTCTGGCCGCCGCCAAAAAGTGTCGTAATACATCGTTTTTTGATGGATTTGAACATAGATAAGAGAGCCACCTCAGGTGAAGGGTGAATATCAGTTTGCAGTATAGTTTGAAGATCTGTTGCCAATATCCCTGCACAGGAGGGCATTCCCACCAGATGTGGAGCATGGTTCCCCGGGAGTTAAGACACCGCCAGCAGGTATCTGGTACTGCCGAGTTGAAATGGTTTATAGTCGATGGGCATCTGTACCATTTCGTTACCAGTTTAAATCCCTTTTCCTTGGTCTTAGTGGCTAGGGATAGTTTGTGTGCCAGCATAAAATATTTTTGCCAGTCAATAAGGGAGATAGAGTGTTGTAGTTCTGCCTCCCAGGCCACCGTAAACGGTGGTAGGTCAGGGGAGGAGATACTGACCAAGAGGGAGTAAAGTTCCGCCTGCATGAGCAGTTCTTCAAATCCTGTCGGTTCAGCAAGGATGTCTGGAATGGATGGGAAAGTCCAGATGTAGGAAGTAGTCTGTTGTCTCTGAAGCCACTGCATGGGGTGGCAGGAGGTCAGAACGGCAGGGGTATCTGTCCTTAAAGTGGGGTCTGCTGAAAGGACTTGGGCAAGGCTCCTATGATCTTCTTTTCGCCATGGTCCGAATCTTGTTACATACATAGCTGGTGGAAAGGCCGTGGTCCCAAAGAAGGGAGTCATAGGCCCCATGTGGTTTGATAAGCCCCTTCTGGTCAGCATACGATCCCAGATCTGGATCGTTTGACGGGTAAGGTTATTGAGGGGGCCCGAACCCCCCCAGACCATGGGCAAGGTCCATGGGAGAGCGGAGAGTTCTATTGTGTTCATGTGACTTTCCAACTGAACCCAAAGCTTGGTTGAAGAGTGGTGAAACCAATCTAGCATGTGAGTGAGCACTGCTGCTTTATGGTACAGGGAGGCGTCCGAGGCCCCCCCGAACCTTTGAAAGAGATAATGTTTCATACCGTATTCTGGGACAGGCAGCATTCCAAATAAATTTGGAAAACAGCTGGCGTAGTTTCTTGAAGTACGAATTAGGTATGTGTATAGGAATGGTTTGGAACAAATACAGGAACCGGGGGAGAACATCCATTTTCAGGGCATTCACTCTACCTAGCCATGTGAGCCGTTTGGACGCATAAGTAAATAAATCTGCTTGGGTCCTAAGGAGTAGGGGGACAAAGTTCTGGGAAAAGAGCTGGGATGCATCCGCCCATATTTGAATTCCGAGATACTTGATGGAAGTGGAACCAGTTTTGAAGGAGAAAGTAGTCGAGAGTCTTTGTAGGTCCGACTTATTGTAATTTACTTTGAGGTTGCTAACTGCTCCAAATTTCTGGAACTCCTGCAATACTTAGGGCAAGGATGTGTGTGGGTGTGTCATGAACAGGAGCAGCTATATGGTCTTTTATTAAACTCTCCAGTATTTTCCCGACAATAGAAGTTAAACTAACAGGTCTATAGTTACTTGGTAAAGACTTTCATCCCTATTTAAATATAGGCACCACATTGGCCCTACGCCAATCCAGTGGTACTATTCCAGTCATTAACGAGTCCCTAAAAATTAGAAACAATGGCTTTGAAATGACAGAGCTCAATTCTCGAGGGTGGATGCCATCTGGTCCTGGTGCTTTATCCACATTTATTCTGTCGAAATATTTCTGGACCTTATCACTTTTGAGTCATTGTGGACAATTTGGGGCTGTGTCAATACCATCCCCATTATGGTAATGAGCTCCCCCATGCTCCTTTATATACACAGAGCTACTAATCTAAATGATTAGTAGAGATATGGTCCTGAGGAAAGATGTTGGATACCTTCTACAGACGTCCCCCGTCTTTCATCAGAAGTTTCCTCTCAAGCTTGGCCCTAAACAAGTAGGGAGGGCTTGTAAGGGGGAGGGGGGGTACTGTCATGGTTTAGCCTGCAGTTTCCTACCTGTGTTTTCTTACCTCCTTGCTGCAGTGGTTCTGTTAGACCTCTGATTCCTATATAAGAAATGTGTGTGCAGCCAACATTGCCTGTGCAACTTCCTAGTTCTCTGAGCTCTAGTTTGCCTAGTAGTACCAACCCCGGCTTCCCCTTCTGCTTGTCTGCTGCCTGCCCTGACCTCAGCTTGTTTCCTGGATCCTTTTCTGTCTCCTGTTTCTTTGTACTCTGCATACTTGAGTGGTCTCCGTATCATCAGCTGGGTGTACCTGGGGGCCGTGACCTGTTTCCAGCTTCTTGCAAGTCCACCGCCATCATCAGGGGCCCTGGTGAAGAAGCAGGTTGAGGCTTAAGCCTAGTACACAAGGGGCCAAATGTAAGGCCTCCCTTGTGTACTGCAGTTGGTCCAACAGAAGCCGACCGTTCGTTCTGCCAATTGGCCAATGGCTGAAAGTGCTGACTGGAGTGTTCAGGCCGGGGGGCGGAACCCCCCCTATCAGAACACAATAGAACAGCAGAGGAGATCACTGTACTAACATCACATAGTTAGTACAGTGGCTCCGACCTGACCTGTCATCTTATTTTCGTTCAGCCCGCTCGGTTGAATGAAAAAACTAGTAGTGTGTGCCGGGCTTTAGACCCCCCAGGTTGGCATTCTACATATGCTGATTACCACTGACATTTGACACAAGCAGCCCAGCACTAAATTTTTAACAGCCAAGTGTAGTCAGAGCTGGGGGCCGTAGCCATTGGAGGAGGTATGTGCTGACCGGTGGGGGGAGGGGAAGGGGGCAACACAGATGAGTGAGTTCATGAGTAGAGTGGGCTAGGAAAGGGGGCTCTGGTTTATTTTTGTAAAAAAGTTTAACTTACCTTTTAAATTCCTTTTTGCTTTTTCTATAGCTACCATATTCAGTACACATTAATCTTAAAGTGAATCTCCAGGAAAAAATATTTTTAAAATCTGCTTTGTATAAACAAGTTATCTCTAAAGATGATAATCCCAGTTCTTGATCACTGGTGTGTAGTTTAAAACTTCTAACTAGTGCTGGAAAGTACAACAGTAATTAAGAGCAATGTCTATCATACAGTAAAGGGATCCAGTTTTTTACCCTCCATTTTCTCTCCCCGTTACCATTCACAAAATGTCCTTTATTCTTTTTACAGAATAAAAGGTGTTTGTGAATGGACAAGGGAGATCCTGTAATTTACCCGCTCCTCCTCTCCCACTGTCCATCACAGAACACCTTGTATTCTTTAAAGGGTACAAGACATTTTGTAAATGGACAAGGACAGAGTGCTAGAAATATAATGATGACCGTACTTCTCGGCATCAATGAACCTACGAGTTATACACTACACAACAGTGATCATTAGAGCTAACTTGTTTGTACAATTAATTCCCAACTATTATCAATAGATAAATAAATAAGTGAATAACCAAATCAAAATACAGTGTCACAATATGACACAATAACCATAAAAACTATTCTCAGTGCAGCACTGTGATATTACAAATGTATACATTCATAGATACACATACACCTGCTGGTATAGCAGGCAGGAAAGATCGTTTGTCAGAGTATTCGATAGAACGATCGTGAACTCAACAAATTTTGGATGAAAACCCTGAAAAAAAATGAGTGGTTGCCAAGTTTTAAATCCTACGCTTGATTTCAGGATATACGTGTACATTACAATAAGTATGATTTTTTTCTAAACAAAAACCACATTCAAACTTAGAATTTAATTTATTCGAGAAAATACCACCGGTGTATAACCAGCTTTGAACCAGAACTGTTTGTGGGTGGAGCTACAGTGGACTTAAGAGCAGAGCTTGAATTCACAAATAGATTAGTCTGTATCTCTGCAGATTTAGATTTACAGCCAAACGTAATCACATGCTTCACAAATTGGATTACTTATACTAATCATGCAAGTCTTTCCCCCTTTTGAATTAGTAGTTTACAAAAAAAAACTTGTCAAAGTCACATGACTGACTCTCCTCCAATCACACTGCATTAAGCAGAGTAAACTCCACCTTTTATTAACAGGTGGGCTGCAGTATGCATTAGTACAACCAAGTAAAATTGAGAAGGTGGAGGATCAATGGGCTATACATGGGGGTTAGATTTGAGCTATACTTCTACCTGTATCTGTGTGAACTCACCTCCTTCTTCCGTTCTGATGGTCTTTGTCTCACTTTCTGAGCCTTCACCTTTACCGTTGAGCACATGAACTGTGACTGAGTAGTTGGTAAAAGGCTTTAGGCTGTTGATGTTTGCATGAGTAACATTACCATACACAGTTATCTTATGTGTATGCCTCTCATTCTGAGCCGCATATTGGACCTGTGAAATAAAGTTGACAAGGAACTAAGACAGACTGTAAGGGCTCTTGAATAGTAACTTCTTTACATATTATACAGTTGCTATTAAGGCAAATCCTCCTACACAACTCACTTCATATGGTACAAAATACTCTGCTCCCGAGTTTGTCTCACTGAACTGCTGAGGAGTTTAACTGTCAGGTAATTTTAACTCCCCCCAGGCTTATTTTGCATAGAATCTGTTTACCTGTCATGTCATTTCAATCAGAAAGCTAAAAAGCAGCCCAGAAATGGAGTATGTACCGTATGTAGTGGGCCATGTTGGAGCACCTGCTTAGATCAATGATCCCTATAAGAGTGTAGCATCAGATTATAATTCTTCAGGCCTTCTTTAGTCCAATGAACTTTACTAATCATGCTAGTATACACCTTTCCCTCCATTAAATGAGGAGTTTCCAAAAAAAACTTGTCAAAGTCACATGGCTGGCTCTCCTCCAATCACACTGCTGCATTAAGCAGGGAGAACTCCCCTTTTTATTAACAGGTGGGCTTCAGCATGCATTAGTACAACCAAGTAAAATGGAAAGGCCATAACACTATCTGTTCTCCATTATAAAATAGCCCCTTCGAGGATATCATAGGCCAAACATTTTCTTTCCTGCTTTGGAATAATTAGACATTGGTTAGAACTCGCTAGGTAACTTCATTTGCCTTTGTCCCATTGAAGAAAAAATCTCTTGTTCCTGTATTGAGATGTAAAAAGAAGTCATAGCAAATCAAAGATTCTGTTTTTTCCTGTTTTGAAAACCCAAACATTTTTTTATTTAAATAAAAACGTTCATGTGCATTTAAAATTTATAGGCCTTTATATTGTGTACATATGTGGGCATTTCATTAAAGGAGAAGTGTGGGCTTTAAAAAAAAAAAAAAAACAACATCCACACTCACCCCAACACTGCAGCATCTGTATAATGCCTCACCTGACCCACTTCAGCTGTAATACTAAGGCTGGCCATTACATTATATGATTTTCTTACCGTATATACTCGAGTATACGTCGTTCTGAATATAAGCCAAGGCCCCTAATTTACCACAAAAAACTGGGAAAAACTTATTGACCCGAGTATAAGCCGAGGGTGAGAAATGCAGCAGCTACTGTAAGTGGAAAAAGAGGGTCAACAATGCCCATCTGCAGCTGCATGTCTCCCTGTGTCCTGTGCAGCCTGCATGTGTCCTGTGCAGCCTACCTGTGTCCTGCTCATGTGTCCTGTGCATGTGTCCTGTGCAGCCTACCTGTGTCCTGTGCATGTGTCCTGTGCAGCCTACCTGTGTCCTGTGCATGTGTCCTGTGCAGCCTACCTGTGTCCTGTGCATGTGTCCCTGTGTTCTGTGCATGTGTCCAGTTCAGCCTATCTGTGTCCTGTGCATGTGTCCCTGTGTCCTGTGCATGTGTCCTGTGCAACCTACCTGTGTCCTGTGCATGCCTCCGTGTGCCTATCTGCAGCCTCCGTATGGTGATATCCACCTATCAGCATGTCAAAAATAACATTCGGCAGCCATTCTACTATTCAAAACGCGCGCCTCTTCCTCGTCTGTGATAGGCAGAACACTCCATTTCCCAGCAGTCAGCGGTCAGCCTATCACGGACATTCTCTCATCACCATACCATGGGCAAGGATGAGAGAATGTCAGTGATAAGCTGTACACTGACTGCCTATCACAGACATTCTCTCATCCCCATACCATGGGCGAGGATGAGAGAATGTCCGTGATAAGCTGTACACTGACTGCTGGGAAATTGAGTGTTCTGCCTATCACAGGCGAGGAGGAGGCGCGGCTTTTGAATAGTGGAATGGCCACCGAATGTAATGTATCACACGCTAGCCGCCGTCTGTCTGCATGACACGCTGATCATGTAGGCAGACGGCGGTGACTCGAGTATAAGTCGAGGGGGGGCACATTCAGCCTAAAAAAAAGGGCTGAAAATCTCGACTTATACTCGTATATATACGGTATTCGATTTCCTTTACATTTACCTTCAACTATATGGGGCAAGGGCCTGCCTGATTGCATACAAATCAGGTGTTTAGGTTTGATCTCATATTATTTGGTTTTGGTAAATCTAAAGGAAAATTGCACAAGATCAATGTATAATGTATGGCCAGCCTAAGCACTGAGCGATCTCATGACTGCTGATCAGTTCTTGGTCTCCTCTGAGTGGAGAGCTTCAATTACTGCTCTCTGCTCCACCCTTCCAGCACTCACACTGAAGCACCCAGGCAGGTGACAGGCAGACCCGGGTGGCTCTGTGTCTCATCTGCTTTTTGAAAGGTAGAGCCAGCTGTCAATCGGGCAGTGGGGTGGATCCAGAATATATTGTTGGGATCCTCCCTGATCCCAACACAGTTCTACCACTGCCACTCTGCAAAATGCCACTATAAGCTGACTAAATGTAATTCTGCTCCTATGACCCACAAGATAAGCAGTGTCATACCTACAGGGGAGCAATCCCTCCCCCCAGGTCTTCCTTGCCCCCCCCTGCTAAATTAGGCTGCCGGGCAGTCAGGAGAAAGTGGAAGTGGGCAGGACAGAGAGGATGATTGGCACGCAATTACAGGAAGGATGCCCTGTGTGTCTCTCCCTCCAGCAGCTGAAAGCAGTTTTCTCTCCCTCCCCCTCCCACCAGCTTTCAGCTGCTGGAGGGAGAGACATACAGAGCATTGTTCCTGTAATTGCTGTGCCGATCATCCTCCCTGTCCTATTGTTCAGAGTTTGCAGTCTGGGTCTCCTGCTTGTCATGATGACCAAGACCCAGCTGGAACAGCAGCGTACCCGACCACCAAAGGGAGGGGGGGATATTTGCTTTGCAATCACATGCTCAGTGTTAGCCAATAATGCCTTGTCCATGATGCAACCCCTCCCACTACATTTCAACTTCAGTTCTAGAGAAAGAAGAAGCTAGAAATCACCCTTAGCTCTCTAGCTTTCATGTTAATTTTTTTTTTCTTTGTTTACTTCATGGAGGGGGGATAAGGAGGTTTTGCAGCGGCAGGAAAAGCAATAGGTTTGTTCTTTTAGTGCAGGTAATGGGGAAAGAGGGAAACAAGACCAGCATTCTCTTACAATATATTCATGTTGTCATGTATTTATTCAGACACCAGGCTGTTGAAGATCCTAAGTGACAGTGTCAGAGAGGCAGACAACAGACTTAGTGTTACTAAACCCAGGACCCTGCATTCGTTATATCTGGTATATCTTTTCTCATCAGCAGTATATAGCAGTCTTGTGACTTCTATCAGTTCCTAGTTAAAGCTTGTAGGAGGAGTTTTCATACTGCACTGAGCTTTCCTTTTAGGATGCAGGACACCTGACCCTCTGTCTGGACAGTGCTGATTGGCCCTGTGCTGATCACATGCACTCTATCAAGAAAGGAAAAAAAACTCTCTAGCAATACACACCTGACTAAGCAGACATGATTGTGACATGGTAGTGTGGCAGTTAGGGATTGAAATCAGGTGTGCGGAAGCGACACTGTGACCTGTGATCTTTGACTCCTCCCATGTTGTTCAGGTTGGCATTTAGCACAGCTATATTTACAATTATATTGGAAAAAAGACTGCATATACAAGGACTAGAACAAAGAGCCTATGTATAGAGAGCCAGGATGAGGGTTGGAGGCCCAAATATACAGAAGCAGACAGAAAAATGATCTGGGGAGGAAGGAGTGGATGCACCTGCACAGAAGAATAATCTGCACTAAATGTGAATGAAAATGCAAAAAAGAAACATTCTAGAGAGTGTGGAGAAGTGTTGAGAACTCAAAGTAGACAAAAAAGTATCTGGACAGGAAAGGATGTTTCTATCTTCATTGAACAACAACCTATAAGGAATGTGCAGACAGACTGAGAGGAGAGACACTGGCACACTGGAACAGAGATGTGCAAACTGATTGAAAGAAAAGTTCCTTTCCCCAAGTGATGTGGTGTCAGAATATTGCTTTGGAGAGCTTATTCTCCTGATGCCTGTTTGACTCAGTGCTGATGGCAGTGGGGTCCATGAATATTGGTAAGTGTATTTAACCCTTCTTTGGGTGATGTACACAGTGGTGATCCCTTGAATGAACTCTTTATGGTTTCCCATCTCAGCAATCAACCCTATGGACTTTTCTTTACACGCTGTTCATTTGTATATTTGCACTATATGCACGTGGCACTTTGTGAATTCATGTATTGAGTTAAGTGTTGCGCTTCAATTTTCATTTTGCACAAGTCACTTTATATTAAAATTCTAGCGCAGCACTTTTTTCCCTTAACAATATGCATGTGTAGCCTGACTCTTATCCGGACCTGTTTTGGAGTCAGAGGAAGAAGAGGAGGATCTGTGCATACAAGATCAAAAATCCCCAGGTCTTCCTTGCCCCCCCCTGCTAAATTAGGCTGCCGGGCAGTCAGGAGAAAGTGGAAGTGGGCAGGACAGAGAGGATGATTGGCACGCAATTACAGGAAGGATGCCCTGTGTGTCTCTCCCTCCAGCAGCTGAAAGCAATTTTCTCTCCCTCCCCCTCCCACCAGCTTTCAGCTGCTGGAGGGAGAGACATACAGGGCATTGTTCCTGTAATTGCTGTGCCGATCATCCTCCCTGTCCTATTGTTCAGAGTTTGCAGTCTGGGTCTCCTGCTTGTCATGATGACCAAGACCCAGCTGGAACAGCAGCGTACCCGACCTCCAAAGGGAGATTTTGATACCCGACCACAATGCAGAGGATTAACCCCTTACGTTCCACAGTGAGTAGAACAAGCATGCTTTTACTGCATATACAGATTAATTTTACTTTTGTGGGTTTAGTAACACTTTAATGCATTCCTTTAAACCAGCAGGAATCATGTTTATTACAGGGAATCTCTGACTGGGAGAAAATAATGCAGGATCTATTTGTGTTCTGTCCATCCCTCCCTCTGCTTGCTTCATCTTTAACTCTTACAATCTCACTTACACGAGCTTTGCTCTCCAAAGAGCAATGCACATTCAGATCACTCTTCAGAGAGCAATAGACATACGGTGAGGAGGCATTGTATCACCTCCCCACTGTCTGCTTATGCGGGATCTCCTCTGGGGTGTGGCTCCACCCCCAAGCTGCCAGACTGGCTGGCGCCAACAGTTCTGATAAGCAAGAGATACAGCTGGAACCTGGAGAACCGGAGTCGCCAAAATAACTTTGATTGCGACTCCGGGGACTGTCTGAAGCAACATGCCCTTAGAACTTGATGGACACTGTATCGGCAATTCTAAACAAGGTTATGGACTCTAGACCAATGGAATTTGACAGAGTGCACAGGGCCCTAAACCAGCTGATCCTGATTGTCCGAAAGATGTGATCTGCCGTCTGCATCGCTTCACACAGAACAAACAAGTCCTCAGCAATGCATGGACAAAGGGGGCCCTTGATTTCGATGGAGCCAGTGTCACTATACTGCCTGATGTCTCCAGAGCCACCCTACTAAGAAGAGCAATGCTAAAACTGTTGCTGGAGTTACTCTCCCACACAGCCGATTCAGAACTACCTAAGGGATTGTTCTGCCCCCCTGTCCCCCCCTGTCCCTTGTCTCCCCTGCTTGCTCCTTTTGAACTACACCCTGTTCACCCACCGTGGTGCCAAAACTTCTGCGGATCCTGACAGAAAAATTGACTCTGCAGAGTCTATGAGTGACCAGACAGCACCCCCCTGCTAGGGAGGAAATAAACTGACGTATGTGCTCCTATGGGGGTTTTTTCATGCTGTGGTGTCTCATGGGCATACCCGTGTTCAGTCTGACCTGTCAACCCGTGGTGGGAATGGGGGTATGGTGGAGAGATTGGCAGCAATTTCTGCTTAACAGTTCTATTTTCGTGTTGCAGTAGAGCAATTGCCATTAGTTTGTTGGGCTTGCAAGGTTGGGGTTGTGGGTTAGCACTTGTTCACGTCTTATACTGTTTTACCAGTGCTGTGATGATATTTAATTTACTGTGTGTTCCAGGAGCTGGTTTCTGGAGGTGCTGCCTGGATTTGTGCTTGCTGTCCTTTTCCCTTTCCCTTGTTCTCTCCTCCCCCACCCATGTCCCTGCTCCTCTAGTATCCCCTTTATTTTCCTGCTCGATCTGGCAGTCTTCTCCAGATAGCCAGCTATTGGGAGTCCCTGTATAGACCTTTAAGTTTGACCATTTTTGAACCACAATGCATGATTTGCAGCTGCAAAGTAATCCTTGTCTAGCAGTTTGGTGGTCTTTGCTAGTACGATGTTACTATATATTTGTTTAAGGGTCATGTTACTTTGCCCACTTTCTGAGTGACTACACTGGTAGAGTTTACATCACCTGGCTGTCTACTTGCTATAGTTTTTGTTTTTCTCTTTTTAAATCTATTTTCAATTGGGTTTTGGAGGGATAGGGAGTCTCTGTGCTCAACCTCCTCCCCACATAGGGCCGCAGCCTTTTGGCAATTTCTTTTTAGTTTATTTTCCTTTCTGCTTTAAATAATTTTGTTGTGCTACTGGGGTGCTTTGAGATTTTCTCTTTGCTACGCCTTAGGCGTATTAGATCTAAAGTACTAAGCTGGCAGCCTGTTGGTTGCTCATCTACCAACCTATTTTTCTACCCTTTTTACCTCCTCTCCTCTTCCCTTTATCCTCATCCTACCTCACCTCCCTCCCCCTCATCCGCCATCTTCCGTGATGGCCTTAGGTAAAACAGAATCAGTGCGTCTGGTCTCAATCAATGTTAAGGGGCTGAATACCCCAGAAAAATGCTCCATAGTACTCTACAATCTGAAACATATGAAGGCCCGTCTCTGTTTCCTTTAGGAGACACATTTCCGTGCTGATAAAATACCTAAACTCCATGATTGCATTTTTCCCAACGGCCTACCACAGTTGCTCTTCTGATTCCAAGTCCAAAGGGGTTTCCATATTGCTACATAACTTAATCCCCTCGTCATTTAGAGATAGGCGGTGTGATGCAGAGGGCAGAGCTCTCTTCCTAAAGGCAATCATTGGTCACTCGAGGGTCACCTTGGTGAACCTGTATCTTCCCAGTTCAAACCAGATCTCCTTTCTGGAACCCATCCTTGCTAAACTAAGTGACTTTGCAGAGGGCATGGTGATCGTGGGGGGTGATATGAACTTCACAATGGACCCAATCCTAGATGCTTCCCGGAAAGCTTCCCACATCTCCTATGCAGTGTTGAAACATTTAAAGAAAACATTTCACACTTTCCATCTGGTTGATGTGTGGTGTGTCCTTCACCAGAACCACTGGGACTATACCTTCTATTCTCATCCCCATGATTCATACTCCAGAATAGGCCTCTTTATGCTTCCTCAATCGCTCCTGTCCAAAGTTCATTCTTTCTCCACCCACCAGCTCCTCTCTCCCTGGGCAGATCCAGCATCAAGCTGTTCCCGTCGTTCCCACCGGGTGAGGGGGGTGATCGGCTGCCGCCGACTCCTCTCCCCATGCACATCCAGCTCCACGAGGGAGCTGCCTGCCTGGTGCCCCCGCTGGGGGGGTGATCGGCCGCCTGCCCGCCAGCTCCTCTCTTCCCATGCACATCTTGCTCCATGTGGGAGCCGCCCGCCCACTTTTCCGGGTATTGGGGGGGGGGTGTAATCAGCCGGCCACCTGCCTGCTCCTCTCCTCATGCGGCTCCACGAGGGGGCCGCCTGCCCTTTTCTCCCAGTGCTCATATGGGGGGATAGGCGGCCACCCGCCCGCCTGCTTCTCTCTCCCCACAATTAGTATCGCTGAAGCACAGAGGACATCAGACCTACGCATAGGACAGGTCTGTTGTGGCTTGCAATAGATGTACCATGCTGGATTGTTATTAGTTTTCATTATCGTTTTTCATTGTGGTTTTAGTCGCATGTCATTCGCAAGCTTACATAAGGTCACATTCATTGTCAGCAGGGCTTGGCTTGGCAAGATGGGGAGGATGTAAACCACATACATTGCTGCTTTTACTTGGTTATTTTGTTTCTTTGGTCAGTGTTTCTATCATAGCGTTTTTCTGCCCCAGCGTTTCTGTCATACCGTTTTTCTGCCCCGGCATTTCTGTAATAGCCTTCTGCCCCAGCATTTCTGTCATAGTGTTCTGCCCGGCATTTCTGTCTCGGCATTCAGTCTCGGCATTTCTGTCATAGCCTTCTGCCCCAGGATTTCTGCCATAGCGTTCTGCCCCAGCTTTTCTGTCATAGCGTTTCTGCCCCAGGGTTTCTGTCATAGCGTTTCTGCCCCAGGGTTTCTGTCATAGCGTTTCTGCCCCAGGGTTTCTGTCATAGCATTTTTCTGCCCCAGGGTTTCTGTCATAGCGTTTCTGCCCCTGCATTTCTGTCGTAGCGTTCGGCCCCAGCATTTCTGTCACAGCTTTCTGCCCCAGCATTTGTCATAGTATTCTGCCCCAGCATTTCTGTCACAAAGTTCTGCCCCAGCATTTCTGTCTCGGAGTACAGTCTCGGCATTTCTGTCATAGCGTTTCTGCCCCAGGGTTTTTTCATAGCGTTTTCTGCCCCAGAATTTCTGTCATAGTGTTTTCTGCCCCAGAATTTCTGTCATAGCGTTTTCTGCCCCAGAATTTCTGTCATAGCGTTTCTGCCCCAGGATTTCTGACATGGCATCTCTGCCTCGGGATTTCTGTCATGACGTTTTTCTGTCATGGTGTTTTTCTGTCATGGCGTTTTTCTGTCATAGTGTTCTGCTCAGCATTTCTGTCTTGGGGTTCAGTCTCAGCATCTCTTTCATAGCACTTCTGCCCCAGGTTTTCTGTCATTGCATTTCTGCCTCAGCGTTCTGTTGTTGCGTTTCTGCCCCAGGATTTCTGTCATGGCATTTCTGCCCCAGGATTTCTGTCATTTCATTTCTGCCTCAGCGTTCAGCATACCTGTCATAGCGTTTCTGTCATAGCATTGCTGTCCTTGCGTTTCTGCCCCAGGATTTCTGTCATGGCATTTCTGCCTCAGCGTTTCTGCCCCAGGATTCCTGTCATTGCATTTCTGCTTCAGCGTCTAAGTCTCAGCATTTCTGTCATAGTATTTCTGCCCCAGGATTTCTGTCATTTCGTTTCTGCCTCAGCGTTCAGTTTCAGCTTTTCTGTCATAGCGTTGCTGTCCCTGCGTTTCTGCCCCAGGATTTCTGTCATGGCATTTCTGCCCCAGGATTTCTGTCATTGCATTTCTGCCTCAGCGTTCCAGTCTCAGCGTTCTGTCAGCGTTTCTGCCCCAGGATTTCTGTCATGGCATTTCTGCCTCAGTGTTTCAGTCTCAGCGTTTCTGCCCCAGGATTCCTGTCATTACGTTTCTGACTCAGCTTTCAGTATCAGCATTTCTGTCACAGCATTTTCTGTCAGGGCGTTGCTGTCCTTGCATTTCTGCCTCAGGATTATTTCATAGCGTTTCTGCCTCAGCGTTCAGTCCCAGCATTTCTATTATAGCCTTTCAGCCTCAGCCTTTCTCAGAGGGGCGTTGTTGCCATAGCGTTGGACCCAAAATCATTGCTGAACTTTTATAAGGATCAATATTGTTTTATACATTTTTCTTTCAGCTTGATCTTTTTGATAATGTGATGTCATATCTTCGAAACTTTCACAATTGAGGCACACCTCTGTGTCACAGACAGAGCCAGGACAGAGGCTGTTGGAGAGGACTGTGTGCAAGCCTGTTGCCTTTTGATTATGGGCCCTGGATTTTCAATGGAACAATACTCTTTGTGAGGTGAATGAGAAATCCAGTCTGAACTGTATTAATCGGACTCAGTCATGTATATATTGTATGGGGACTCCTTACTGTATATTTGTGTCCCTGAAGAGGGAGGGGGGATTCCTCCAGCAGCCCCCTGCTGATAAGACTGATTCATTCTGCTGGGACACATCCTGTGAGGAGATGCTGGTGTTATCAACATGTGTTTATGTTAATTGAGAGAGCTGATCACATTAGCCACCAGCCCTGGCTAATTGTATTAATGTGTGAAGCCCGGTGCCCACAAGACTGTCATCTGGTCTGGGTACATTTTGTAGTAAATTAGGTCATGTTAATTAGGTTAGCTTTGAGTCATCCCTGATATAAAAAGGTCTGTGAGATCTCAAAATAAAGGCAGTTCTGATGTACTCCGAGACTGGTGTTGTCTAGTTCTTGGGGTTTCTATAGCCAGATCCATTGGACTCGTGTTCCAGAACTTAGGAAGCGGTATACAGACGGAAGCACTCAAGCGGAGTGTGGGGCGTTCCGTGACATTGGTGGCAAGCAGCGGGAAAGCTTCCTGAAGTCTGAAGTCTGGGACATCCAAACCTCCAACTGGATCCAAGATCAGCATAGCAGACTTCAGTCACCCCAGCGGAGATATGGACCTGGCATCAGAATTCCCGGGGCTGCTGCGGATCATCCTTTCAACGTACACCAGGACTGTGTCTGAGGATGAATACCTGGAGCTCAGGCAGCTGATTCGGGTGGAGCTCTGGATTGCAGCCCTCCGTCTCGCTGGTATAAAACAGGGCAAGTGCTTTCCAACCCAAGAGCAACGGGCCAGTGACCAACGGGCATTGCGGATGGCATTCCTGGGAGAGCAGCCCCAGGAGCAATGGGTGACTGAGTTGGACAGGTTGGTCCAGCAGGAGATAGAGCTGGACAATCGATATCGGGCTCTGCAATGGCACGCAGAGGAGGGATATTTAGGGGAGACAACAGAATGCTCTCCGGAGGGATATGACTTTGGCGGCCCTGGATTGCTGTGGGAGAACCTTACAGATCTTTTTATGTTTGGCGATGAAGGGGAACCTGACTTTGAGGACATGAGAGACTATAGAGAGTCTATGCTCGGTCTTGCAGGGGTCTCAGAGCTCAAACCTGATCTGGACCATTTGCTAAGGAAGGAACAGCATCTGGAAAGGGCATACAGGAAACTGCTAGAACAAGTTCAGCAGCATGCCAGAGAATCGGCAGTGGAAAATCCAGAGATTGCCGTCCCCAAACCTGAAGTGCTGACAACAGGGCAGAGCTCTGCTAACCTCTGTCCAGAAATGATAACATCTTCTGGGTTCCATGGACAGGAGATGGTGAACCCCTATTTCCCGACATCAGTTGCAGAGACATGGGATTTGATAGACTTTTCTGCTGAGGAAGAACAACCTTATGAGCCTCCAGCAGAAGAGCTGCTATCAGGGCCAAAGTTCACTGTGTTCTGCCCAGCACCAACAGTGGCTTCGGCCTTCCTGAGAGAAGAGGTAGTCGGCCTTTCTCCCACAACACTGACAGGGACATGTGATTTTCTGCCAGCAGCATCTATGGAGTTAAAACAAATTTCTCCAGCTGAAGATCTGGTAACTGAACAGAGGGTCCAAGACCTCTGTCCCACACTTTTACCACTTCCAGAGACTGGGGATTTAATAGACATTTCTGTAGAGGAGGAACCACCTAGCAAACCCCCAGCAGAAGTGCTGGCAACCGGACAGAGGGTCCAAGACCTCTGCCCCACACCTGCAGCAATTGTGGAGGCTCAGGCTGAAAAGATGGCAATCACTTCCCAGCAGCAGATACAGGGGGAGAAGGGAGAGGAGGTGTGTGTTGTCCCTCCCCAACAGTTGGCCAGGGTGGAGGAAGTGGGCTTTCCTCCCCAGCAAAGATCCGTGTACCTGGGAGACAGTACCATCGACATGTCGTCCCAGCAGCCAGATGAGGGAATGGAAAAGGAAGCAGCCGGCTCACCTCCCCAATGGCAGCTACACAGTTTGGGAGTGGAGGAAGCCAGCTGCCTGCCCCAACAGTTAGCCGGAGCAGAGGATGCGGAGTCCCCAGCAGAAGTGCTGGCAACAGGGCAGAGTGCTACCAACCTCTGCCCAGCACCGGCAACAACTACAGAGTTCCAGGGAGGCGGGGCAGTCGGCCTCCCTCTCCAACAGTTAGCCGGAACAGATGGTGTGGGGTTTCCAGCAGAAGGGCTGGCAACAGGGCCGAGGACTGCTGGACTCTGCCCTCAACTAACAGAGGATGGATTTCCTGTGAAGGTGGATGGGACTTCAGTCTCCACCTGTATACCCCAGGGATGCTGGGCAGTGGGCCCAGATCCCCAACAGCATGACAGAGTGAGCCCAGTCACCCTGTCTTCTCCCCAGCGGCAGATATGTTCTCTGAGAGAGGCAGAGGATGGCTGGGTGAGTAATGCACTGTTTGGGATAATTTGTTTGGGGTACTGTGTGGGTACAGGCAGTAGAGGACTGGAGCTGTTTACTAACTTCGGAGTCAACCCGTCTGGGGTCTCCTCCTGTGTTAGTCTCCTGCCGAAAGGGGAGAAATGTCACAGACAGAGCCAGGACAGAGGCTGTTGGAGAGGACTGTGTGCAAGCCTGTTGCCTTTTGATTATGGGCCCTGGATTTTCAATGGAACAATACTCTTTGTGAGGTGAATGAGAAATCCAGTCTGAACTGTATTAATCGGACTCAATCATGTATATATTGTATGGGGACTCCTTACTGTATATTTGTGTCCCTGAAGAGGGAGGGGGGATTCCTCCAGCAGCCCCCTGCTGATAAGACTGATTCATTCTGCTGGGACACATCCTGTGAGGAGATGCTGGTGTTATCAACATGTGTTTATGTTAATTGAGAGAGCTGATCACATTAGCCACCAGCCCTGGCTAATAGACGAATGGTCTAGGCTGAGGAGGGGGGAGATTGTTGTTTGTATTGTTAATTGTATTAATGTGTGAAGCCCGGTGCCCACAAGACTGTCATCTGGTCTGGGTACATTTTGTAGTAAATTAGGTCATGTTAATTAGGTTAGCTTTGAGTCATCCCTGATATAAAAAGGTCTGTGAGATCTCAAAATAAAGGCAGTTCTGATGTACTCCGAGACTGGTGTTGTCTAGTTCTTGGGGTTTCTATAGCCAGATCCATTGGACTCGTGTTCCAGAACTTAGGAAGCGGTATACAGACGGAAGCACTCAAGCGGAGTGTGGGGCGTTCCGTGACACTCTGTATCAAAGAGTTATATTGTTGAGCAATGGATGGGTATAGCACTTAATGATACATCATAAGTATGAATGAGCATTCATAACAAGCGCTGTTAATACTTCCTTCCTCTAAGAAAGTATACAGTTATTGCATCATAGTTTTGGTTTATAACGGCAGCTAGAAGTGCGTTAATTTTTTCCTTCCATTTGAGCGCTAGGATCAGAGTGTTCTACTATCTCTGATATTCTCTTTATAGTCATTGGTTGTTGTATATGGTCATGTCTGTTTACTGGGGAAATGCGGGAGACATGGGACAAGTAACATGCTTTATACCATTAGACTGAAGGGCGCATGTTAGCGCAGGTGAGATTGATTATAGCCAAATCTCCACCACAGATGCGGGCCAGGACCTTAGGGGAGAACAGAACCTCATTCACAATCGAATTAGTAGGCTGTCTGATGTGTTAGGTAGGTTCTGCTTTGCAAAAGAACTAATTTTTCATCTGTTGGTATAATGCTGAGATTTTTATTGTATGTTTGTTATGTGTAAGTAACCGTATGTTGTGTATGATTTGTCAGTATTGATTGGGATTGGGATTATTTGCCTCTGCTATGGGACCTCTGCTATGGGACCCATGTGTGTGTGACTGAGCAGTTTGTTTTGGCTTGGCGGGGGAGGGGCGGCCAGGCATGGCTGTCCCATCACTTACAATGGGGAAAGTTGGCTACTCCCTGTGGACGTTTGCATGGGGAAGAGCTCTTTTTGTTTTATGAAAAGATCATGTATGCAAGCATCACTGCTGAAATGTCTTGTTCCTATGGGTTGCTGATGCCAGAATAAGTGTGTGAACTTTGTTTGAGAACAGAGTGTATGTTTGAGCCATGTTATTGTGTGTGTTGTTTGGTTGGCCAGGGTCCCTAGTAGTATATAGCCTAAAATGTTTGTAAGTGTTCATGTGGTGTCTCAAATGTGTAATTTTGTGGGGAGAAGTTTATGTTTCTAGTGAAGAAATCTTGATTTTGGTGGGATCAACAACTGCATTTCATGTGTTAGTGGCGCCATTTTGCTGTGGCCTGGCTTTCGTCTGCCATTTTCTTTTGTTGTCACCATGCGGCCATTTTCATCGGCTGTTTTCACCATGAGACCGTGGCTTGATGTTCGATTGTTGCAACTAAAAATGTGATTTTGGTTTGTAAAGGAGCAGTTTAAGGATTTTGTGCTGTTTGGCCTGTGGGTCATGTAAGCTGCTCCAATTCCTGTGTGTGTAGCCATGCGGTCTGGGCATCTTGTCTCTGGGCACCATTTCCTTTTGAGTTCAATCTTTTCAGGTTTGGCTGTTTTTGTACTTTTTACATACTTTTCAGTGAATTTACTAACTGTAACTGAGTTTTTGTACTTTTAAAACAGTGTGTGTTATTTTTATTTTTAATTGTTTGGGAATTTTCAGAGAGCAATTCATGCCCCCGCCCACCTATTGTTTTGGGTTTTTAGAGCTGAGGTTTGTATTGTATAGCCTGCAGTAGGAAAGAAACGCTTTGGTTGACCTCCTTGAGCCATCTTTTTACAGGAGTTTCAGTTTTTGACTTTTGTTGCGCTGTTGTGTGCTATTTCGGTCTTAAAACTTGTGGTTTGACTGCCCAGGGGATATGTGAGTCAAGGGAGATTCCCTCCCATTTACAATATGGGGGTTTATTACACCCTTTCCTGGACAAAAGCTTTTTAAATTGTTGAAGTATATATGATGTTAGCCATAGATTTTTTAATGTCTTGATAGACATAATATGAAACTAGGCTTCCCCTCCCCCTCCCTGTTCATTGATATTTAAATAAACCAGTTAGATGGATTTTTAGAGCTGAGAAGACAGGAAGTTCTTTACAAGATGTCATGTGCAACAGGAAGTTGGTGGGAGGAGCTTGGGGTCTGTCACGTACCTGACGGTAGAGCCTGATGTGCAGGGAACGGCCTCTCTTGCTCCTCTGATTCTGGCCCCCTGATAGAGTAGACAGGAGGAGCAGAAGTGCAGAGTCGCACAAGTGCCAAACAGTTCGTCTTCACTGTAATGTAGAACAGCGGCAGGTGGCACGGTGCTGGAGCAGGGTTCTCCAATGAGCGGAAGATGCAGGTCGGGCAAGCCGGGTCAAACACTGGCAGGAATGTCAGGAGCAGAAGCGGAGGCAGGTGCGTAGTCTGCATTTCATGTGTTAGTCTGCATTTTCATGTGTAGAAGGAGCAGGCAGATGCAGAGTCAGAACAAGCCGGGTCAGATGCAGGCAGCAGGTAGCAGAGTCAGAGGCAAGCCGAGTCGGTAAACAGGTGCAGGTATCACGGGTAAAGCAGGCAGGAACACACGGGAACGCTGTAGAACGGACAGCACTAGATGCAAGCACAGACCAAGTTTAAATAGCCTCTTGGTAATGTGCACACAGGTGAACCGAAGGTGTTCTGACAAAGGCTGAGGTCACAGGTCGACCTCTCCTTCGGCCATCTTGAGTACTGGCTAGTCTTCCCTGACAGGCTGAGGTCACAGGTCGACTTCTCCTTCGGCCATCTTGAGTACTGGCTGGTCTTCCCTGACATTGCCCCCCCCTAACGGGCAGCCTCCGGATGCCCAATCTGGCTACTTTGTCAGGATAGGTCCTCTTAAAGGTTCGGATCAGTTCTTGGGCATGAATGTTGGTTTCAGGTTCCCACGAATTGTCTTCAGGACCGTAACCCCTCCACTTAATAAGATATTGAACTTGACCTCTCCTTCTCCTGCAATCTAAAATCGCCTCTATTTCAAATTCCTCTTCGCCATCTACCACCACAGGTTCGGGTGGCTCTGTATTCCGATCCGGAAAAGAGTTGGGGATGGCGGGCTTCAGTAAGGTTATATGAAACACCGGGTGGATCCTGAAGGTCTCCGGTAACTCCAGCTCATAGGCAACATCGTTAATTTGTCTCTTTACAGGAAACGGTCCCACGAATCTGGGGCCTAATTTCCTTGAAGGACAGGTTAGTTTCAGATTTGTTGTGGCTAACCAGACTTGGTCCCCCGGGTTCAGGATCAGGTCCCCTCTTTTCTTCTTATCGAAGATCTGTTTATTATAAGCTTGAGTCTTGGCCATTGTCTCTTGTAGCAGCTTGTTGTTGGATCTAAAGAAATCCAATGTTTCAAGTACAGCGGGTACCAGGCAAACTCGGCTAAGGGAAGTAAGGACACTCAATCGTCTTGTGAAAAGGAGGAGAAGCAACGCAGATATTGTTCCAGTGTCTGGTTGGTCCTTTCTGTCTGACCATTAGTCTGCGGATGATAGGCTGAAGAGAATGAAAGTTCAATAACCAAGAATTCACACAAGGATCTCCAGAATCTGGAGGTGAACTGGACCCCTCTGTCTGAGACGATGTTAGCCGGAACCCCATGGAGTCTTACAACCTCTCTGATGAAGATCCGTGCTGTCTCTTGTGCAGAAGGGGTGCCCTTCATAGGAATGAAGTGGGCCATCTTGGACAATCGATCAACGATTACAAAGATAGAGGAGGATTTTCATGGTGTTTTTAGTTGTGGGACAAACACGTTTAGAAGGCTGTATATCGTGAGATGGGTGGGGCCATGTATAATAGTCGGAATTCCAGTGCGTGATTGTATTAGCATAAACGTGAGGAGTAGTAAGCTAGCAGCCCCGCTCAGGCCTTGTACAATAATCGGGAAGTGGGGGCCGGTTATAGTGATAAAGGCACAAACAATAACCACTCCAAAAGTAAAGCACAAGTTTCTCTGGACGCAGAGTTCACCAAAAAAAGTGATTTGAATCATCATGGGCAATGGGTCCTCCATGCAACCCAGTCAGACAGCTACACAATACATGAAATCTGGGTATGGGGCTAAGGCCATTAGACCCCTTAAAGATTTGCATATATGGTCAGTGGGTACAGTAAGGTGTATTCCTTTGGAAGGTACTTTTGATGTCTGGAGGTACGAGACCCCAGAATAAAAATACCTTGGAAGTAGTTCAGCTGTGGCTTCAGAAATCTGTAATGATGAGTGAGTTGATGGATGTGTAGTACACGTTTGTGTGTTTTAAAAATTCTCATGCCTGTTTTTGGACTTTGTGTGGCAGGTCCATGCAAAGATTTCGAGATGCTCTCGTGTTTTTTTCCATTGTATTTTTTTTTCTATTGCTAAAAGAGTGAAGGTAGCATTCCATCTGGCTGTTTAGTTTTTCCATTTTTGTTTTGGGAACTATGAAATATCTCCCCTACATTTGTATCTAAATGTTTGTCTCATGTTTGTATGTGGTAACAAGAATATGTTTGAACCTACCGCGACAGCCCTCTTACATGTCGCGGGTGTTGTATTTTAGTAGGAATGTGAAAGTAAGGGTTACAGAGGGTTTAGTTATTATCAGTTTTGAGGAATGTCAGTGACAATTTACCAATGTACACGAATGTTGTATTGTTTTACCATTCTTTGCAGGTTAAATATGAAGGATAGAGTAATAACTTTTGTTTATAAGTCCAAGGAGTTTCTGAAAGTGTATGTACATAGAAAGCAGGTGTATGTAGATAGCTGTACACATGCATAAATACACACGCCTAAGAAGGTAAACGTATCATAGGCTATTTCACTGTTTTCATTGTTTTTTTTCTGCACCATTCTAAACCCTGCGTGTCTTCCTCCAGTTTGTAATGAGGAGGAAAAAGGGGGGATGATAGTGGTGAGAATTACAAATTTTCAAATAATGCTAACCGCTCTAATTCTAGCCAAGTTTGTGACCTAGTAGGAACGACAGGTTCCATGACTTTCTTTCTTTGATGGAATTTGAATCAGCAATATGGTGAAGGACACTCCCATAAGAACCTTTTTGTCAATGGTTCCAGGTATTAAACCCCAGATGGTAAGATGCAGTGACCACAGTCATTAAGTTCCCACATGTCTGGGTTATTGCCATATGAGGTTTGTTCGGAGGTCAACCAAAACCAGAGTTGTACTTTTCTCAGCAGCTGTCACCTACATTCTCAGCTGATGGGGGGGGGGTGCAGTCACTGTAACATGAAATGCAAAAGGTCCACCACAGGGTTCATGAGTCCCTCCTGGACCCTGACACAATAACCAGCTTACATTCTTTCCAACCAGGTGGCTGGGTCATTGTAAAGAAGCTTGAGGGACGAGACAACTGGATCCACACCTGCCACTGCAAGAAGCTGCTCAACTACACCAAAGATTTAGGAATATCTTTTGTTTATTTATATTTTTAAAGTGTATTTTCCAACTAGCTAAGGAAGCGAACAGGACACATGGTTGGGTCTACTCTGAGTCCCCACCAAGCTCTAGTACCCCAGCGATGACAGCGGTACATGCTATATGTGATGTTTATATTGGTATGAGAAGTTTTGACAAACTAGTGAAATCCAAACAGACACCTGTCAATAGAATTTAATGATACATTTCTAGAGGGTAAAATTAATTATAATTTTAACAATCACTCTGGTTCTTGTCGGTTTAGGTATCGGGACAACTAGGTACCAACAAGTGTGCTTCAACCTTAGTTTGGTATTAAAGCGGATCTACAGCTTATAAGGTAACTCCCCCTAATGTTTAAGGATTAATCTTTAACCTAACATATAAACCTAACATATAACCTAACATAACCTTAACATATAAATGTGAAAAAAATATATAAAACATATATATAAATTATATATATTGTTTTATAAATATGTGAATATTAAATTAGTCCTAGACAATCAATCTGTGTTTCTGTGTAAGTAGTCCTTCCTTCAGCTAGTGGGATTTCATCTCGCTGGGTGATTGTGTGAGAAGGGGGGCCGCTTACCAGATGTGCTGGACCCCTATTACGGGGGTCTTCAGGGCTTCTCAGATGCCGAGTCTCACAGGCAGGAACAGCTGATTTTGTTTGCAGACTTGGATCCGCCTTAGTTTCCTCCTGAGCACTGGAATTCCCGTATCTTAAGCTGTATCTCTGTGAAATCCCTCAGATAGGCTGGACCCCTATTACAGGGGTCTTCAGGGCTTCTCAGATGCCGAATCCTACAGGCAGGGACAGCTGATATTGCTTGCAGGCTTGGATCCGTCTTTGATTCCTGCCGAGCGCTGGAATTTCCTTAACAGGAGCTGTATCTCTGTGAAACCACTTGTTACATGCAGGGATAGATCAAAGGAACAGAGGATCCTCCATAGTGAAGTACGTAAAGCTTTTATTAAAATGAATGGGTAGCTGACATCTAAAGCAAGGCAGAAAGTTCAAAAAGGTACAGCTCGGCTGCGGTGAAGCTTAGCCAGCTGATGTGTGGCGACGTCAGGTCCCTTGGCTCCGTCCGTTTTTTGGTTGCAGCACTTTTTTGTCATAACGTTTTCAGTATTTTTTGTGATTATCAATTTTTTGTCATTATTTTTTGTCAATATTTGTAAAGGTATAACAGCATCGTAGGATCTTTGGGGATAGCGTGGATTGCTGTGGACTCAATTCCCCCCAATGCAAGAGGTTAATGCGTCCGAGTGAAACTCATCCCAGCATCTTATGTCATGGCCGATCGTGAGGATCTGATGGCGTGAGAGAAGGTAAGAATGGCAGGGACAGCTGGAAGGGAATTGCTCACCAACCCCGACCAGGTCTGGGCATGGTTTCCTGCTTGTACATGGTGGGGGCTTGAGCTTATGAAACGATTGAACAATTTCTCATCCATTGAGGATGGGATGTTTCATGTAACTGTTGAAGCTACAAGGAAGTTCCCACAGTCCATGAGGGGTTTCTGGGAATTCATAAGTAAAGATTGTTATACCTGGGGATACTAGTGACAAAGTTCAGGCCCATATGGATAAGGTTTAGATCCCTGCAAGGCAAAGCCAGAGCTATAGCTAGTGAAGGTCGAAGTCCTTTTAAGTGTCTGGGAATCTTTGGGGATTTAATTTTTTATTTTGCAGCGGATCATAGTTGAAGGAAGTAGGGGTATATATACTCATGTTCTTTTTGTTTCTATTCCTTCTATATGTCGTGATGAGGTGCTACCGTTGCCTGATTGGATGAGTAAACAAAGCCTGAGCAGATGACTACACCCCGAAGCCCAACCCACGCACAAAACACAGACGGATCCCAGACCGGCCAGCCTTCATGTCCTCATCTAAGTCATCCCTCCTGAAGAACAGAGTCTACATGTCAAGCCGTGTTTTTCTTTTTATTAACTCATATGGACTGTAAGGACTGATTCATTTCCAGGTGTAATAAGATCAAGATTCATTGAGGGACACATGAGTGTCCATATGACAAGAGCAGGGACTGTTGTGGAAATTTTATGAAGATGTATTTTAATATGTATTGTCATAGTGTCTGCCAGTGTTAGTTCTCCCGCAACCCGCTCTAAAGAGCTGACTTGGGCAGACGGACACTGGTTGAGATCCGTTAGGTAGTGGAAAACTTCCTGAGGTTGGAGAGAGGTGTTTGCAGAGTGAGGATATGTCTGCCGGCGAAAGGGCCCCTGTGTGATGCACAGACGTTCATCTGGGAAAATGTGTTTTGCTCTGCAAACACATTATAAGTTTAGCGGATGTGCGCTCGTGTCACCCCTGTATGCCTGATCAACATATTTGGCTGTTGGGGCAGGGCTTCCTGTTTGTGACTTCCTTTGTGTGTGAATAAAAGAGCCAGTGCACTGCTTGGCAGGGAGTCATGCTGAGATGAGGACATAAGCATGGTCATATCTGTTTACTGGGGAAATGCGGGAGACATGGGTTAAGTAACATGCATTATACCATTAGACTGAAAGGGCGGGTGTTAGCGCAGGTGAGATTGATTATAGCCAAATCTCCACCACAATTTTCTGTCTCCTATCCCCAAGCCATAGATGTGGAAGCGCGTTGGAGTCAGCACATAAAAAATTGCTGCCCAAAACTATCCTTGCGGATCTCATGGTCTTGAGAGAGCAATTACACTCCCTGACGATGGTAAGGGCGAAAGCCACTCTTGCCAAATGAGGACGTTCCTTCTATGAACACAGCAACAAATGCAGTAAGCTCCTGGCATGAGCTCCTAGAGCCTACCAGGCCCGAACATTTGTTCCTGGAGCTGTTGGATGACACTCATTGTAAAGTTCATGCAAGGGTAAAAATTGCTGAGATATTCCAAAAGTATTATACCTCTCTTTATAACCTCCCTTGCTCAGAGCCGACTACAGAAGAGGCTACTAGACATAGTGCCATTAGGACTTATCTGCAGAAATCGGGCCTTCCCCGCCTGTCAGAGGACGAGCGCTGGAGGAACCCTTATCGGCGGCAGAATTTTCTCTGGCTATCTCTGGCCCAGATGGCTATTCTCTTCTTTATTATAGAACCTTTGAGACCCTCTTGATCCCACATTTCCTGTCTGCTTATAACGAGGCAGGCGCCGTAGTGGTCTTCCTGGAGGATATATTCCGTGCACACATCACAGTGATTTCTAAAGAAGGTAAGGACCCACTACACTGCCAAAACTCCCCATCTCCCTTCTAAATACTGACCTTAAACTATTCACTAAAATCCTTGCAATGCACCTGATGGAGATGATCCCTAAACTGATCCATTCCAATCAAGTAGGCTTCGTTTCAACTTGAGACAACGCCATTAAAGTCATCAATCTGATCCACACTGCCCAAGTTCGTAAGATCCCTATGTTGCTTTTATCTAGGGATGCAGAAAAAGCATTCGATAATGTGAATTGGATCTTCCTGACAGAAACCCTTGGGCACATTGGTTTTGGTCAGCAGATGATGAATTGGATCCAAGCGATAGATTCCCCTCCTTCTGCCCAAGTAAAAGTGAATGGACACCTCTACTTCTCCAAAAGGGATCTCCCCTCTAATTTTGATCCTGACTTTGGAGCCCTTTTTGCGATTGGTCAGAAAGAACCCGGACATCATGACGCATGCCATATGATGAGGGTGCTGGACCGGCATTTTCATGGCCCTCTTAACAGTGGGTACAGATAGAGCGGACGCTGGTGGAGTTACCCCTAGATTCCTTACTATGGTTTCAATCAGGCCTACCCGCTTCGGCTCTTAATCACCCAACTGTAGGTGAGACTTGGCAGACTTGTCCTCCCATGTTGGAAACTGTAATTGCTTACCCCTATTATTGGAAACCCATCTTTTAATCCCGGGTCCTCGACCCTAGTTTCCAAAGACTGAAGTCTGCAGGCATCTTTCATGTGCTGCATTTTATTGTGAATTTGCTCTAGACAGCAAATTATGGACGACTCGTCTTATGCAAGCCTGCCATTCTGGCAAAAACTACATCTAGCTAACTTTTTTTTAGATCTCTGCCCCCACCAGATGCCTTTAAACACTGCCTTAGTTCATCTGAACTTTTATGTCTAGCGCTATCTACGCAACGTCATGTGGTATCTCTGACCTATCAATTGCTGGTGTCCCCGCTACCGTCCTTATAGACCCCCATATATTTCTAAGTGGGAATAAGACTTGGGATTGAGCTTTTCAGACAAACAAGTTGGGAGAATTCTCCTGTTCTTCTACAAAACCTCCATCAGTGCTAAAAACCAAGAATACAATTTCAAGGTGTTGACGCGCTGGTATCATACACCTGTTAAGATTCATAAGATGTTCCCTCAATGCACGGACTTATGATGGAGGTATGGAAAGGAGTCTGGCTCACTTCTCCATGTGTCATGTACCTAGTAGATGAGCCCGATATGCAGAGGAAGGCCTCTCTTATGGCTCTGACTCGCGGCCCCTGGTAGAGTAGACAGGAGGCACGGGAGTGCAGAGTAGCATGAGTGCCTAGCAGGATCAACAGCTGGAAAGAAGGTCTGGAGTTCCGGATGATGTTGTGGCTAGGGATCAGCAGACTTGAGACAGCAGACTTGGCTGAAGACTGGAGCAGATTCGTGTCAGGAAGCCACACACAGGATGCAACAGAGGAGGTTCCAGGGGCTGGAACGCAGGAAGGTCAGGCAAGCCCGGTCATACACAGACAGACAGTACTGGAACAGATGCAGGAGACAGGAGAAGAGTCACTGGACAAGCCGGGTCGGTAACAGGCAGGCACGGATGAACCAGAGGACAAGGCAGTTGCTAGGTCGTCGACAGGCCGGGGTCATATGCAGGCGGATAGCAGAGATAGTCACAAGGCAAGTCGGGTTATCACAGGAACAGATCAAATAAATAAGTAACTCACACAGAATGCTGTATATCAAACAGCAAAGCTTCAGTGTAACAGCTGAGTTTAAATAGCCCGCCTGGCGCCGGGGATCGTGCGCATAGGCACCCGCAACCGCGCACCAGCTTGTGTGGAACTACTGTTGCCAGCAAGCCTTTCCTGATATTGCCCTCCCCCAAGGGGCAGCCTCCGGATTGCCAACCGGGCCAACTTCTCAGGATGGGACCTTTTGCAGGATTGGATCAGTCTCTTGGCGTGGATATTACCTTCAGGCTCCCAAAAATTCTCTTCTGGTTCATACCCCTTCCATTTGATAAGGAATTGAATTTGTTTGTTTCTCCTTCTACAATCCATGATTGCTTCCACCTCAAATTCTTCTTCCCCATCAATCACTATAGGTTCTGGAGGACCCATAACTCATCTTGGAAAAGGGTTGAAAACAGCAAGTTTTAATAAGGAGACATGGAAAAAGGGGTGAACCTGGAATGAATCCGGCAGTTCCAGCTCGTAGGCCACCTCGTTGATCCTTCTTTTTACTGAAAAAAGACCCACACACCAGCCTAAGGTTTACTGTGGACAGCCATACCTGGTCTCTGGTTTCCAGGATTAATTCTCCCCATCTTTTCTTGTCAAAGGTCTCCTTGTTGAGTTCCTGTGTTTTAGCCATTGTTTCTTGTAGTAATTTGTTATTGGTGCTAAAGAAGTTTACAGTTTTGGGAACAGCTGGCACAGAACATTCCAGATTGGAATTAGGCAGGAATAATGGTACCCATAGTTGGGAAAAGAAGGGAGTTTGTCTTGTGGTGGAGTGGGTAGAGTTGTTGTAAGCAAACTAAGCTAATGGCAGCAGAGAGATCCAGCCATCTTGGGAAAAAGAGGAAAAACAGTATAGGTACTGTTCGAGGGTCTGATTGGTCCTCTCCATCTGCCCGTTTGTCTGTGGGTGGTAAACTGAGGAAAATGATAATTCAATACCAAGGGACTCGCATAGTGCTTTCCAGAATCTGGAGGTGAACTGTACCCCCCTGTCTAAGATAATGTTGGCCGGAACTCTGTGAAGCTTAATAATCTCCCTGATGAAGACTTGAGCTGTTTCAGGGGCTGAAGGTGTTCCTTTCATTGGAATGAAGTGCGCCATTTTGGAAAGCAACAAAGATGGTGGTATGACCCTCTGTGGGAGGAAGCTCGACAATGAAGTCCATGAATATCATTTTCCAAGGTCTATCTGGAACAGGTAGTGGTTTAAGCAAGCCCCAGGCCTTGGTCCGATTACTCTTGCTTTGGATACAGATGATACAAGATTCCACATATCTCTTGCAGTCTTTTGCTACTTGGGGCCACCAGAATGTGCGTTGTACCAGATCAGAGGTCTTGGATGTGATAAAATGCCGGCTAACACATGGTTATGACAGAGTTCAAGTATGGTGACCCGAAGACTCTCAGGTATGAAGATCTTGTCATCGTGCCAAAAAAGGCCATCTTTTGACAACAAATTTGCTTCAGGGGAGGAGTAACTTCAATGGAAGCCTGTTTGACCCGGGGCAGTAGATCTTCCTGTATTAGTAGAAAGTTTTCCAAGCACAGAATGGTATCCGGGGATGCAGTTTCTTTAGAGTCATTGAACATGTGAGATGGGGCATCTAGTTTTGTGTTCTTCGAGCAGGGCTGGTAGGTGACATGGAAGAAGAATCTGGAAAAGAATAATGCCCACTTGGCTTGACGTGGCCTTAATCTCTTTGCAGTTCTCAGGTACTCCAGAGTTTTATGGTCAGTATAAATCATAATCATTTGAGCTGCCCCTTCTAAAAGATATTGCCACTCCTCTAATGCGGGCTTTATAGTCAACAGTTCTTGGTCCCCAACGTCATAGTTCTTCTCTGCAGTAGATAGCTTATGGGAGAAGAAGGCAATGGGCTATAAAAGAGCCTTTGATCCCTGTTGTTGAGAAAGCACTGCTCCGACAGCAACTTCAGAAACATCGACTTCCACAACAAATGGTAGAGTCGGGATGTTTTAAAATGGAAGCAGAGGTAAATAGTCTTTAGAGGGCATCAAAGGCATCTTGAGCTTCAGTAGTCCAGTGGAACTGGATCCCCTGCTTGGTCAACTGCGTAATGGGGGAGATGATGGCTGAGAACCATTTATTGAAAGTAAAAGTTCACAAATCCCACGAACCGTTGAATCCCCTTCTTGTCTGCAGGGACTGGCCATTCTAGGATAGCGGAAATCTTTTGGGTATTCATCTTAATGCCTTCGAGCAGTCCCAGAAATTGGATACTTTGCTGTTCAAACTTGCATTTCTCGGGTTTGGCATATAGGCCGTGCTGCCGGAGCGGACCCAAAACACACTTGAAATGTTTGCAATGACTGTCAATGCTGGAAGAGAAGATCAGAATGTCATCTAGGTAAACAATGACAAACAGGTCCAGGTAATCTCGGAAAATGTAATTGACAAAGTATTGGAAGGTGGCAGGAGCATTGCATAGCCCGAATGGCATCACCAGGTACTCGAAGTGTCTGAATTGGGTGTCACCTTCCCTGATGTGAACCAAGTTATAGGCCCCCTGTAGGTCTAGTTTGGTGCAGCTCCAAGTCTCTGGAATAATTCGGGCACCAAAGAGAGAGGGTAGCGATTCTTAACAATGATTTTGTTAAGTTTGCGATAATCAATACAAGGACGTATGGTAAGATATTTCTTTTCCACGAAGAAGATGCCAGTTCCTGCCGGAGATGTGGAAGGAAGGATGAACCCTTTTTTCATATTGTCGTCAATGTACTCCTTTAGTGTACCCAGCTCTAGTTCTGTTAAAGGGAAAATTCCTCCAAAAGGCACCTCGGCCCCTGGAAGGAGTTCAATTGGACAGTCATAGACTCTGTGGGGAGGAAGAGTCTCTGCACCCTTTTTACTGAAAACGTCCAAGAAATCATGGTACGCCACTGGGACTAATTGATGTACTTCAGAGTCCAGACACATCAAGGAGGAAGAGTCACTGGCAATTTCTTGAAGACAGTGTTGACGACAATAAGATGAAGGGAAGGTGACTTCTCTGGTGGCCCAATTGATGCGTGGATTGTGGGCCTGTAGCCAGGACATGCCAAGAATGACTGGGAACAGTGGTGAAGTGATGATATCCAGACGTAGCAGTTCTTGGTGGAGATTGGCAATGGTGGCTGGTAGAGGGGTAGCTTCCTGCCTGACAGGATCCGACTTGATGGCAAACCCATCGGCTAGATGTACCAAAAGTCTTTGAGCCTTGGGTAGTAAAGGAATCAGATATTTTGCTGCGAAGGTTAAGTCCATGAAGCAGCTACGAGCCCCTGAGTCAATGATAGCGGATAACTGGATGTTCCTTCCGGGGAGCTGCAACAGAACGGGGAGAGCAAAATGGGATGAAGTGTTGGTTACAGCAAGAGTGCAGTCAGCAGAAACTGAAAGGCACTTACGGAGCTTTACCGAACAGGACCTCACCAGTGCCCAGGTTCTCCACAGTACATGCATAGGTTGTTCAGACGAAGATGTTGGCTTTCTTTCCCCATGAGTGAGGGACGTAGCATGCTCAACTGCATAGGTTCAGACGTGTCAGGAGCGGGTGCTGACTGTACCGGTGGGGCCACATTGGAGAAGCTGGGGACTCTTGGTAACATCCAGGTAGGACGAGGTTGTCCAGCGGCTCTTTCTGATTTGCATTCTCGCAAATGTCGGTCGATCTGTATAGCCAGATTAACAAGTGCATTCAGAGTTTGGGGCACCCCAACTCGGGCTAGTTCGTCCTTTAGGGGGCCTGACAGTCCCATACAAAACTGGTAGTGGAGGGCAGCATCATTCCAGTTGGTATCAGCACTCTAACATCTGAATTCTACAATACAGTCCTCTACTGCTCTTCTTTAATGTATGAAGTGCGGCTTCTGCAGTTGCAGATAGCCGGGGATCTTCATATAGTTGGGCCATGGCATCGAAAAACGTTGTCAGGTTAGTCAGTTCTGCTGCTTTTTGTTCAAGAAGGTGGTGTGCCCAAGACTGAGGCTCATTCTGTAGCAGGGAGATCACAATGCCCACCTTGGTAGCCTCAGTTGTTGTGGAAGGCCCTGAATTTGCTGTGTTCTCCCGAGAATCTTTCCGGTGTAGGTACACGAGGCTCAGGGGGTAGCATCACTACTGCAGGTGGAGCAGGTGTGCTGGCTGTGGCGGCAGAGGGATGTGGAGACCCCTGGGTTGCAGCAGGAGATGAAAGTGCTTGAACCCGTTCCTCCAAACCGGTATAGCCCTCTTGCAGACTTTTTGTTTATAAACGTTTTATTGAGGTATATCAGGTAAGTACAAATTGTACAGGCACCGAAAGGGAACCATTACTTTCAAGGAACATGATAAAATAGTACACAAATACATCTCTTGTGTTACCTTTTAACAGAATAAACAGTGAACAATGTAATAAGAAAACCGGAAAAATATATGTAAAGAGAAATGCAAAAGTAATATTGTGAGTAGACCAGATTGCATCTGCGAGGTGTGATAAGTAGGTAATAGCTGATTATGTTTAGGCCAAGGAGTTAACAAGTAGAATCCTCATCAGTACTGGGTATGTTAACATGAGAGGCCTCAACCTATCTGGTCATTGGGATTAGGGATTAGGTCTCCAAGCCTGGTAAACATTTGGTGAGTTGACCAACTTCCCCATTTATGGTCGAAGATGTGCATAGTGTCTAGGAGAGTATGATCCACTCTCTCCATCAATCTGATGGATTCCATACAAAGGAGCACCTGTGACCATGTTACCGAGGGACGTCGCCAGTTCAAGGCGATGGCCCATTGGATAGCACTGAAGAGCGTATGCGCTAGCTTCTGTTGAGGGAGAGGGACCCCTAGGAGTTCAGAAAAAAGAGTGCACATTTGAAATGTCAGGGTCACCGGTACTCCAGTTAACTGGAGTATCAGCGAGGAGGTTTTTTGCCATAAGGGTTTCAAAACAGTGCAGCTCCAAAATGTGTGCAGGAGAGTACCACTGTCCTGACATCCTCTGCCACATGCTTCAGAGGATGTCAGTACCACTGTCCTGACATCCTCTGAAGCATGTGGCAGGAACCAGTGGGTAAATTGTGTGCAACCTGTCAGGGGTATAGTGTCAGCGGGTATGTAATTTAACTACCGTCTCTTTGATGGAGACTGAGCGTGTGCATCTATGCATGTTAGAGACCATATCCTGCCAATCCTCTGCTGAAAACTGCTGGGCTGTCTCTCCCAGCCTAACATAGCTGTAGATTTAGTTGTAGTATTGTGGTCATTAAGGTACTGGTATAAGGTTGAGATAGTCCCCCTATCTCTTGAAGGCCTCCCCACAGAGGTTCTCAAATAGTAATTTAGCCAGTTCTACACCTTGCACTAGGGAGTTAGAAAAAAGTGTCGTACTTGCAAATATTTATAGAATTTGGATTTATGGAGGGCAAAATTCTGTTGTAGGTGTTCAAATGAGCAAAAGGACGTGCCTTGCAACAGGGACTCTAAGGTTACAAGCCCCTGCGAGATCAAGCTGTGAAATAATAGGCCAGTGTCGAAGGCCGGTGGGAACTGGGGTTCCCCTAGGAAAGGGGCCAAGCGAGGTGGATTAGAGAGCAATTTAAACTTCTCTCTGGAGAGAGACCAGAGATAAAGGGACTGACAAGCAATGTCTCTTGGGGAAACTGAGCACGACCATTAGCTGCTAAGTGTATATTGTCTGTGATCTGTTTAGACGGTATGAAGCTTGTTTGATCAGGGAGATAAGTGTTGAGATAACCAAAGCTAAACGGTCTGCTAACAGGCGTCCAAAAATATTTAGGTCATTGTTAATGACTGAGATGGGGTGGAAGTTTTGAGGGAAAGTGTGGTCCTTTCCTGGTTTTGGGATTAGGGAGATATTTGCCAGTAGCATTTCGTCAGAGAATGTGGTTATAAAGTGTAGTCATTTTGGGCAACAGGGATCAGGGATCCGGCAATTTTTTTGTAATAGGAGGCGGAGAACCCATCATGGCCTGGGGTTTTGGAGGGTGTTAAACAGGAGACGATGGAAGCAATTTCCTCCTCCGTACAGGGGGCATTAAGGGTCTGTAGTTGTAACTCTGTGAGCTGGGGGAGTGAAAGGGCAGGTCTGGGAAAGCCAGGTCTGGGAAGAGAGACAGAGCGGGGGCTTGGGGTCTGACAGTTTTCGGTAGTAAGAGGAGAAAATATTAAGGACATCGTTAGGGTGGGTTGAGAGGTTAACTTCTCTATCGCGTAATTTATAGGAGTGTGTTGGCTTGGGTGATTTGTTTCAGTTTCCCTGCAAACATGGTTGAGGCCGAATTGCTATGGAGGAGGAAGCGGGCTTTAGCTCCAACTAAGGGATTTTGCTGTATATTCCGAGAGTAGGGTGTTTAGGGCGCTTCTCTTTTCGTTAATTTGAAGTAGTAAATCTTGTGATGGGGTTTGGCTGTGTCTTTGATATAGTCTTTCAAGATATAAGGTGAGCATACATATTTCCTGTAGTTTTTGGCATTTTTTAGTGGTTGCGATTTCTATAAAATGGCCCCTCATCACAGCTTTATGGGCTGCCCAGAGAGATGTAGGGGAGATCTCCTTAGTGTCATTATGTCTAAAATATTCAGTGAGGTGTTCAGATAGTTGGTTTAATATGGCAGGGTTCGTGAGTAAGGAGTCATTAAGGCACCATGCCCTGGTGGTCTTGGGGAGGCCTATACAAGTTGCGGTCACAGGATACTATATGATGGTCCGACCACGGACATACGTGAATATTTTCTGAGTTGGAATTTGCAGTTAAAATAGGGGAGCAGAAAATGTAGTCAAGGCGAAAAAACTGTCATGTGGGTGGGAGTAGAAGGTGTATCCTTGAGAGCCCACATTGTGCACCCTCCAGGTATCTATTAGTTGGTAAGACTTGAGGGATTAATGAAGGGCAATGAAGGGATATAGGGAAAGTGTTAGAGGAGGATCCTATGTGGTTCCTGTCCATTTTAGAATGGGCCAGCTAGGTTGAGGTCACCTCCTATCAGGAGATGGGGAGAGTGGAATTTATTGAGTACCTGGAAAAAGTTTTTAAAAAACGAAGCCTGGGACACATTAGGGGCATACACTGAGGCCAGGGTGATCGCTTTGTCTTGAATAGAGCCCTTAACTATCACAAAACGACTCTCTGGGTCTTTGTAAGTTTGATGAACAGTAAACATGACAGAGTTTTTAATCAGGATAGCCACTCCAGTAGACTTGGAATCATAGGTAGTGAAGTAAGACTGTTTAAAAGATTTGTCTAAGAAAGATGGGTGGTTATGGATGGAGAAATGTGTCTTCTGTAGCAGGAGAAAGTCTGCCCCTAAAGATTTGTATGATCTAAAAGCTTTTCTCCATTTGTAGGGAGAGTTAAGTCCTTTAATATTATGGGAAATTATTCTAAGATCCATGACAAATTAAGTATGGGCAGCTGGAGGCCAGGAAATAGTCCAAGTCGAGAGGGGCACCCCCAAAACAACTTACTATACCCCTGAGAGCAAGCATAATAGGTGTATGAGATATAGAATAGGTGTATGAGATATAGAAAGGAGAACAGCTACATCTAGTGGACTCTATCTATGCAATACATTTGTGGTAAAGATCAAAAATTATGAAAAAAAAGGAAAAAAAGATAGATAACGGAAAGTCAGTGAACAAGAAAACGAGGCAAAAAAATGGCGGTGAACAGTCCTGAGGGGTCAGGGCAAAAGTACTCCCTCTGACCAAATGAACAATGTCTTTTCGGATCCTGGGGTCCATTACTCTAAAGCTGTGTATCAGTCAAAATACAAGGAGTAGATGGCATCCTGGGGAGTACCACTGCGTCGAGGAGGCCCAGCTTCACCAAAAGTTCCTTATCCTCTGGGACTGTGGTAATGGAGTAAGTCGTGCCATTATGAGGGACCTGTAGTTTGAACGGGAACCCCCAACGGTAGCGGATATTAGCTGACTGGAGAACAGATGTAACTTCCCTCATTTTTCTGTGTTTGTCCACGGTGGTAGGGGAGATGTCCAGATGTATTTGGATGGAGACTCCCTCCAGATGAATATTGGGGGTATTTTGTGAGGCCCTGAGAATATCCTCTTTAATCAGGAAGTCTTTAAGGCAGAGCACGATATCCCTCAGGGGTTTTTCAGGTGGAGGTTTGGGGCGTAGGGCCCTGTGGATGCTGACGCAGGAGAAGGCAGGGAGAGGGGAGTCAGGGAGGGGAGACTGAAACAGCTTCTGTACCGCTGGCAGATCAGTCACAGTCTCTGGGACCCCACGCACCCTGAGATTGTTCCGTCTGTTTCTGTTGTCCAGGTCCTCAATGTGGGCTTGGAGTTATAGGACTGTCTCAGAGAGGGATTCATGATCTTTCCTGAGATTGGAACAGACTAGAGCAAGCTTATCATGTTTGGTTTCCAATAAATCGGTCCTGCTACTCAGAGCTGCAATCTCTAAGGACAAGGTGTTGGTGGATTTATGCAGCTCTAATTGGAATTTCTGGGCTATTTTACTATACATTGTTGACAGGCTCTCATCTAAATCGGCTTTAGTGAGTTGCAATGAGTACTCACATTCTCCCAGGGAGTGTGCTGGTGAGAAATCTGCAGCCAGAGAGCGTGCCTGTGTTGTTTTCTGCTGGGCGCCATCTTGGGCCATCTTGCTCTGCTCCCTCACCCAAAGCAGGTATGTTGTTAGGGTCTTCTGGGCCGGTTTACTGCGGCGATTTCGGGGTCCCGACATGCGCTGAGTGTTCTGCCGGGGGTTCGGATAGAAATCTGGGGTAAAATGTGTCTGTATTGCTCTCGGGAAGTGCCATTATTCTCTGTGACTCACGGAGCTCTCAGCCGCTGGTTCCTTCCTGCTTTGCCCCGCGCATGCTCCCCCCCTGCAGACTTTTGACAGTCTGCCAGATGGAAACAAAATTCATTCATAGCAGAGGTTCCTTGCTTGGGCTCAGACATGACTGTCTGATACTGTCACGTACCTAGTAGATGAGCCCGATATGCAGAGGAAGGCCTCTCTTATGCCCCTGACTCGCAGCCCCTGGTAGAGTAGACAGGAGGCGCGGGAGTGCAGGGTAGCATGAGTGCCTAGCAGGATCAACAGCTGGGGGAAGTAGGTCTGGAGTTCCGGATGATGCTGTGGCTGGGAATCAGCAGATTGGAGACAGCAGACTTGGCTGAAGACTGGAGCAGGCTCGTGTCAGGAAGCCACACACAGGATGCAAAGAGGAGGTTCCAGGGGCTGGAACGCAGGAAGGTCAGGCAAGCTGGGTCATACACAGACAGACAGTACTGGAACAGATGCAGGAGACAGGAGTAGAGTCACTGGACAAGCTGGGTTGGTAACATGCAGGCACGAATAAACCAGAGGATAAGGCAGGTGCAAGGTCCTTGACAGGCTGGGGGCAGATGCAGGAGGAGAGCAGAGGTAGTCACAAGGCAAGTATGGTAATTATAGGAACAGATCAGATAAGTAGGTAACTCACAGGGAACGCTGTAGATCAGACAGCAAAGCTTCATTGTAACAGCTGAGTTTAAATAGCCCGCCTGGCGCCGGGGATCGCGTGCGCGCTCGCTCATAGGCACCTGCAACAGCGCACCAGCTTGTGTGGAACTACTGTTCCCTGGCAAGCCTTTCCTGACACCATGTCTTCTGGTCCTGCTACCTTCTACAGGTATATTGGATAATAGTCCATTGTATTACCCAAAAATTCACTGATTATGCTTTGCCAAGGGACCCTGTTCTCTTCCTTCTGTATCATCACCGCTTCTCGAGCAAGGCCTATAGGTGCTCTATCTTGCCATTACTGATCACCACGGAAAAGAGTTGCATACCCCTCTTTTGGAAAAAGATGCAGGCACCGTCCATAGCCGTGTGGTTGAAAAAAGTCGCTGACATTAATGAAATGTCACTGACTCCGTGGTGGCCACAGAGTCGCTGTGGCCAGGGAGAGAGGCGTCCGTGACAAATTCCTTAAAAAGTGGTTTCTCTTGGCACAAATTTGTTTATTCTGAGGAGTACTGGGCCTTAGTGACCTGACCTAAATGTTTAACCCTGGAAATTGTTCTGTGGGATCCTCTTTTCTTAGGGCTATGTGTGATGGCGGATTCACTGGTTCCCCTTCCTTTCCTCCCCTCCCCCTTTCCTAGTGTTTCTCCCCCCGCCTTGTTTTTTCTCCTTCCCCCTTCTCTCTCCCTCCCCCCCTCCCTTTTCTAGTTCCTATGCATTTCTTTCTGGCTAGTTCCTTAACTGCGTTTTTATATTTACGATAATTACCATGCAAAACGCCACACGGGGTTCAAGGACCTGATATTATCTGGCTCCTTGGTTTCGCCTTTCCTATGTTCTTTTTGATTCCAGCCCAGTTCTGGTCTGCTAATTGTTACATTGTGTATAATCACATTCTTTCGCTGGACATTTGTATTATGATGTTTCTGAATTCTTTGTGTACAATCTTTAACAATAAAGTATAGAAAAAATAAAAGTTTACTGTGGTTGCCACGAGCAATAGCAAAGTCGGTAACACATCACACTGTTTCTAGCAGGTTCAGGATAGTCTCTAGCTTCAGCTGTGGTTGGACAACTGATAGACCCCCTCCTCCCACTGGTTCACTCTGGTTGTCAGGGGTAACAGCAGACATTTCCTTGCACAGTTCACTGTTTTCAGCAGGCCATTGCAGCACAGTCGCCTTCCAAAGCTTTATGTAGACCGCTGGGAACTTTGTAATCCATGGGCGTGATCACCGGTCATAGTTGCCACGGGTAACAGCACACCATAGAGTTCTCACTGATTAAGCAGCTTTTGGCACAAGTAGCCATTCCAGCCATGGTAGAAGCAACTGGGCATGCAGTATGGCACTGGTTTGGCAGCCACTTCCCACTGGTTGCTATGGGGGTTGGCACTTGACTCACACAGCCACAGTCACAGTTTGGCAATGTACATAACTTTGTCTTCCTGTTTCACCGCCTTAGTGGTCCCAGCAACAAAGCACAGTCCTCTGGCTCAATGAATTTCGGTTGATAGGGGCAATGTCCATGCAGGTTACCATGGGCAATATCCTGGACGAGCCCCCAAATGTAGCACACCGCATGTAAGAGATGCAGATGAACAAGGATCCCCCACTCCTGCACAGCAAGGCACACCAAATCTTCACAGGCACACAGAGTCAGAAAACAGTCCATAGCTTTGTTTTTGTTATTTAATAGGGCGTTAACAACTTGGATAGGCATGGGTGGTTATGGGATGCCCACCTTACTTCAGCAAACTTCAGGGACAACTTTCTATATACAGCTTTATACACTCTCCTCTTCACTTCCCTCTGCCCACAAATGTCAGCTTCTGCTGATTCACTCTTGTAGGATTTGACAGACTCTATCAGATCAGCAACAGCCCATGACAGGCAAGGACTCCCAGACCCTTAAGTGTAGCTCAGGTGTAGTGAAACAGCATGTAGCCTTTTCCTCCTTATCCCAGCATCACCTCTTCAGGCACTGCCAGCACACCTGGCTGCAGCTGCCTCTTTCACCAGCCCTCCTGGCTGACTTTCACACCAGTTCACCTGACTGGCTCCCAAGAGATCTCTCAGGAAAGCATAAAAGACTTAAGCACACCGCTGTCTTCAAAGGAGACTGGTTATATGTGGCAACCTCCCTCCTTGTTAGTCACCAACAGTGTTGAACTACTCAGTGGGGGTAATTTACTATAGCGCCGCATGCTAATTAGCGGTAATTACCACTAATTAGCGCTCAAATTACTGCGATCACAGTAATTAGCACCCAAACGAAATTCACAATAGTGCTGGGGCAAAAATATTCCCAAAACCAAATTTAGTATAGCTCCCAGAAAACAGATAGCGCCCAAACCCTTACTCTTGCTAGGACCTGAAATATATGATTACCAAAATGGTACTGAAATATGTGGTATATTGTTTAGCCACTTCCGGACCACCGCACGCTGATATACGTCCATACTTTGATGGGGGATATTTTTGTTATGGCAGCAGCTAGCTGCCATAACGCCGGTATCCTCTTGTTCGGCCGGCGGATCGCTTTCCAATAAGAGTGGTCTCTGCAGGGGATTCGCTGCAAGATCACTTATTGGCAGCGGGAGAGGGCCCCCCCTCCTGCCCCGCTCCGCTGCCCTCCGCTGCTTACTGGAGCTTGCCGGAGGCGATCGGATCTTCACCCTTGCTGGGCATGGAGATGAGTGAGGGGAGGATGGCGGACGTCAAAATGTCACTTCCGCCTCATAGCTCTTAAAGGGCTGCACAGAAAACGTGTAAGGGTACCATTGACTCTTAAACGCACTGAAATGCAAGGTGCAATTTCCTGCACATGGAAATTGCATTTTACAAATGCACCATGCAGTTTCCAAGCGGCTACATTTTTAAAAGGTGCCAGGACCTTTTCCCAGCAGAAAACTGGGAAAATTCAAATGAATGGTCTGTCAAGCCTGCACACCTGGGCTGTGATGTAAAGAATCGGAGTCATTGCACGAAACTGCGATTCAGACCTCAACTGGAAGAAAGTTTTACTAATGGGACCTTCATGAATTTTAATTTAATACCCGTGCTCTAGGGTGTTAGAAAAGAAATGTATAATGTCTGGGGGTTCTAAGTAATTTTCTAGCAAAAAAAACCCCTGTTTTTAACTTGTAAACAACACATCTTAAAAAGAGGCTCGGTCCTTAAGTGTTTAAAGATAATCTGCTTTTATACTGATATATCTTTAAAAGTCTGAGAAGAGATAATTTCCCCCATCTCTTTACAACTAGGTGCCAGCACAACTGAGCATGCTTAGACGTGCAAACTACTCTCATTTTGACTCCCATTTCTTTTTCACCAAGAGTTATAATAAATACCAAAATGAGCGCTAGGTTAAAAATAGGATTTTTATAACAGCTTACCTGTAAAATCCTTTTCTTTGAAGTACATCACGGGACACAGAGCCATAGTAGTTACTATGTGGATTATAGGTCACCTTCAGGTGATGGACACTGGCACGCCCTAAGACAAAAAGTGCACTCCCTATATAACCCCTCCCACTACTGGGAGTACCTCAGTTTTGTAGCAAAGCAATACACATGTATACCAAGAAGGGAGGCACCTCTGTGTCCGTGATGTACTTCAAAGAAAAGGATTTTACAGGTAAGCTGTTATAAAAATCCTATTTTCTTATCGAACATCACGGGACACAGAGCCATAGTAGTTACTATGTGGGATGTCCCATAGCAATGCCAACTGAAGGGAGGGAGACACAACAAAAGTAGGGCACTAAGAGACTAGAGGACTTATACTGCAGCCTGCAGTACACTGCTCCCAAAGGCAATATCCTGCTGACCTTTTACATCTACTTGATAGAATCTGGTAAATGTATGGACTGAAGACCAAGTTGCGGCCTTGCAGATCTGAGCCATGGAGGCTTGGTGATGCACTGCGCAAGAAGCACTAACAGCCCTGGTGGAGTGCGCTTTAATATGAAAAGGAGGAATTTTCCTTTTTAAACCATAAGCTTGAACAATCACTTGGCGAATCAATTTAGATTACATAGTAGATTTCGATGCTGCCTGTCCTTTCTTAGGACTGTCTGGCAATACAAACAAAACATCTGTTTTATGAATCTGGGGGGTCACTTTCAAATAGACCTTGACCGCTCTCACCACATCAAGAGAATGTAGTGACTTTTCTTCCACAGAACAAGGTTCTGGAAAAAATGAAGGCAGAACAATATCCTGGTTTAAATTAAAACCTGACACTACCTTCGGTAGGAAATTAGGATGAGGCCGCAATACAACCTTATCCTTATGAATAATCAAATATGGCTATTTACAAGAAAGAGCAGCCAACTCTGATCCTCTTCTTGCAGAAGGTATGGCAACCAAGAATAATATTTTTCTCATCAAGAGGTCCAAGGGGATATCTCAAATTGGCTCAAAAGGCTGTTTTTGTAAAGCCGACAGGACTAAATTTAAGTCCCAAGAGTTCAGGGGTGACCTAACTAGGGGATTAATCCGTGTTACCCCCTGAAAAAAATTACGAACCAGAGAGTGTGAAGCAAGTGGTCGTTGAAAAAACACAGATAAGGCCAACACTTGGCCCTTGATAGTACTGAAGGTCAGCTTCATTTCTAATCCCATCTGTAGGAATTCAAGGATCCTACCTATGACATATTTTCTGGGGTGCCATCCCCTGGATTCACACCAGGAGACATATGCCTTCCAGACTCTATAGTATATGACTCTGGAGGCTGGCTTCCTAGCATTAGGAAAGTAGAAACTACTAAAGCTGACAGCCCAAGGGGCGGAGCCTGCGAGCGGCATGTGAGGAGGTTGAGAACGGAGCTCCGTCAGCAGACAGCACATCCTGCAGTAATCCTGGGCAAAAGACACCCGCTTTCTTCTCAGGATTGTGGGGGATGACTACAGGGACACCCCGGGGAGCCTCCGGGGATGGTGAAATATGGCCCCCCCTGGCCCAAATCGACCGGAGAACGGTTGGCGAAATATGCCTGGGGCTCTCAAAATGGCGCCGGCACACAGGAGGAGGACGAATGGCCGCCGCTTCACAGGCCCGACGATACCCCGCAGCAGGCGTCTCCTCAGCAGGACAGGTGAGTCCTAAACCCCAGCGGGCTGATGTGCTGAGGAGGGGGAGATCCTTAGACAGGCTGAGAGACTCCAGGGCCAGTGCTGACAGGACAGTGAAGGGGGGAGTGGAGCCATCCCTAACTCAGATCATGGCTGCAATACAGGGATGTCAGAGCAAGTTGATAGATCACTTTAAGGAGCTGAAGGTGGAATTCTCCTTAGTGAAGCATGACATGCAAAAACTAAGAGAGAAGGCACAGATCACAAATCACAGCCTTACTTCCCTGGAAGATGTAATCAGACCCCTGGATACTGCAGCACAGGTGACTAAGAAGACATTGTCTGAACATACATTAAAGATGGCTGACATGGAAGATCGTATGAGAAGGAATAATATCAGGCTGGTGGGGTTCCCGGAAGGGGTGGAGGGGAGGCATCCTGAAGAGTTCCTTGAGAAGTGGTTGTTGGAACATATGTCTCCTAACACCTTTACAAGCATGTTTGCCATTGAAAGGGCACACCGCATTCCAGGACGGGCTCCCCCGAAGGGACCCCCCCCAGATCAATGATCGCAAAGATACTGCACTTCCGTGATCGAGAAAATATTCTGAAGGGAGCCCGGACGGGTCCTGATTTAATGATCGACGGATGCCGTGTATCAATATATCCTGATTTTTCTGCAGCTACCCAGAAGCAGAGGGCCTCTTTTCCTTGTCAAAAGAAGTTTATTGAGTATACAATGTTATAAAGATACATAAAGTAAGTTTACAAGAATCTATAAAGTAAGCTCATTGTTTTACAGTAGGGTTTATATAGGTAAATATCATGAAATTTCAAATATTAAACATTGGGTTCACGTAAACCTAAATTAAAGATATATATCATTTCCTTAGTTACTTTTGTAGGTATTTAAATGATTTATACCTACTATACATATTGTTTACAAGTAGAGTGTATATAGGTCAAATAAATTCTGATAATGAGCTTTAATCGTAAGGTGGAGAAAAGGAAAGAGAAAGAAGAAAAAGGGTTGAAAGGTAGAGGTATGGTCCACAAGGTTGTCCCGCTCGTCAGTTTATTATTCTTTTTAGTTCTCTTTGAAGCCTTAGAATGGGTGTCTCTGTAAGTCATTTAATCTGTTACCATGGCAACAGGACAGAGTCATTGAAATTTGACAGGAACTGTTGTTTTATCCAAGGATGCCAAAGTTTTTCAAATTTTGGAATTTGATTTTGATCGATGGCTACCATCTTAGCATGGGACATTGTATTATTCATTCTGTGAATTGTTTCTGCTAGTACCAATGTAGGAGATTTCCATGCCTTGGCCACTGTTTGTTTTGCAGCCGTTATTAGTTGGATCATAAGTTTGAATTGAGAGAGTGTTAACCATTCCGGTTTTAGATTAAGTAAAGTTAAATATGGATCTGGTTGTATTATTTTTTTAAATATTTTAGATGCAATCACGAAGACTTCCTTCCAGAAGGTTTGGATTACTGGGCACGTCCACCATATGTGTAAATATGTGCCTATTTCTGGGCATCCTCGAAAACAAAGAGTTGAGGTATTAGGTGAATATTTTGCCACTCTAGCGGGTACAAGGTACCAGCGAGTTAGGACTTTATAATTTGTCTCCAGTGCTAAGATGTTGGGTGAAGATGACTTAGATGTGAGCCATATATTAGACCAGTCCGTGTCTTCTAAAGTTCGTCCCAGGTCCTCCTCCCACCTCTGAACGTAAGAGGGTCTATTAAGATTTGCAGAGGGCCTCTTTTCAACCTGTAAAGAAGAGATTGAGAGACCTTAGCCTGATCTACAGCATGCTCTACCCTGCCAAGTTGAGGGTGGTGGATAATGGGAAGACATATTTCTTCAATAACCCTACTGAAGCCTCAGAGTGGCTGGATACACGTGGTCGCCAGCGAAACAGAGTTTCTCCCCGCCCGCCATGATTATGGAGGAAGCACAAGCACAGGATCGGGGGGCTCCCAGAAGAATAGTCAGCAGAACTTTTGATTTGGGGGTTTTTCCCCTTTTTTTTGTGTTGTTGCTAATTTTTTGAGGAGCAATCTTCAATGATATTCTGGCTCCTGCCACAAGCCGTTTAGCATATATGTCGGGAGGGGGGTGAAGTGCACTTGCATTTGTTTGAGATGGGGTTTTTTTTTGTTTCCTGCCTTATTTTCTCAGTGATTGCTGTTGTAGTTGTGCTTGATACTGCACAGTTCTGGAAGACGCACTTACATTTGCAAGGATATACAAGTTTGATAATACTCCCATGGGACAGACAATCTGTGGAACAGAACGGTTTTTTGTTTCATTTTCTACCATTATCTGTCATTATATATTTTCCCTTTTTTATATATATTTTTTTTGCTGATATTGGGACTGTTTATGTCAATTGCCAGCAATATATGCTAAGTCTGCAAGATGCTCTAGGCACAATAATTTACATAGGATTGGACTTTTTCTATTGTTTATACCTTCTTTTGTCCAATAACAGAACAGTTGTTGAGCCTACGGTAAGAGACGGCCGCCCCTTGGGGACTTGTCTCATGTGACAGTTTTGAGTCGCACCTCTGTTACCTACTTGAATTCAGGTTATGGGAATAAAGTGCGTGGCAAGTTGGGGCTGGGTGCGGGGAGGGGGGTGGGGGAAGTTGGGGTGTTTTTTGGGGCAAGGGCTATATGTTAGTGTACAGATGGGATTGTCTTCATTCGGTGTTTCTGCATTAGGTATTGCCCAAGGCGTGAAGTGCTATGGGGTGTGCATGGGGGGAGGAGCCTGGAGACTCAACTCTATAGATGACCATACCCAACGGTGGAGGGAACACCTCCACTCGATTCTTTTCTTTCCTTTTACATACCCGTTATGGAGGTAAATTTGAAGGTTATGGCCTGGAATGTCAGAGGCCTAAACGCTAAGTTTAAACGCTCTTTGATATTTGATTATATTAAAAAATACAAACCCCACCTGATACTCCTCCAGGAGACTCATCTTCTGGGCTCCAGGCTTCTTTCCCTAAAACGAGCTCACATTGCTGGGGCTTATTACTCCAGCTATTCCTCGTATGCGAGGGGAGTCTCTACTTTGGTCACCAAGGCCATGCCCATATCTATTCAAAAGGTACGGACTGACATTAAAGGGTGGTATGTTATACTGGTTTTGCAGGTAATGAATAAGTCACTAACATTTGTGAATTTATATGTTCCTCCTCCCTTTGCGCTAACTCATTTGGATGATATGATGAAGGATACATACGAGGTAGTAGAGGGGAGGATTTTCATTTTGGGGGATTTCAATTCTGTCTCTGATCCAGTTTAGGATAGGTTGGGGGGGGCAGTTGGCACTCCTGTTCCCCTGGCGGGGTGGAGGTCTGCTCACGGTTTTAGAGATGTCTGGCGTTTTCACCATCCTGATACTAGGGAATATTCCTGCTATTCGGAAACGCACAAGACGCTCTCCAGAATAGACACTATCCTGACTGAGGGGGAGGTACTGACCTTAGTTAAGAAGGTATCCTACTTACCCAGAGCGCTATCTGATCACTCCCCAATGCTGCTGGAGCTTAATCTGGGACCGAAGCCTGGGTTGCGTCTCTGGCAGATGGAGGCTAGCTGGCTCCAGGAAGAATATATTTAAAATATATTTAAAATCGGATGCACAGAAGCTATCAAACACTACTGGGTTGACAATGCCGGCTCTGGGTCCTTTCTTCTTCAATGGGAAGCCTTTAAAGCCACGTTGAGGGGGGTGTTCATAGAAGTAAAGGGATTACAGAAGCAGTTAGCTTCCACATTGCAACATAAGGAAACAGAGGTGTCCCTGGCGAAGGCAGAATATGTTAGGGATCCCACTGGGGAGAGGCTCCTGAAATTGCGGATGGCAACCAGGGAGTACAAGACTGCACTAACCGACCATACCACGAAGCTTAGCCTGGCCTAGCGCAGGCGTATATTTGAATTTGGCGACAAGAATGGCAGATTACTGGCATACTTGGCGAGGCCTGGATATGTTTCGGTTCATATCAAATCGGTTTTTGACGACCGTAAGCTGGAAATCTTTGACTCAGCGGATATTTTGAATACTTTTGTTCTCTTTTATAAAGAATTATATAAGTCTTGTGCTCCTCTGGGGTCAGAAGCAATGGAAACATACATAGAGGACATTGATCTCCCTAGATTGTCGGATGATGACAGCACCGCTTTGAAGGCTGGCATTACGGTAGAGGAGGTAGAAGAGGCGATTGCCTCCTTCCCGCCTAGAAAGTCCCCTGGATTAGACGGTCTTCCATCAGAGTGGTATGGCACATTTCGCTATGGTCTAGCTCCCCGTTTGCTTAGAGTGTTCAATGCGGCCAGGTCGGATGGTGGGTTGCCCCCTTCTATGACGGAAGCTTTGGTTGTTCTGATCCCTAAAGGGGGGAAGGATCTTTGGTAGTGTGACTCTTACCGTCTGATCTCGCTGATGAACGTTGATACAAAAATACTGGCCAAAATAATTGCAGGTAGGCTGCAGTCAGTCATCCCTAAACTGGTGGATGCAGACCAAACAGGATTTATTCAGGGAAGGTGCACTCAAATGAATATTAGGAGGCTTTTTCTGAATCTTCAGACTGTTCATGACAACTCCGGGACTAGAGTGGTGGCTTCTTTGGATACAAAGAAGGCCTTTGACTCGGTAGAGTGGCCGTATTTGTTTCAAGTGTTGAAGTCCTATGGCTTCGGCCCGGTATTTATTTCCTGGATACGGTTGCTGTATACGGATCCACTGATTAGAATAAGGGTTAATGGTATTATCTCGGACCCCTTTCCTATATTTCGGGGCACCAGGCAGGGGTGTCCACTTTCACCCCTCCTGTTTGCCCTGGCTATAGAGCCGTTAGCAGTTCAATTGAGGTCCAGTTCACAATTGACAGGTTTGAGGATAGGGGAATTTGAGGAGTGTCACTCTATGCAGATGACAGGCTGCTCTATCTGCAGGATCCTGGACCCTCACTCCTGGAGGCTTTCAGATTGATACAGAAGTTCAGAGATCACTCTGGATTCCATATAAACTGGAAAAAATCATCCCTTTTCTCTATTGATGGGGCGGTGAGTGTCCCACCGGGATGCCCCATTCCACTATCTACATCTTTTAGATATTTGGGAATTGAAATTCAACTTCCCATTTCTAAGTTCCTGGAGACCAATTTGTCGCCGATTGTCGGGAAGTTTCGGGAGAAGGTTCAAAGGTGGCAGAATTTGCCGATTACCTTGATGGGACGGATAAATCTGTTTAAGATGATTTTCCTGCCCAAGTTTCTCTATATCCTCTCAAACTCCCCGGTTTTTGTGTCATTACAGGTCTTTAGGAATATTGACTCCATTATTGTAGGATTCTTGTGGGGCTCTAAAGCTCCCAGGGTGGCTCTAACGATCTTGAAAATTACCAGATACATTGGGAGGGCTGGCCCTTCCGGATTTGCGTTCCTATTTTTTGTCCTCACAGCTCTCTTTTCTGCACTGGCGGCTGTCTCCACAGACACCCAATGCCACTACCTTGTTGGAGGCTGCAATTGCTACTTCACAGGAGACCCTACAGAACATGTTATATAGGAAGGGGATTCTGGGGAGAAAGGTGGGTTCGGTAATGTCATTGCCGGGGAAGGTCTTTCACCTGTGTTCTCAACGGTGGGGGGACGATCCCTTGTGGCTATCTCCTAACAGTCCTTTATGGTACAACCGCTCATTAGGGGAGTTTATGAAACTTTCTGATGGTCCAGTGACATGGGCGAAATATGGCATTAAATATTTACATCACATTTGCAGGGATGGCCATCTGTGTATGTTTGCCCAGTTGCGTGAGCAGTTTGGAGTGCCAAAGTCTTGGCTCTTCCGATATGCACAATTGAGGCATGCAGCATGCACTCAGTTTGGTGGGTCTGAGATTCGGGTACAGAACACTGACCTAGAATGGGTTCTGATTGACCCGGATGCGTCTAAAAGGATCTCCAGATATTACGGGGCGGTGGGACCGGGGCAGATGACCTTAACCTTAAGAGCCAGGGAGAGATGGGAGATGATCGTCCCGGAGTTGTCGGAGGAACTGTGGCAGGAGGTATTGGACACATTCTTGGTGTCTGTTATCTCCTCTATGGACAGAATGATTCAGTATCGATATTTGCACCAACAGTATTATACACCGACCAGATTACATCGAATGCATAGGAAGGATTCTGCTACGTTCCATAAATGTGGGAAAGAGGAGGGCACATTTGCACACATGGTGTGGCAGTGTATAAAGGTGAGACCGCTATGGTCTCAGGTCACTGAATTTATATCAGATAAGTTTGCTTTACCAAATATTTGCTCTCCCATGCGGTGTTTGCTTGGGATTTTTGACCAAGAGGAGTTGAATGCCCACACTAAATTGTTCCTAAGGATCCTGTACTTTGGAGTGAAAAAGCTCATTGTGAGGAGATGGATACATGAGGAACAATTGACGCTAGGGATGTGGATTAAAATAATAAATGCAGATTTGATGATGTATAAAATGACCTATGAAGCTAGAGGGGCTACCAAGAAGTTTAGGAAGGTTTGGTTCCGGTGGATAGACTCTGAGAATACCTTGGATGATGAAGGGCCCTAGACTGTTACATGAGTGGGTTCTAGAAATAAAACTACGGCGAAATGTTGACATCCCGGGGGGGGGGGGGGGTAGGCAGGGTTGTTTAACCTTTTTTCTTTATTAAAAAAATGCACCTTTTCTATGTTAACAATGGGCAAATTTGATGTTGGGAATGTCATATCCTGGTTTGCACTAAGATTGATACGATTTTGGGGGAAACCAAGATCTCCAGGGCCATGCTGGGGCCACCAAAATCACCTCCTTCCCTTCTTGCTTGATCCTGCGAAGAAGACGCAGGAGCAGCAGAATAGGAGGGAACGCATAGATCAGTGAAAACTGATCCCACGGTAAGGCCAAGGCATCTGTTCCATATGCCATCGGATCCCTTGTCCTTGACACAAAGTTGTCGATCTTGTTGTTGAACCTGGACGCAAACAGATCCACGTCCAGAAGTCCCCATTTTTGACATATTGACAGAAAGATGTCGGGATGAAGGGACCATTCTCCCAGGATCAATTGTTGGTGACTCAAGTAGTCCGCCTGCCAATTCTCTATCAGGCTTGAATGGAGGGGAAGATTTGGATGCCGCACACCGGATGTAGTCAAAAAACTTCACTTTATTGAAAAAATGGGATCATCAAAATAACAAGACTGTCATGCAGAAAGTACAGATAAGCTGACGCGTTTCGCACTCAGGACTGAGTGCTTACTCATAGCTATGAGTAAGCACTCAGTCCTGAGTGCGAAACGCGGCAGCTTATCTGTACTTTCTGCATGACAGTCTTTGTTATTTTGATGATCCCATTTTTTCAATAAAGTGAAGTTTTTTGACTACATCCGGTGTGCGGCATCCAAATCTTCCCCTCCATTCAAGCCTGCTTTGCTTAGCATTCAGCCAGCACCTGGAGCTCTTCTGCTCTGAAACTTCTACTTACACCTGGGTCAGTGTCAGCCTGAGCGGTGGAAACACTTTCTTTGCCAATTCTCTATCCCTGTAATAAAAATTGCTGATAGACAAGGAATGTTGTTTTCTGCCCAAGAAAGAATATGATTCACCTCTTTCTGGGCCGCATGACTTCTCGTGCCCCTTTGGTGATTGATATAGGCCACCGCTGTGGCTTTGTCGGATTGGATTCTGACAGGACAATTCCGTAGTCTGGACGTCCAGGCCTCCAGGGCCAGGCATACTGCCCGAATCTCTAGAATATTGATGGGCAAGATTGTCTCTGATTTGGACCATTTCCCTTGGACAGACGCTTCTTCCAGGACTGCTCCCCAGCCCAGAAGGCTGGCATCTGTTGTTACCACCTTCCAGGTAACTGGTAAAGGATTTCCCTTTTTGAAGATTCTGGGATATCAACCATCAATTGAGGCTCTGACGCACATTGGGGGATAAACTAATTGGGAAGTCCAGAGCTTGGACCTTCTTGTTCCAAGTTGACAGGATACTGTTTATCAGCAGCAAGTCGAATAGAAGGATTCTTCTTTGTCTTGACCAACTGAATCAGTTCCTTTATGGAATGATCCTTTGCTGGGGCAAAAACACCCTCTTCTGAGCTGTATCTATGATCAGCCCCAAGTACTGCAATCTCCTTGATGGTTTTAAGGAGGATTTCTCTAGGTTGAGCATCCAACCTAGGTATTCCAGGTAGCTGACTGCGGTGACCAAAGTTTGGTTTCAGCGGGCTACCGATTGATATATCAAGAGTAGATCGTCTAAGTAGGCTAGTATCTTTATACCTTGAGCCCTTAGCCTGGCTAAAGGAGGAGCCAGGACCTTTGTGTCAGAGAGGTTCCCAGAGCAGACGCTGTGCTGGTGTGCGTCAGTGTGCGCTGGCGCCCGCAGTTGCGGGTGCCGGCGTGCGGGCACGTGCGTGTGCGTGTTGGCGCGCACGACGCTTGGCGCCAATCTGCCTATTTAGGCTGTCAGCACATTTGGCTCGGTGCTGTCCGATCTGCAGCTCCCTGTATCCCTGCACCTGCTTACCTGTCTGACCTCCTGATTACCCCGCTTGCCCTTTGGATTATCCCTTCGTCTTCTGCCTGCATCTGACCCCAGCCTGTCTTGACTATGAATCTGCCTGCTCCTCTGTACCACGCTGCCCGCCAGTTGCTGACCCTGCCTGTGACCCAACCTGCCTACTCCACTCCTGCTCTGCACCTGCTGCCTGTACTTTAGCTGTCTGGTGATCTCCAAGCCACCTTCACCGGGATCCTCCTGCTGCTGACCCGCCAGGCCCTCATACCACTTTGTGCTCCCGTGCCTCCTGTCCATACTACCAGGGGCCAGGAACCAGATACGTAAGGGAGGTCTTCCCCTGCTATATCGGGCTCATCGGTCAGGTACGTGGAAGTCTGACACTTTGAAAATACTCGAGGTGCAGTAGCTAGACCAAAAGGCAGAGCTACAAACTGGAAATGAAGATTTTCTACCTTGAAGCACAGAAATTTCTGGTGAGCGGGGAAGATCGGCACATGGAGATAAGCATCCTTGATGTTGATTGACGCCAGAAGTTCTCCCCCTTGTAGGACAGAGACTACTGATCGGATTGACTCCATGCGAAAAGAACGGATATTCAAAAACCGGTTTAGATCTTTGAGATCTAAAATGGGTCTGACATCCCCGTTTGGGTTTTGGAACCGTGAACAGGTTTGAATAAAACCCCAAAGCTTGCTCTTCCAATGGGACCACCGATATCACTCTTTGAGACAAGAGATGATCCAAAGCTAGAAAGAGAAATTTCTTTTTCGCTGGATCTCTGGGAACGTTTGATCTGAGAAAATGAAACAGGAACTCTCGGAACTCTAGTTTGTAACCTAGAGAAATTGAGGAAGCCACCCATATGTCTTGACATTGTTCCTGCCAAAACTTTGAAAAAACTGTAGAAGCCTTCCCCCCACTTAAGCGAGTGGGGGCGCACCTTCATAAGGAGGCTTTAGTATTCTGTTTTGAGGGTTTCTTCCCCCAGGTCCTTTTTTGGCCCTGGGACTGACTCTGAGGTTTACCTCTTGAACCTGACATTGGAGGCCGTCATGACTGCCTGGAGGCTGATGCCTCTGGCACTGGAGAAGAAGCACGTTTAAAAGAAAAATGCTTAAACTTCTTTTTAACAGGTAAAAGGGAACTTTTCCCTTTAGAAATTCTTTGGATATACTTATCCAGATCGTCCCCAAACAACCGTTCACCATTAAAAGGGAAACTGGCCAAGAGCTTTTTGCTTCGGCTGACCAATTTTTCAACCATAGGATTCTACGCACATATACCAGCCCTAGCATGAGCTGTGAGTCCTGGAGAATAGAATCTTTCATAGCGTCTACTGTAAAACACAACGCTTCTGATATCCCGGCCAACTCCTGGGCCTACTGATCAGGAATAACTTTGAGTACCTTTATAAACTGGTCCTTTAAGGACTGAGATACTCCAATCGCTGCCAGTGCAGGTTGAACGACTGAACTTGCCAGTGCAATATAGTTTTTAAAAAGGAACTCCAACTTCTTATCCATTGGATAAGAAGCATTGTCTACTGGACAAGTCAGGTTTTTATTTACAGATGATATAGCAGCGTCAATTGCTGGAATTCCACATTTCTTCTAAAACTCTTCCTCCATAGGATAAAGTATTGAAAACTTTTTCGGAGGAAAGAACTGTTTATCTGGGTGCTCCCACTCAGAATACATTAGCTTCCTTAGCCATGAATGGATAGGAAAAGAATGAACAGATTGGGGAGGCTTTAGTGAACCCAAACCAGAAGTGGGCTCATCGACCGACTGCGTTATTGGCAGTAAAAATGTGGAGCGGACCAATTCAGTGAGAGACTGTACCAACAATCTTTCCTGCGAACCTGACACTTCGGTATCAGGTTCTTCGGAAGAGGAGACTTCAGCCTCTTCCTGGGCCTTTGAAAGAAATTCGTCATCTCTTGCTCCTTGTTTCTCAGCAAGAGGGTCCTGAGCAATGGATGGGGACCTGCTGCGCTTAGTTCCACTCTGGGATGCAATTAAAGCATCAATTTTTTGCTCCAAGCTTAAAATGGTTGAAGAAAAAAACTCCTTAGTAATATACACAGGGGCTGCAGTGTTAAGAGCAGCTGCAACACTTGCCCCTACTGATAGCTCACTCTGATGATTCATTTCAGATCCATTGTGGTGGTGTATAGAGCCAAAAAGATTAGAATTGTGTCGATGTCCCAATATTTATGGACCTGAGTGTATATATGTTTTTGTTTTGTCAAGTGAATAGCACCTTGTGTACAGCAGCTGCAAGATATTTTGTAAAAAATCCTTTTCATAATTGTTTCACTTAAATTATATATATTTAGAATATATTTTGTTCACTGTTCTCATTATGTTACATAACTCCTGACTCAGGTCCTTACATACATTATGTCTAAATGTAGTATTTATGTGTAGGAGGGTTCCACCACCATTGCAAATGGTGTCATATGTTTTCATGGGCAAGGACTAACATTTCCCCACCAGCACTAATTGCAGACTCTTACCAAGCCAAAACACTCAAAATGACAGCTGTTTATCTCTCAGCATGCTGACAGTAATCAGCCATAACCAGCCTTCAAAACAGATGACATATGCCAGAAACAGGTTGTTCAGTGTCTCTCTGGCCCTCCACCTTTACACTTCAGATCAGTGCCAATTCATGCATCTTCCGATCTCAAATAGGCCCCAATTCCTGCACCTTCACACCTCAGATGAGCCAAATTCCTACATCACCACATCCCCCCAATTCCTGCACCTTTAGATCTCAAATAGGCCCTAATTCCTGCACCTTCACAGCTCACATCACCCCGACTCCTGCACCTTCACACCTCAGATCACTCGAATTCCTGCGCCATCACACCTCACATCTCCAAAATTCCTGCACCTTCCACCTCAGATCAGCCTAAATTCCTGCAACTTTACATCTCAGATGAGTCCCAATTCTTGCACCTTCACAACCCAGATCAGACTCTGCACCTTCAGAACTCAAATAGGCCCCAATTCCTGCACCTTCACACCTCAAATCACCCCAGTTCCTGCACAATCACATCTCAGATTGCCCAAATTCCTGCACCTTCACACCTCGGATCAGCCCCAATTCCTGCACCTTCACACCTCCGATCAGCCCCAATTCCTGCACCTTTACATACCAGATCAGACCCAATTCCTACACCTTCACACCCCAGATCGGACCATAATCCTGCTCCATCACCAATTAGATCTCCCAAATTTCTGCACCTTCATGCCTCTTATCAGCCCCCCAATCCTGCACCATCACACCTCAGGTCAGACCCAATTTCTGCACCTTCAGATCTTAAATAAGCCCAGTTCCTGCACCTTCACACCTCATATCAGCCCCAAATTCCTGCACCTTCACACCTCAGATCACCCCAATTCCTCCACCTTCACACCTCAGATCAGCCCAATTCCTGCATCACCACACTTCAGATCTCTCCAGTTCCTGCACCTTCACACCTCAGATCACACCAATTCCTGCACCTTCACAGCTCAGATAACCCCAATTTCTCCACCTTCACACCTCAGATCAGCCCCGTTCCTCCACCTTTACACTCACTTCAGATCAAACCAATTTTTGCACCTTTAGATCTCAAATAGGCCCCAATTCCTGCATGTTCACATCTCAGATCGCCCTAATTCCTGTACCATCACACCTCAAATCACCCCAGTTCCTGCACCTTCACACCTCAGAACTCCAAAATTCCTGCACCTTCACACCTCAGATCAGCCTCAATTCTTGCACCTTCACACCTCAGGTCAGCCCCAATTTCTGCACCTTCACATCTCAGATCACTCCAATTCCTCCTCTTTTACACCTCAGATCAGCCCCCAATCCTGCACCATCACACCTGAGATAACCCCAATTCCTCCACCTTTATACTTCAAATCAGTGCCGATTCATGCACCTTCAGAACTCAAATAGGCCCCAATGCCACACCTCAGATCAGCCCAATTCCTGCATCACCACACTTCAGATCTCTCCAATTCCCGCATCTTCACACCTCAGAGCACCCCAATTCTTCCACCTTTACACTCCAGATCACACCAATTTCTGTACCTTCTTACCCCAGATCAGACCCAATTCATGCACCTTCGCACCTCAGATCAGTCCCAATTCCTGCACCATCAGATTTCAGATCAACCCCAGTTCCTGCACCTTCACAGCTTATATCAGCCCCGAATCCTCCTTCTTTACACTTCAGATCACACCAATTCCTGCATTTTCACATCACAGATCAGCCCATTTCTACACCTTCCGATCTCAAATAAGCCCAGTTCCTGCAACTTCACACCCCAGATCAGACCCAATTCCTGAACCTTCACACCTCAGATCAGCCCCAATTCCCACACCTTCACACCCCAGATCAGACGCAATTCCTAAACCTTCACACTCTAGAGCAGACGCTATTCCTGCTTCCCTGAGGAAGTCATGTGACCAGTGACGCAATGCGTCGGGTGGAGCCTTGTGACGTCATTTCCGGTGGCGTTTTACGGAAGTGCGGTGAGGAGGCAAGTGTGTCACTACTCCCATTGTTTCTTACTGTGATTTTTATCCTTACTTGATGTAAGCAGCTTCTTTTACATAATAAATTTACCTTTTATTTGGCAATATTGCACAATGGCTGTTCTTTGTTTCCTTTGAACGCCATTTATACAAGAAGTGCCATTTCTTGGAGAGAGCAGTTTCCTCTATATATGGAGTTTCCCAAGATGTTTTGATACCAAGATCTGGACGTAGTTCTTTGTCTTCGCTTGGGACCTGGATGTCTTTACCGATCCATCAGCAGGATTCCTTATCTGATTATCTGATGAGCCTTGTTTGACCTTTGGGTCATTTTTGGAGGTGAGCGGTCAATTCATAAATATAAAAGAAGGAAAGCAGGGGAAGATGTTGTGGCATTGGATTGGCAAAATAACCAGCAGCCAGTCACCAGGAGGACCCAGCTCAGAATCCTCCTTTTCTAAAAATTGCCTCGGTGACGTCATCATGCTAGCCTTCCGCGACGGTGGTGAGACGAACGCTCTGGGAATAGGGAGAAGCGAATAGAGACACCGCAGCTTTTATGTGACACAACCGCTTATGATGACACATCGTTCCTGTAAGTGCAAACGTTTTCTTTAATAAATGATATTGAACTGACATATTGTACTATGGAAGTTTCTATCTTTTATCTTTGAGCAACAATAGAAAGATTGTCTGGTCTGGATGATCTTAAGTTTTGGGGAGACTTTTAAATTCCCTCTGCTGGGCGAGACTGCTAGCAGCAGTCATGGCTTTTTGGTAAGCAAGCTACCTCACTTTTGGGTGTTGACCTGAACACATGTTGGTTCTGCATTGGGAAGATTGGTGTCACAGCTTCTGTTTCCTGCAATTCACCTTTTTTCCTGTGGAGGCATATTGCTTATGGATTTTCTCATTGATCACTATGGGACATTGCTTTAGTTTTCTTCTTTTTCTTTTCTTTTTTTTTTAAATATTTTTTCTATTTTTCTGTAGTTATTTTTTATTTCACTTACCATTGTATGTATCACTGTTTGATTATTTCACAATTTTTATTATCATAACGATATCATATTTTACATCAATATTAGCGCTGCACTTGCTGTGTTGTCAATTCATAAATATAACAGTCGATGTTTGGATTGATGTGTTGTCTGTTTTTTCTTCTATCAAATTACCCCTATGAGATTTTTACCTTTATATGAACTAACTCCTACCATTGGGCTTTTAGTTGGACTTTTATTCACTTTTATCTATTTGTATGTTTTGGATACTTATGTTCATTCTTTAAGTATATTAATTTATGGCACATTTTTGAATAAGCGCACCACTCTTATTTCTTCTTTTTACATTTGATTACGCAGTGTTTTTTGGGTACACTACTAAGTGGTTGCAGGTAATTCACGTTCACTATACATTTATTATATATATTTTTTTCTTTTTTTAGTTTATTTTGTTTATATTCACCATAGGTTGATGGTTTATATTTTCTTAAAAAAAATTACACATAGTAGTGCACAAGTTTATTCCTTTATAACACCTATTCCTGCTCCATCACCCCTTAGATCTCCCAAATTTCTGTACTTTCACATCTCATATTATAACCAATTCCTGCACCTTCACACCTCAGATTACCCCAATTCCTCCACCTTTACACTTCATATCAGTGCCAATTCCTGCACCTTCAGATCTCAAATAAGCCTCAATTCCTGCACCTTCACACCTAAGATCATTTCAATTCCTCCACCTTTATACTTCAGATCACACCAATGTCTGCACCTTAAGATCTCAGATAGGCCCAAATTCCTGCACCTTCACACCTCAAATCACCCCATTTCCTGCACCATCACACCTCAAATCTCCCAAATTCCTGCACCTTCACACCTAAGATCACTCCAATTCCTCCACCTTTATACTTTAGATCACACCAATTCCTGCACCTTCACACCTCAGATCAACCCCAATTCCTACAACTTCACACCCCAGAGCAGACCCTATTCCTGCTCCATCACCCCTTAGATCTCCCAAATTCCTGCACCGTCACACCTCATATCAGTTGCAATTCCTGCACATTCACACCTCAGATCACCCCAATTCCTCCACCTTTATACTTAAGATCAGTGCCAATTCCTGCACCTTCAGAACTCAAATAGGCCCCAATTACTGCACCTTCACATCTCATATCAGCCCCAATTCCTGCACCTTTATACTTAAGATCAGTGCCAATTCCTGCACCTTCAGAACTCAAATAGGCCCCAATTCCTGCACCTTCACATCTCATATCAGCCCCAATTCCTGCACCTGCACACCTCAGATCACCCCAATTCCTGCACCTTTACACCTCAGATCACCCCAATTCCTTCACCTTTACACTTCAGATTACACCAATTTCTGCACCTTCATACTCCTAATCAGACCAATTCCTGCACCTTTGCACCTCAGATCAGTCCCAATTTCTGCACCATCAGATTTCAGATCAACCCCAATTCCTGCACTTTCACATCTCAGATCACCCCAATTTTTCCCCCCACAGATCTCAAATAAGCCCAGTTCCTGCACCTTCACACCCAGATCAGACCCAATTCCTGAACCTTCACACCTCAGGTCAGCCCTGATTCCTGCACCTTCTCACCCCAGATCAGACCCATCCCTACACATTCCGACTCTAGAGCAGACCCTATTCCTGCTCAATCATCCCTTAGATCTCCCAAATTTCTGCACCTTCACACCTCATATCAGTCCCAAATCCTGCACCTTCACACCCCAGATCAGACCCAATTCCTGCATCACCACACCTCAGATCACCCCAATTTCTGCACCTTTAGATCTCAAATAGGCCCTAATTCCTGCACCTTCACACCTTAAATCAACCCAGTTCCTACACCATCACACCTCACCCTATTTCCTGTACCATCACAGCTCAAATCACCCCGATTCCTGCACCTTCACACTTCAGATCACTCAAATTCCTGCACCATCACACCTCACATCTCCAAAATTCCTGCACCTTCACACCTCAGATCAGCCTTAATTCCTGCACCTTCACATCTCAGATCAGTCCCAATTCCTGCACCTTCACAACCCAAATCAGACCCAATTTCTGCACCTCTGCACCTCAGATCAGTCCCAATTCCTGCACCATCAGATTTCAGATTAACCCCAATTCCTGCACTTTCACATCTCAGATCACCCCAATTTATACACCTTCAGATCTCAAATAAGCCCAGTTCCTGCACCTTCACAGCTTATATCAGCCCCAATTCCTCCACCTTTACACTTCAGATCACACCAATTCCTGCACTTTCACATCTCAGATCACCCCAATTTCTAAACCTTCAGATCTCAAATAAGCCCAGTTCCTGCACCTTCACACCTCAAATTACCCCAATTCCTGCACCTTCACACCTCAGATCACCCAAATTTCTGCACCATCACACTTCAGATCTCCCAAATTCCTGCACCTTCACACCCCAGATCAGACCAAATTCCTGCACCCTCACACCTCAGATCAACCCCATTTCCTGCACCTTCACATCCCAGATCAGACACAATTCCTACACCTTCACACCACAGATCAGATCCTATTCTTGCTACATCACCCCTTAGATCTCCCAAAATCCTGGACCTTCATACCTCATATCAGTCCCAATTCCTACACCTTCACACCTCATATTACCCCAATTCCTCCACCTTTACACTTCAGATCAGTGCCAATTCCTGCAACTTTAGTTCTCAAATAGGCCCCAATTCCTGCACCTTCACACCTCAGATCACTCCAATTCTTCCACCTTTACACTTCAGATTACACCAATTTCTGTACCTTTTATGTCTCAAAAAGGCCCAAACTCCTGCACCTTCAAACCTCAAATCACCCCAATTCCTGCACCTTCACACTTTAGATCACCAAAAATTCCTGCACCATCACACCACAGCTCTCCCAAATTCCTGCACCTTCACACCTCAGATCAACCCCAATTCCTGCACCTTCACACCCCAGATCAGACCCAATTCCTGCACCTTCACACCTAAGATCAGCCCCAATTCCTGCACCTTCACACCCCAGACCAGACCCAATTCCTACACCTTCACACCCCAGATCAGACCCTATTTCGCTCCATCACCCCTTAGCTCTCCCAAATTCCTGCACCTTCAGACCTCATATCAGTCCCAAATCCTGCACCTTCACACCCCAGATCAGACCCAATTCCTACAACTTCACACCTCAGATCACCCCAATTCCTCCACCTTTACACTTCAGATCAGTGGCAATTCCTGCAACTTTAGTTCTCAAATAGGCCCAAATTCCTGCACCTTCACACCTCAAATCACCCCAGTTCCTGCCCCAATTACGCCTCAGATCACCAAAATTCCTGCACAATCACACCTCGGATCTCCCAAATTCCTGCACCTTCACACTCCAGATCAGACCCAATTCCTGCACCTTCACACCCCAGATTAAACCACTTCCTACTATATCACCCCTAAGATCAGCCCCAATTCCTACACCTTTACATCTCACATAAGCCTCAATTCCTGCACCTTCAGACTGCAGATAAACTCCATTTCCTGCACCTTCAGACCCCAGATTGTCCCAATTTCTGTACCTTCACACCTCATATCAGCCCCAATTCCTGCAGCTGCAAATTAGCAGTGCCCAATGGCTAACATGGTTCAGCAGTGCAGGGGACAGGGCATAGCACAGTGTTCAGCAGAGGATAGGGTCAGCAGGGCAGAGGACTGGGATCAATGGGGTAGTGTACAAGGGTCAGCGGGGCAAAGGATGGGGTTAGAGGACAGAAGTCAGCAGGGCGGAGGATGGGGTTAGGGGGCAGAGGTCAGCAGGGCAATGTACAGGGGTCAGTGGATAGAAGTCAGTGGGGCAGAGGATGGTGTTAGAGGACAGAGGTCAGTATACATGGGGTCAGTGGGGCAGAGGATGGGGTTAGAGGACAGAGGTCAGCGGGACAGTGTACAGGGGTCAATGTTGCAGAGGACAGAAGTCAGCGGGGCAGAGGATGGGGTTGGAGGATGGTAGTCAGCGGGGCAGAGAACAGGAGTCAGGGTTGGCAGGGCACACGGCAGAAAACCTCTATCTGCATAGTGTGCAACTGGCTACTGCAGTGTTGCTGCTGTTCTGATCTGGAGATTTCACAGGACAGAGCAGCAACATAGCAGGCAGCTACACACTGTGCAGATGGAGGTTGTATCTGTGAAATAATCCGATTTCAGCTATGTATGTGCTGTGCGGAAGGATGAGATCTTCTGAGTGCCCTGTGTGGGGATGGCAGGAGCAGTTAAGCAGGCCGGGCACAGCATCCAAGGGGGGGGAGTGCGCAGCATTCCCTAGATCCAGCCGAACACCAGCATCCATGTTAATGCAAGCCAAAAGAGGTGGGAGGGCCCGGAGGGGGAAAGAGGCAGCCCAGCTATTCTTGTATAGGCAGCCGCAAGCATAGGACGGCTGGCCATGTCGATCTGGATGCTGTGCCCGGCCTGCTTAACTGCTCCTGCCATCCCCACACAGGGCACTCAGAAGATCTCATCCTTCCGCACAGCACATACATAGCTGAAATCGGATTATTTCACAGATACAACCTCCATCTGCACAGTGTGTAGCTGCCAGCCTCAGTATATGTACTGTGGCTGGTCAGCAAGTGGAAAATATATACATTTTTTGTCATTTTTTAGATATATGGTCTCCGGAGCAGTGCAGTGTTACCATACTGTACTACTATTATTTTTTTAACCCTGTGTACTACTGTGATGCTGTGATTGGTCAACACTATCACATGGTACAGGGCCGCTATCATTGGCCTTGGTACCATGTTACATATTTACAGAGTAGGTGAGGTTAAAAAAAAGACACAAGTCCATCAATTCCAACCTGTGTGTGTGATTATATGTCAGTATTACATATATCCCTGTATGTTGCGGTCGTTTAGGTGCTTATTTAATAGTTTTTTGAAACGATCGATGATCCCCGCTGAGACCACTGCCTGTGGAAGGGAATTCCACACCCTTGCCGCTCTTACAGTAAAGAACCCTCTATGTAGTTTAAGGTTAAACCTCTTTTCTTCTAATTTTAATGAGTGGCCACGTGTTTTGTTAAACTCCCTTCTGCAAAAAAGTTTTATCCTTATTGTGGGGTCACCAGTACGGTATTTATAGATTTAAATCATATCCCCTCTCGACCGTCTCTTTTCCAGAGAGAATAAGTTCAGTGCTCGCAACCTTTCCTCAGGGCTTTTTTTCCTCGGAGAATAGGTGCAGGAACTCCCCCCGTCTAAGTCACCCCTTGTCTCTGCCCCCTCTGACCACTGACCACCGTCCCTTGATTTCACCACCTACCCACCTACCAGTACTGCCCCTTTTAGAAAATACAGAATCAAGTATCGTTTTGTGGTGCTAAATCATTTGTATGGAACATGATGATAAAAAGAAAAGCAGTAAAATAGATCCCCTGCAGTCAGCAACAATAGAATCCCAGCAATAGACCCCCACACAACAATAGACTCCCCCAGCAACAATGGACTCCACCCCAACAACAATAGATTCCCTGCAGCAACAGTGAACTACCCACAACAAAATATCACACCCAGTAACAAAATATCCACCCAAGTAACATTAGACCCCCCAGCAGCAACAACAGATCTCCCAGCTGGCCAGCATTAATAGATCCTCCAGCAGCCAATAAAAATAGACTTCTCCCTCAACAGTAGATCCCTTCCAGCAACATAAGACCCCCCAGCAACAATAGATTCCCTCACACAAAATCAGATCCCCACCAGTGACAATAGATCCCCCAGCAGCCAACATCAATAGACCCTTCAGCACACCCCACATCCCATGCTATTACATACACTCAGTGCTGGAGGTGCCGGAACTGTGTTCCCCCGCGTTCCCGCTGAAAAAAAGCCCTGTCTTTCCTCATAACTAATATCCTTCAGACCCTTTATTAGCTTAGTTGCCCTTCTTTGTACTCGCTCCATTTCCAGTACACACTTCCTGGACTGGTGCCCAGAACTGGGACTACTCTAGGTGCAGTCGGACCAGAGTCTTGTAGAGCAGGAGAATTATCGTTTTATCTCTGTAATTAATCCCCTTGTTAATGCATAATATACTGTTTGCTTTGTTAGCAGCAGCTTGGCATTGCATGCCATTGCTGAGCCTATCATCTACTAGGACCCCCAGGTCCTTTTCCATCCTAGATTCCCCCAGAGGTTCTCCCCCCAGTGTATAGATTGCATTCATATTTTTGCCACCCAAATGCATTATTTTACATTTTTCTACATTGAATCTCATTTGCCATGTAGTTGCCCATCCCAATAATTTGTTCAGATCTGTTTGCAAGGTTTCCACATCCTGTAGAGAAGTTATTGCCCTGCTTAGCTTAGTATCATCCGCAAATACAGAGATTGAACAGTTTACCCCATCCTCCAGGTTGTTTATGAACAAAATAAATAGGATTGGTCCCAGCACAGAACCCTGGGAAACCCCACTACCCACCTCTGACCATTCCGAGTACTCCCCATTTATCACCACCCTCTGAACTCGCTGTAGCCAGTTTTCAATCCATGTACTCACCCTATGGTCCATGCCAACAGACCTTATTTTGTACAGTAAACGTTTATGGGGAAATGTGTCAAATGCTTTTTCAAAATCCAGATACACCACGTCTACGGGCCTTCCTTTATCTAGATGGCAACTCACCTCCTCATAGAAGGTTAATAGATTGGTTTGGCAAAAAACGATTCTTCATGAATCCATGCTGATTACTGCTAATGATACCGTTCTCGTTACTAAAATCTTGTATGGAGTCCCCTATGATCCCCTCCAAGAGCTTGCATACTATTGATGTTAAGCGAACTGGTCTGTAATTCCCAGAGATGTATTTTGGGCCCTTTTTAAATATTGGTGCTACGTTGACTTTTCTCCAATCACCTGCTACCATTCCAGCCAGTAGACTGTCAGTAAAAATTAGGAACAATGGTCTGGTAATTACTTGACTGAGTTCCCTAAGTACCCTCGGATGCAAGCCATCTGGTCCCGGTGATTTATTAATGTTCTGTCCTCTGTTAACCATGGAGGTGCTTCCTGTGATGTGTCATAAGGATAAACACTGCAGTTTTGGTTACTGAAGCCCCCCGATTCCCTTGTGAAGAATAAATTCAATACCTTTGCCATCTCCCCATTCTTTGTAACCAGATGTCCTTCCTCATTCTTTATGGGGCCAGTATGGTCTGTCCTCCCTTTTTTACTGTTTACATACTTAAAGAATTTCTTCTGATTTTTTTTGCTCTCCTCTGCTATGTGTCTTTTGTGTTCTATCTTAGCTGCTCTAATTGCACCCTTACATTTCTTGCTGCATTCTTTATAAAGTCTGAATGCTTATGATGATCCCTCAACCTTGTATTTTTTGAAGGCCTTCTCCTTTGCTTTTATATGCATTTTTACAATGGAGTTAAGCCATCCAGGACTTTTGTTCGCTCTTTTCAATTTTTTACCCAATGGGATGCATTGGCTAATGCCCTTATTTAATATGCTCTTAAAGCAAACCCATCTCTCCTCCGTGTTCTTTGTTCCTAAGATTTTATCCCAATTCATGCCTTCTAACAAGGTTCATAGTTTAGGGAAGTTGGCTCTTTTGAAATCCAGTGTCTTTGTATTTTCCTTATGTTTCCTATTTGTGTGATTTATACTGAAGCCAATTGACCTGTGATCACTGTTTCCTAAATTGCCCCGTATTTCCACATCTGTGATCAGGTCTGTATTGTTGGTAATCAGTAGATCCAGTAACACTTTATTTCTAGTTGATGCGTCTACCATCTGAACCATGAAATTGTCTTGCAAGACATTTAGGAACTGGCGAGCCGAATGCGTGGTTCCCTCCGCCCAGTCTATGTCTGGATGTTTAAAATCCCCCATTATGATAACACTTCCCATCCTTGCTGCTAATCCAACTTGTGATAGGAGATCTGTCTCCCCCTCCTCCCTCAGGTTAGGGGGCTTATAGCATACTCCCAGTAATATTTTCCCCTTAGCTTCATCCCTTTGGAGCTCTACGCATAAGGATTCCACCTCCTCCCTAGCTCCCTTAGTGATGTCACCTCTCACATTCACTTGTACATTATTCTTGATATATAGGCATACCCCTCCCCCTTTTTTACCCTCTCTATCCCTGCGATAAAGGGTATACCCTTGAATGGTTGCCAGCCAATCATGAGAGCTGTTGAACCAGGTCTCTGAAATTCCCACAAAATCCAAATCCTCCTTGTACAACAGTATCTCTAGTTCACCCATCTTGTCCTGGCATTGGTGAACATGCCACGTAGTTTAGACCGGTTACATACTATCCTCTTATTGGGTGTTCCGAGATTGCAACTAGGACTTGTTACTATACTTACCTTGGGTTTATGTGCTTTAGTCAACCTACCACTAATGCCTCCAATACTACCCTCTGGAATATGTTTTGCGCTGACTATCTCTACCTCTGTGCCCTCCCCCCGTCGCCTAGTTTTAAAACCCCTCTAACTTTTTGGCCATCTTTACTTCAAGCTGATCTGCACCCTCCTCATTTAGGTGCAGTCCATCCCTTCTTTAGTACTGGTGATCAACTGAGAAGTCGGCCCAGTCCTCCAGGAACCCAAACCCCTCCTAACTACACCAGCTCTTCAGCCACTTGTTTACTTCCCTAATCTCCCTCTGCCTTTCTGGTGTGGCTTGATGTACTGGTAGTATTCCTGAGAATACTACCTTAGAAGTCCTTTTCCTCAATTAAGCTCCCAAGTCCCTAAAATCGTTCTCAAGGACACTCCATCTGCCTCTGACTTTGTTATTGGTGCCAACGTGCATCATGACAGCCGGGTCTTCCCCAGCCCCTCCCAGTAATCTATCCACCAGATCCGTGATGTGCCGAACCCGAGCGCCCGGTAGACAACATACAGTTCGGCGCTTCAGGTTTTTGTTACAGATTGGCCTCTCTGTCTTTCTAAGAAATGAGTCCTCTACCACCAGAATCTGTCTTTCCTTTCCTTCACTTCCCCCCCACTCTCATGAGGAGTTCTTCACCCAGCAGCTAGGAGATTTCCTCAGCTCCAGCAGTGGTGGTCCCTGACTGGTTTCACCAATGTCACTCAATGGAGCGTACTTATTGGGATGCTCCAGCCATGGATCGGCCTCCCTGGCACTTCCCCCTTTACCCTTCCTGACTGTCATCCATCTATTCTTTCCTAGTGCCTGCACCTCTTTGTCTCCACTCGACTCTGTGCTGGCCCCTGCCGACACCTGCCATGTACGTTCCTGGCTCTCCTTTAGTATGGCAGGACCTCTCAGTGCTGACAGTTGCTTCCCCAAATTCAGAACCTGGGCTTCCAGGGAAACAATGTGCTTACATTTTGCACAGCAGTATTCGCCCTCGATCGGATGATCAAGGAATGCATACATGCCACAAGATGTACACAGAGTCGCATCTACACACCCACCAGGCATCGTACCTACTACTTTAATGAGAATTGGGGATTATACCCTGTCCAAATTACCTAACAACTAGCTTCCTGACACTAATACACAGATACTCAACAAGACAATACACAGGTACTCACTGACCAACGTGCACTCGCTGACCAACGTGCCATCGCAGACCCACATGCACACACACACACACAATACACAAGTACTAACGATCTACACACACTACTCAGACAACACTCAGGTACTCACAATACACAGGTACTACCTGACACTAATACTCAATACAGCCCACGTGCACTTGCAGCACTCATGTACTTACAATACACAGGTACACACTCACCCTACACAGGTACTTCACCCCTGTTACAACCTCTTGTTTTCAACTCTGTTTTTTTAACTCACCACTTAGTCCAGTTCCACTAACTGTTTTTTTAACTCACCACTTAGTCCAGTTCCACTAACTGTTTTTTTAACTCACCACTTAGTCCAGTTCCACTTGGTCTAAGTTCCAGCCAGCTCAAAGATGAGCAGGCTCACAATGAGTTCTACAGAAGGTTATAAAAGCCTAAAGCACCTGTGACCAATTAACCACTCCCCTTAATTAGTAGGCAAAGAAAAAAAAAGCTGTTGAAAAAGTGACAGAAAAAGGTGTTAAAAAGCTACAAGGAAAAGTCCCAAAAAGAACCTAAAAATGCAACCCAGCAATCACCAGCAGTCAAAAAGCAAAACTTGTTCACACTCTCCACTCAAGGTCCCCACTGTGCAAAAAAAGCTAATATACCAAAACCTCCAAAATATTTTATGCTTATAGTGCTTTTAAAATCAGAGCAGCAAGAACAAAAAACTAATATAATGCAGCTTACCTGTCTGTCCTTATATTTGATGTATGCATTAATTTTCTGTCTTTTTTACTTAATTTCTAGCTAGTAACCTCAGGGTTTCACCTGGCGTTTAAACCCTCACTTACTGTATTGTATTTATGGAGGAGCAGAATTTTCATTCTAGGACAGGAAGGGTGCTCTCACACTGGGCACACTGTTTCAGTTGAACTGAACCGTGCCCGAGTTTGATTGTCTCCCCTCCCCACACCCCTGCAAGTGTTCCCAGGCACCGTTACATCATCACATCTGTCAACCAGACCACAGTGATCACTGCTTCTGTGCTTGGTGCTCTATGAAGAGTGCTAAGACATTTTGCACTTAACCTGAACAATGCCCGGGCATAGGTAAAACTGCTAGTGTGAATGCATTCAAAGAATGTTAAGGTCTATAAAAAAATAATCCTAGATGATACGCAGTAAAAGTCCTCTTCAATCTTGGTCCTCTGGCTACCCATAATATACTACCATGAATCTCAGAAGTGTCCCTTCCTTGTTTTTTTGGGCCCTTATGCAGAAACAGGGTACACAGACAGTATTCTTCAGTTTATTAACAGACTGTGTTGGTGAATGGTGAAAGCATAAAGCAGTTACCTCAACAATTTTCAGTTACGCTACACCAATTACAAGAACAGACTAAACTTACCACAAATCCTTTCAAGTGACCATTTAATCCTTCTTTCTGTACAGGCAACCATGCCACTTTTATTGTACTGTCGTTAACAGCTTCTAAACCAACATTCTCAGGGATACTTTGGGGATCTGTGCAAGAAGAAACAGACGATGAATGTATTAAAGACCATGTTAAAAACATAAGGCATAGAGTAAACAGCAAATTGAAGTAACGCAACTATCTGATTTTGGAGGAAAAGCCTCTTTATTGAACTATTCTTCTTCTTTACTTTCTAATTTCTGATGTACAGTTCTGCAAAAATTAGTCTGCTACATACAGTAGTTACTCAGAGGTGTCTATTCACTAATGATTTGATGGGTAATTTGATCAATATTCCTCCACTTTCTAACAAAGAATTAAACCAGCACATTTGCTCTTTTTATCAAAGTGTTTTTTCACCCATTTTAAAGTATATGCGCTCAAGATTTGCAGGGTAAAAACAGAATAAAACATAATTCGCCCATGTTTGCCCACTCATCCTGAGTATAGCGATACCACATGTGAGACGGAAGGAAGGAGGACACTCAGAGAAGTGGGAATAAAAGGGCTGCGCACCCCATACGATGCATAAAGAGAAAAAACGAAGAACCCCCCGAAAGCGGGGCTTTATTGCAGCCAATGATATATAATTCAGAAAATGTGATGGAAATGGTCAAATTTGAATTTTATTGGTACAAAAGGTTAAAAAATTAATGACTTCTGACATTAAGAGTCAAGACATGAACTGTAATACAAAAATTTCTTAAAAAAGCCGACAACAATGTATGGTACAGTACAATACATCCAAAGCAACAGGATCAAGTTTACTGATTGTGTTCTGACGCGTTTCGACCTTAAGTGGTCTTCTTCAGAGGACAGATGACTGACAACTGCAGAAAGTGTAAACATATATCACAATTTTATAAAGCAACTAATTAATTTTTTAACCTTTTGTACCAATAAAATTCAAATTTGACCATTTCCATCACGTTTTTCTGAAATATATTATTGGCTGGGGGGGTTCTTCGTTTTTTCACCACATGTGAGACTTTTTTTACAGCCTAGCCACAACACAGTGGCGCAACATACAAGTAGCACCTTTAGGCATTATCCGCTTTAAGACCAGGTTTACAAGTTTTACAAGTTTACACTTTTTGTTTAAGACCAGGTTTACAAGTTTTACAAGTTTACACTTTTTGTTTACAAGTAAAAATCTGTATTTTTGCTAGAAAATTACTTAGAACCCCCAAACAATATATATTTTTGTAGCAGAGGCCCTAGAGAATAAAATGGTGGGTTTTGAAAATCTTTATTTCACACTTTGCGCAGCAGTTTTTCGAACGCCATTTTACACACTAATGCCCCGTACACACGGTCGGACTTTGTTCGGACATTCCGACAACAAAATCCTAGGATTTTTTCAGACGGATGTTGGCTCAAACTTGTTTTGCGTACACACGGTCGCACAAAGTTGTCGGAATTTCCGATCGCCAACAACGCGGTGACGTCAACCACGTACGACGAGTCTAGAAAAGGCCAGTTCAGAACCAAGCGCGGCACCCTTTGGGCTACTTTTGCTAATCTTGTGTTAGTAAAAGTTTGGTGAGAGACGATTCGCGCTTTTTCAGACTCGTGGCTTTCAAATCGTTTTCTGCGGTTCAGTTTGTGCTTGTGGGTTTGTATCTGCTCTTCAGTGCGTGCAAGCAAGTTCCGCGTGACTTATAGTCATTGTGTTCTTGTTCGTTCGTTACTGTTTTTCAGGTCGCTCTTCACAGGCCTTGCTGTTCTTCAGTGCGTTCTGTTACTTCGTTCTGAGCAGCCGACCATTTTTTAGCCATGCTGCGTATACGTACTCCTCGTAGAGTTCGTGCTGTGCGGGGGCTTGGTGTTGGGGTCCTGACCTTGACACAAGTCCAGTCCATGAACAGGGTGGGGAGGAGTTCATGGACCAAGAATTGGTTGCTTCAGCGTGACCAGTTCTCTCATATGCCTTTGCTCCGTGAGATCCGTGAGAATAATCCTGATGATTTCAGGAATTTTCTCAGGATGACGGACCCCGTATTTCACCGTTTGTTGGCTTTGCTGACCCCCTATATCAGCAGGCAGGATACCTGCATGAGGCAAGCCATCACTCCGGAGCAGAGGCTCGTCGCTACCCTGCGGTACTTGGCGACAGGGAGAAGTCTGCAGGACTTGAAGGTCTCCACAGGCTTCTCCCCCCAGGCTCTGGGGATCATTATCCCAGAGACCTGTTCTGCCATCATCCAGGTCCTGCAGAAGGAGTATATGAAGATAAGATTTTTATCCTTTAATATCACATTTTATTGTATTGAATGATTGATAATATATTGTATTTCTTTCCTCATTCCCAAATTACCATGATTGTAATATGCTGTGAATGTCCCCTTTGTCCTCATGCATGCTGGATTTTTATGTAATTATTTTTTTAGTCCTTCATACAGATTGGCCTTCAATAACCTCCCCAGCATGCTCTCCTGTCCTATATTCACCTCATGTAGTCACTTAACAATGTATTTTGCCAGCTCCATAGTAGTGCTTTACCCCAAACACCCCCTAAAATGATTTTAAATGTGATTTGTGCTTTAAATTCGGGCAGAGTGCCAGAGGCTTTTTTTTTGTGGTGTCCCCAAATCATTTTTAGTAACCCTCCCTCCCCCCAACTGCTAAGTCAGCTGATCCCAATTCTCTATCTATCCTCAATCATCTATCTGCTGACTTTGCCAAACCCATACACACTATACCCATCTCTTTTGTGCTCAGGTGTATGGATGAATTCCCCAAAGCATGTAGTGCAAGGGCCTGCCTGTATACTTTCCAATGGTACTGTTTACATTTTTTGTATCCTATTATTATCTTGACAGGTAATAGCAGAATGTCCAAATGTCCTCAAATGTGTACAGTGTGTATTTATATCTTTGTATTATGACACTTCTTACCTGTCCAGTGGGCTGCCAATAGTGTAACTAAGGAGGGGCTGTTCCAAGTAATACCCTGTATTTAGGCATTCATCTCTCAATGAAGTGGAGAGGGTTACCTGTCCAAGATTCCCCCCCATAATGTTAGATATGGCCCATGAGAGGGGGGAGGGGGAATATGATAGGTGTACCCTATACTTTGGTGTTGTTAAACTCCCCTTAATAAATGCTATCTGGAGGTTGGCCAAGAATGTTTGTGTCTAATCTGCTTGCCATGTTTATGTGCAAAAATACTATTTTTTTTTGTTTTCCTCAACAGTTTCCTTCCACGCCACAGGAATGGCAGACTGTGGCCTCCCACTTTGCCCAGCGGTGGGACTTTCCTAACTGCGGAGGGGCAATTGATGGGAAACACGTCCACATCGTCCCACCACCCAACTCTGGGTCGTACTATTTCAACTATAAGGGGTTCAATAGTATTGTGATGTTGGCGGTGGTGTCGGCTAATTACGACTTCTTGTATGTGGACGTGGGGAAGAATGGCCGGATGTCCGATGGTGGAGTCATCGCCCAGACGGAGTTCTACAGGTATCTCCAGAATGGCAGCTTGGACTTGCCACCTCCACAGGACAATGTGGAAGGACTCCTATTCATCTTCGTTGCGGGTGAAGCATTTGCGCTGGGGGACCATCTTATGCGGCCATTCCCGATGAGGACCCTCACCCCAGAACAGAGGGTTTTTAATTACCGGCTGGCCAGAGCCAGAAGAGTGGTGGAGAACACATTTGGAATCATGGCCAGCTGGTTCCGCCTATTTCTGACACCCATCCATATGGTGGAGTATAAACGTAATCATATAATCCTGGCATGCTGTGTTCTACATAACTTTTTACGCCAACATTCTGCCAACTATGCTGGCTCAGTTGGGCCTGAGGCCGGAATTCTACATGATACAACCCTGACGGCGCTTGAAAGTGGCCGTCCTGGCTTGCCCTCCCTGAGTGACCGTGATGTCCGGTTAAGATACCTTGAGTTCTTTGCGGGTAGGGGGGCCATCAATATGCCAGACAATTTGTGAAGCATTTATCAAATAAAAAAAAAAAAAGCTAATCTTTGGTGACATTTACTGCTTGTGTTTGTTTTAGCTGACCCTGACAGCAATGTGGGGAGTCCTGAAAATGGCGTGATTGTGTAACCTTTTATACAAAGCACTGTTGGGTGTTATTTACTAAAGGCGTAGACACTTTGCACTACAAGTGCACTTGAAACTGCACTTGTAGTGCAAAGAGGATTTGCCCTTAGGAAATAACCCCCATTTTCACAGAAAACAGCAATTACATCACTACAAAAGTGTTGTAGCATTCAGACAATAATCCACACATTCTTGATTAACAAACTTTTTAATACCTGCACAATCACATGTGCATTTAGAAAAGGTTTTTTAAAACAAACCAACATGTTTGTTGTATAACAATTTTTGGGGTGGCATTATCAAAAATAGAAATGTCCATTTACGATAAAACAGGCCTGTGTAAAACCAACAAGAAAGACAAAAAACTTGAACTTACAAAGTTCACATATGGTAAAACTTGAAGGCAATATCAGACATGAGTATTTTGGAACTGTGTTTGATATTGCGTTCAGATGGGGTGAAGTCACCCCTTGAAAAGCCAAATTTGGAAGATGCACACCAATTTACGAATGTCAACATGTGCTAGCTGCCATCACGGGGGATCAAGGGACGTGTTTTGGGGGAGCAACCCTTTCCTCACCGCTACTTTATTATTGAGGAAGGGGTTGCACCCCCAAAACGCGTCCATTGATCTCCCGTGATGGCAGATAGCACATGTTGGCACACTGTGTGCATCCTCCAAATTTGGCTTTTCGAAACATCGCAAAAAAATTTTTAAGATTGTAGCACACAAAAAAACAACGTGATTTTGTGGGGTTTTAAATTCGCCTCAAAACATGAATGATGTTATTATTTTTTTGAATAACATCACTGATTTTTTTCTTGAGGTTTTCCAATTCTAAATTACACCCCATGATCTCCCCGATCAGGATCTGGGCACTTTCTGATGTGAAAGGATCTCGATCCACAACATCACGATCACCTAAAAAGAGAGAAACCAAACAAAAACAGGTATCAAAAATCTGCCGGCATCCATCTCTTACCTGAGTCTGTGGTCGCAGACACTCACCTGTTGTGGTGCCAATTTCCACCACATCTTCTTCCTCCTCAGCTTGGGTTGGGGGTATTTCCCCTTCTTCCAGAGGTGGGGGGTCTGTGGTCTCCTTGGATGAGGGGTGTCCTCCGAGTCTTTTCTCCCCTATGTAAAACAAAAATGGTATAATTAGCACACAGATATTTGATAGCAGAACTATAAATAGGAAACATTGCTTGGAAGTGGGGTACAATTGTCTATTTGGGCAGAGTTCCAAGATGTAGCATTTTTATTGTCCTTTGTAAAGCTTCAATACTTTACCTGTCTTGTACAAGCTTCACAGATGGAGACTCCTCTATAGTATCCACTGGAGCACCTGTGTGGGCCCCCTAATAAAAAGAGTGTTCTTGTGTCCCACACTAGTGCTCCAGTGTCCAGATGTGAAAACAGCTGCTGAGTGTCCTCTCCTTACACAGAATTTAGTTTGCATTTCATTCTAGTAACAAACCCATCTACACAACCAAATATTTTTCATACAAGTAGGCCCTAAAAAATGTAGGAAAATGCATATGGCCTAAACAATGGTGTTTTAGAGGCCGAAAGAAAAATGTTTGATACGAACAAATAATGGGCCCATGAACATTAAAGTTGCCATTTTAAACTGTACAACAATTAAGAAAAGCATATGGAGCAGCACGAAGGTAATAAAGACAAAAAGAATAGGAACACAGCACAACTACTTACTTTTTTGCAGCACTCTCAGGATCTTTCGGTACTGCTCGGGCTCTCTTAATTTCAGGTCCGACCACCGCTTCCTAAGCTGATCTTTCGATCGTCGTACCCCGAAATTCCGGTGCAGACTTTTGACCGCTTTCGCAATGATCTTGGCCTTTCTGATATTGGGGTTGGGGTAAGGCCCATACTTTCCATCATAGTCGGCCTTCTTCAGGATGTCGACCATCTCCAACATCTCCCCAAAGGACATATTTGTGGCCTTAAATCTTCTCCTTCTGGATCGGGACGTGTCCGGATCCGGGCTTTCCTCCTCCTCGTTCCTGTAATTAGCACGCACCTGCTGTGTATCCGCCATATGCTCTTCCCCCACTGCGCAGAACGAAAAGGGGCGGGGAATAGACTAGAAAGAACGTCAGGGGCGGGCGGAGTTACACGCATGCGCAGTGTGTATAAAGCGTACCTCACGTGCGTATTATGTACGATCTGTGAGCGGAGGAAGGAGCATTGAAGGCGCCGATCGTAAGAACGAAGGTAAGAGACATACTTGTGCCTATACTGCTTCTACATTGAGGCCTATATTGTAACAAGATTAGGAGAGTTTGGCCTGACATTAGGGTTTGTCTTGTGTTGTGTCTTGCAGTGAAAATGGATATCTTTCAAGATAGTGACTTCATGGCAATATTCATTGACATGTTCAGGGAGCTGCCTTGTCTGTGGGAGATCAACCACCCACATTATAGGAACCAAACAAAGAGGAAGGCAGCGCTGGATCAATTGAAGGAAATTATGAAGCAGGTGATCCCCACAGCAGACATCACATATTTGAAGATCCTAATTGGTGGCCTGAGGAGCACATATGTAAGGGAGCGCCAGAAAGTCCAGGATTTGCAGAGATCCAGAGCAGCAGAGACATCTATGTCCCCAGGATGTGGTACTATGACAGGCTGCATTTTCTGGCAGGTCAGACTGAACCCAGGTCATCACTCTCCAGTCTTCCTTCCACGCTTCCTTCCTCTCCAGCTGAGGCTTCTGACACCCAACCTGGGCCTTCCAGACAGCAACATGTGGAGGAGCCCAGCTTGAGCATTCCTCTAAATATTTCTGCTTGTCCAATCAATGAAGTTAACTAGATGTTAGTTTGGAGTACTAATTTATGATTGTGATTGATGATGCAAAAACTAAAACCATGTCCCTTTTTCATACACAGGGAAGTCTCAGCCAGGAGGTAGCCGGGCCGAGCAGGCTGCCTGATCTGCAGGTCCCTCCCCTACACCTGGAAAGAGAAAGTGGCAGGAGGAGGAGTGCCCTAGAGGAGGCTGCCATAGGCCTCTTTTGGAAGGCTACAGAGGCCCTGGGAGCACCACACACCGTGGAGGATGACTTCGCTGCCATCATTGCCTGTAAAATGCAGAGGATGGAGGAGGGACAACAACTCATGTGTGAGTCCTTAATGTTGGAGGCTCTCAATAAGGGGTTGAGGGCCCAAATAACATCTGATACACACCTTTGTGACCTCACACATGGTCCTCCTCCTCCTCCTGCAGGTCCTCCTCCTCCTTCTCCTCCAGGTCCTACTAGTCCTCCTCCTCCTCCAGGTCCTACTCCTCCTCCTGCCACATCTCCAACAGCAGAGCCACAGCGTGGAAGGAAGCGTGGAAGGAAGACCAGAGAGTGATGACCCTGGATCCAGTCTGGTCTGGCAAAAGATGCAGCCTCTTGTGGTACCACAGCCTGGGGACACAGATGTCATCTGCTGCTTTCCGGATCTCTGGGACTTCTGGACCAGACTGCACTTCCTTACATATGGACTCCTCAGGCCACCAATTTTGATGTTCAAGAATTGTTGTCTGCCCTGGGGGTCAAAGGCTTCGCTAATTTCTGCTGTTTATCCAGCGTTGCCTCTCTCTTTGTTTGGTTCTGAGCCCTTAATAAAGGAATTTTGGTTTGAATTATACTTGCCTATGTGTGTTTTCCTTCAAAAAGGACAGTTTGTTTGTGAGGATTCAGGTACATTTCTAAAGTACAATGTGAAATTAACAAGGGACACCAACACCAAACAATCTCCTTGAGCTTCAATAATAAAAGATATCAATGGTGTTGTGGTAACTTGACACACAAAACACACACAAAAATATTCTGGAGTAAAACTAAAAATAACATTAAACAAAGATCAGCCTTTGAAAAAATACAAACATAAAATCTAAAATAAAAATGGCTTTAAATTAAAAAAATTAAAAAAAAATATTTATGTCAGATGTGACAAATAACAATATATTCAGGTAATCCCAATAAAAAAAAAAAGTTTGTGAGAAGTGTGTGTGAATATGAGCAGCAAAACTACTTAATTCTTGTCCAATTATAAAGAAGAAGAGAGTGCGCTGTATTAAACCATTTTTAACATTGCAGCGTGACGAAAGTGCTGTATCCATTGCGAACGCTAATTTTACCAGACCGAGCTGTTCCGTGTCGGAATTTCTTGAGCATGCGTGGCACTTTGTGCGTCGGAACGGCCACACACGGTCGGAATTGACTCGATCGGATTTTGTTGTCGGAAAATTTTATAGCCTGCTCTCAAACTTTGTGTGTCGGAAAATCCGATGGAGCCCACACACGGTCGGAATTTCCGACAACACGCCCCGATTGGACATTTTCCATCGGAAAATCTGACCGTGTGTACGGGGCATAATACATACTGTAAATACATTTTAATGAATTTCAATACACACAAAGACAATATAATACCCACATTTGTGAAATATAAAATATGTTTAGCCGGTAAATAGATATCAAAAATGTCATGCTTTAAAATTGTGCACGCTTGTGAAATTGTGCCAAACGTCGGTATTTAACCACTTGCCGACCGCCCCATAGCACTTTTACTGCTACCTGGCGGCCGCAGAAAGCAGAGTCACGTACAGTATCTCACAAAAGTGAGTACACCCCTCACATTTTTGTAAATATTTTATTATATCTTTTCATGTGACAACACTGAAGAAATTACACTTTGCTACAATCTAAAGTAGTGAGTGTACAGCTTGTATAACAGTGCAAATTTGCTGTCCCCTCAAAATAACTCAACACACAGCCATTAATGTCTAAACCGCTGGCAACAAAAGTGAGTACACCCCTAAGTACATGGAACTCCTTACCCCAATCTGTCCGATTATCTCCTACTCTATTAGCTTTTAGACAATCCCTGAAAACCCTCCTCTTCACCTACCCACACCTAACAACTGTATTTTTAGAAACAGGTCTATAAGAAAAATGGAAATTAAATCGGGAAAAGAAGTGGGCCCATCGAGCTTGCCTGTGTTTTAGACGTTTAGCTTTTCGAAGATATTCCAGGTTTTTGTGGTCAGTGAATATCATGACAGGATGGGATGCCCCTTCAAGCAGATACCTCCACTCCTCCAAGGCAAACTTGATGGCCAATAACTCCCTATCACCTACATCATAATTCCTCTCAGGTAAGCTTAATTTCCGGGATGCAATAGCTACGGGATGCAGAAGGCCTTGGGTCCCTGTCTTTGTGAGAGGATGGCACCAGTAGCGGTCTCTGAAGCATCAACTTCTAGAATGAAAGGCAAGGCTGGGTCCGGATGTCGTAAGACTGGTGCAGACAGGAATAGCGTTTTTAACTTCAAGAAAGCTTCCTGGGCTTCTGAGGACCATTGGAACCGATTATGCTGGCGTGTAAGCTGAGTGATGGGGGCTACGATAGCTGAAAAACCTACGATAAATCTTCGGTAAAAGTTTGAGAATCCTAAGAATCATTGTACCCCTCTTCTATCTACAGGAGCCAGCCATTCTTGGATTGCTTTGACCTTCTGGGGGTCCATTGCGACACCGTCAGTTGAGATAATGAATCCTAAGAATTGTACTGTTGTCTTTTCGAATTCACATTTCTCTGCCTTAAGGTATAATTTGTGTTTTCTGAGGATTGAAAGAACCAGTTTGACATGTACCCGATGAAGTTCCATGGTGGCTGAAAAAATGAGAATGTCATCTAGATAAACTACTAGACAGTTGTCAAGGTATTCACCAAAAATGTCATTTACTAAGTGTTGGAAAGTGGCCGGAGCGTTACAAAGTCCAAACGGCATTACCAGGTACTCATAATGTCCAAACCTGGATCTGAAGGCGGTCTTCCACTCATCGCCCGCTCGAATTCGAATAAGATTGTAGGCGCCACGAAGGTCCAGTTTGGAAAAGATACAGGCAGATCTGAAAGCGTTGGAATAGTTCCGGGATGAGAGGAAGCGGGTACCGGTTTTTAATGGTGATTTTATTTAATTCCCTATAATCAATGCAGGGCTGGCGGGATCCATCCTTTTTCTCTACAAAGAAAATACCGGCTCCGGCCGGTGATGAGGAGGAACAAATAAACCCTTTCTCAAGATTTTCATCAATGTATGATTTGAGGGCCTTCAATTCTGTTTCGGACAAGGGAAAAATGCGGCCAAAAGGAATTTCAGAACCAGGCAAAAGGTCTATAGGGCAGTCATAGGGGCGATGGGGTGGTAGACGGTCGACCTGTTGTTTATCAAAAACATCTTTGAATTCCAAGTAAACTGCGGGTACATGTTGGAGATTATCAGACATGGTTACAATAACAAGAGGCTGGAGCCGGAAGGAGGCAGTGTTGGGAACAATATTCGGATGACAAAAAGACTTTTCTTGTTCCAATCGAATTGTGGTTCATGGGCTTGTAGCCATGGGAGTCCCAGGATA